>NC_052401.1:1441177-1795345 GCF_009389715.1 Phoenix dactylifera | reverse complement strand
GAAATGATTGGGTTTTATTTATGTTGATCTCAGTTCCTGAAAATTTAATCGTTTTGACTTGTTGTAGCAGATGTTATCTTCATTATGCATAAAGAAGCTGATCATTCCTGCCATTCCTGATCTCCTGGACATGTGGATGAAATCCTTCTCCTTCAAACCTCTGGAACCATCCTTCAAAGATGAGATCCGGGATTTGAGCATGGTTGTTTTCGCACGAACAAATTTGCTTCAGAAGTCTATATGCAACATTAGAGCAGTGGATCAAGAAGGTGGTATTTTGCATTAGTGTTTTTGTTATCTATTCTTTTTCCTTTTCCTTTTTTTTCAATTGAATGAAACTATGAGTGTTGCTTCTGGTTTTTGCTTTCTGCAGATATACAGACTGACAATAGCAACAGTCATGGGAAGAACACAAAGAAAAATGATGAACTCCCATGCACTTTTAGTGAGCATAGCGAGACTGGCGGTTTTGTTGCAGCTGACCAAGATTGGTGGAATTATAACACAGAGGGACACATCAATGGCATTCCAGATCCTTGGAGAATGAATACTGATTTGTCAGAGATTCAGCATCCCAAAGTTCCCAATGTATCTGTTTTCAACAGTTTGCCTGCCTTTGACACATCAATGACAGATCCGGAGACCCTGTCACAAAGTCTTACTACCGAACCTCTCTCCTTTCCACCTGTTAATATGGTTATAGACCACAATCCCTTTGGTACGAGAATCATATCTACACCAGATAGTCAGCTAAATAGTTGGTTGCAAAGTGCTAATGAGGCAAGGGATGCCCAATATGATGCCGTAACTTGCACCCTCTCATTTGAGAATCTTATCAGAATGAGAAGCTAAATTCTTCCTACAGCCTTCATTTTGTTTTGTTACACTCCTGTCCTTTTGTATATGCATATTTCGACAATCTAGGATCTGCTAGTTAGCAATCTTTGCATTTTTTCAATTTTTTAGCCTTGCATCATTGTTAAACATGCAAGTTCAGACATACTTACTGCAAAGAAGAAACGGTTTAGAAAGGTCCAGAAATAGTTACATTTGTGGTGCCATTTTGTAATAAGGGCTTACTCCAGCAACGATCAATTATAGACTTTTATTTTGATCTCATTCAAGTTGCAATTCTCTTGTGTATGAGTTGGTACCATCTAAAAGCATGCTCCACTATTGCGTTCCAAACTAACATTCTAAGATTGTTGCAGGTTTACCAAGAAATTCATATGTAGCAACATCTAACTTCTGCATTTTTCTTGTCGTGACCATTTGATTCTTGTATTCAAAGCTTTAGCGGATCATATTCTCTTCGAAACGATATTACCTGTACTAGTCAAAAGAAAGGAGGATAAACTGAGTAATCTTCTCTTATGGGAATCAAACTAGTACCTATAAGAAACCTCGAGGACATTGTGATTGATGCCATAGATTTTTTCGGGTACCTGCAAAAAGAGGCATTATGGTATTAATTTTGGGCATTACAAAAAGTGATTTTCGTCTGCAAATTCAGACTTATCAGATGTTTTCCTGGGTATTGCATTTATCATCCACTCATCTCAAAATTGCTGTTCTGATGATTTACTTACCATTATCTGTCTGCTCTTGCCGTCGATTAACTTTATCTTCTACAACTAGCTGGTGCTTTGAATAAGATTCATGATCTTGTTACTATGTATGATAACCCATACGAAAGCTTACTAATACAGTACCAGTTCTTTTTTTTTCCAATTTTTATATTGTTATAGTTATTTTAAGAGTTAGAAATTTTCGAAATATGATCTTAAGGTTCCACATGTGGTAAACCATCTCATAAATTACACGAAGTGGATCTATATTTTTAAAAAAATAAAAAATATATTTCTAAACATGTTAATGATTTTATGAGTTAATTTTACTTAATATATGTGGTTATTATAAAATAATTAAAATACTATGCATTTTGTCCTTAAAAACATGTCCTAATATATAAAAATAATTAGTTTAATTAATATTTTTAAGTTACTAAACATATAAAAAGTGATATTTTATATAGCAACACAAAAGGTGGCTGAATTATTTCAAAAGAATTTCTAAATTATCTATGCATCACAATAATTTCTGTTTTTACTATTTTATATATTTTAAATTAATTTTTATTTAAAAATAGTATTTAACTATAAAAGTTTAGTTGTAATTTTGCTAAATATAAAATTATACTAGGGATACTACATATATTTTTTTTAGTCTATAGGTATGCCTTAATTAGTACTTGTTTTTTAAATTCATTTGAATTTGGACTTAGGTTCACATAACCATAACCATGCATAAATTAAAATAATTATCAAAAAGGAAAGCAAGTAACATGAATACTCTAAAATGTACTATTAATTCTATCTAATTATTATTATTATTATTATTATTATTATTATTATTATTATTTTTAAATTAAAAATATATTTTTAATCTAAAAAATTATGGAATCAATGAAAAATCATGATTTCTTCTTCAATGCATAGATTACCCTTAGATTTATAACATATTATAAAATCATGTCAAAATATAAAATTTTGATACAATTTTTTATTTTTTTATTTTTAGTTTATTTTAGGTACAAAAAGAAAAACAAGAAAAAATGAAGAGGAGGGAGGAGATTATACCCCATATTTGTGTGGATTTTAGTCACAACCATAGGGGAAAAAAAACCTATTTTCCTTGATTTGTTTTATCTTCTCACATTTTTATTTATGTGCTTGGTAGAAAAGAATTCTCCCTCTTTCATTCATGAAGGGCCTCAAACTAACTTGAATGAGTCGAATTGGGTGGTTTCATTTAGTTCGGACTAGTTTGGACTTGTCTCGAGCGAAACTAGCAAATCAACCTGATTTTGCACCAGTTCGATTAGATACACACTAAAATGAAGGGTTTGGGACTATTTTGTAAACTTTGGTTTTGAATGATAATGTTGTTTATTGATATGTGATACCAATGTTACGTGTCAATAGATAGATATTTTGTGGGTTTTATAGGGTGCATTTACTTGTTAATGAATTAAAGCATAACTGATAATGATACCGATATGGAGGATCAAACTATTTCTCTAGATCATCATCAACTTAGCAAGAAATCAAACAAATCCTCCATGATTACAGGGGATCAAAATGATTCTCTAGATTTTCTTCAACTTGGCAAGAAATCATATAAATCCTCTATTATTTTGTGACTGTTATAGCAACTTCACTCTTCCTTTTATATCAAAGTGATTCTTTCCTTGAAGAGATTTTTCCATTATGCCTCATTTATAATTTGAATGTATTATTCTTTTTTTTGCTAAAAGAATGTATTATTCTTTGTAATTTTAGATGATATATAGAATGATGTACTGTCATTATGAATACAATAACATACATGCTCAATTCTCGTGGAGATTGAGTCACCAAAAATCTATTATTACCTTCCACTTTCATCTTTAAGAGCATAACATTTAAAAACATTATATGGTACATTAGGGAAGGCACATCTCTGGTATAATCTAGATCAGGGACACTTTCTTCTTTAGTTTATTATAGCATTTGCTTTTAGGAAATGGTTAGGAATTATCATAATCCTACTTTTACCCTTATTTATAAGAAGTCCCATTATTCTTCTTGACCATTTCTTTTTTTTTTTTTCAATTTTTTTTTTCAAGGTAGACCTTCCACTGGTGTTTGATGCTCTTATATTCCATTTATCTCCCACATGTCGTAGCAAGTTAATATTTAGGACATCTTAGCTTCAATTTAAGTTAGAGCTGAGAAAGTAAAAAAAAAGTTTAGTTATGAAATGTAAACAAGCTACTTCAAATTCTCAACTTCATATTTTTCTTTGACATTAGATTTGAATTAAACATTAAATAAAATAATAAACCAAACTAGATTTAATCTTCAACTAAGTTTCATGATACCTACACTTGATCAAGATAGGTCTTTAGTATACCCCTCCCTGGATTTGGGTCTATTAGGTCATCTTCTAGCATCTTTATCCTCTCTAATTTGCATGAGGAGTAGAGGGGTGTAGTTCTCCGGTCAAAACTTTCTGCAATTGTTATGATATTTGTGATTGGATGGTCCTTACCAACATGCTACCTCATGTATGGCATGAGGCCCATCCCATCATGACCGTTGCACTAATCATGAGCGATCGTGATCGGAGAACTGGCCCTCCCTAGTTGACATACAAATCGGATGGTATCTTAACTCTAGAGCCAGATTAGCTAAGCATGTCCCTCGGCTTTGGTGCTAAACATGATTACCTAATAACCCACAATAGGTTTAACCTAACTAACCGCATCCCGGATCCGGATGCGGGTTTCCATGTCGCATTCGGATTATGTAGCATCCGACCCGAGTACGGCACCGCACAGTGACCAAGAAACGAGAAATCGATACGAGGGAGGGAGCTAGGATTCGCAGGGGAGAGATGAGGCTCTAGCTCCGAATTCCGCTAGAGCAGCGAAGCCCCCGCTGTCCTCCGCGGGCCTTCGTCGGAGACGACGAGGACGATTTCGAGCTAGAGATCTCTCGCTAAGCTTCGAAGCACAAGGCCCTCCAGAAGATTTGCGTTCGTCTCTTATAAACCCTAATTCTTACCATTGTTTCCATCGATTGAGAAGAAACATTGGCTAAATTTGTGATTTTTTGTTTGTTTTGTTGGATTTCCGAATGGAATTTGGAAAAAGATAAGAGGAACAGCACAACAAGGCTGTACGAGGACCCCTCGGTGTTCGACTACGATGGGGTGTACGACCAGGTGAGAGAGAAGATCGCCCGCCCCAAGATTCAAGACCCCACTGAGAGAAGGTACCCTTCTTTTCTTTTATGTTTTTTGCTGGATTTATGATGTTTATCTTGAGCAAAGTTTAAATTATTTTGTTTTTCCTCCCTCAAAAGTTTCCTCCCTTGAGAAGGAAAGGGATTGACTGTCTGTTTTATTTTAGCGTGAGTGGAAACTTGTTGGTAGTGCAGGGAATTTTATTTGTAAATACTGGGAAACAAGAAATTGAGGTTAATATAGACTTTTCCTCCAGCAGAACTCAAATTCTAATTATGATCCAATATTGATTAATAAGCAACATATATCTTATTGACAAGAATGGGAAACAAAGGTTGTTGTTAGTCCTTTTGTTAAATAGGGCGTTTTATAATGGTACAAGTAAATGAACAACACACAAGGTATTGTTAACAGGACTGAAAATGTTGGTATGTGTAATAGTTGCATTACTAAAATTGCACGGCATTTTGACATGAAAATAAATGTGGGTTCATTGTCCCTATATAGGTACCTAAGATCTACCCAGTGTATAATCGATGTAAGACTAAACATACGCCCGCACCAATACTCACCCACTACCCTGTTTAAGCCCTAGCATTCGCACTAGGCTAAGGGTCGAAATCTATTCAAATCCAATCACAAATACCATGACCAGCTTATAGTCAACCCAAATAGACCTATACTGCAGCGTCTGTTAGTCCACATAGGCTATGGGCCTGGTTTGCTCTGATACTATCTGTAATAACTTGGGACCTCACCGAAAGAAGCCAGCTGAAAGGTGTTTTTTGCGTTTATTGGCCTTGTATAAGTATTCAAGATCTACCCGGTGCACAACCGATGTGGGACTAAATGTATGCATGCACGGGTCCTCATAATAAAAGCACATCTCCTAGAAAATATGCAATATTTTGGGATTTTATGGAAAAAGGATTCAACATGAAAGGAACCAGATCTGAATTGGAGAGCTGAAATAAAATTGTTAGGAATAGTATGAGTGAAAATTTTAGTATTAATAAAATCATGCCTTTTTCTTAAACTGGTATAGATTTAGGAGAACACTTTTGACAAAAATATAAGACTAATTGGACTGTTGCCTGCTAGGTGATTGTTGTAGGAGAAAATAAGATTGGATTAACTGGATTTTGGAATAAGGCATCCTTTTAATGGTGAGATTTTCAATTTGAGAGTTAGGATTTGTAGTCCAGTGAGGGCATGTTTGTTGCAAAGAAATGAAAAATGAGTTTGGTGCACGGTGAGAGGAGCACACAAAGCCTAAGAAACAGGAACGAGCAAATGGTGGTACCCAAGAAATTGAGGGTAGTAAGTCAGGAACTAAAGGACACGTGCATTCTACTTGAGATAGAGAGGAAGCTTCTACTCAAGATAGAGAGGAAGTTGATCATCAATCTGAGAATTTCCTATCGCTCCGAGAACCATTCTGAGCAAGCTGCTGTGGTAACAGCACAGAGGTTCCTGTGGTGAAGTTGAACAAGCATCTTTTACTCATGCAGTAGAAAACCCTACAAGAGAAGTGAAGATGCATTCACTGTAGCAAGAGAATGATAATTTCATATAAAAATCTCATATGAACTCGTGCTTCATTTCTTTGCAACTTTGCATGTGTACTCTCTTTTAATGTTTTTTTATCAGAATCTTGTTTAGAAATGATCCTTGCTGATCGCTTTTTTTTCATTTGTTGAAGAAATAGTTGTTATATGCATC
This sequence comes from Phoenix dactylifera, assembly GCF_009389715.1. Taxonomy (NCBI): domain Eukaryota; kingdom Viridiplantae; phylum Streptophyta; class Magnoliopsida; order Arecales; family Arecaceae; genus Phoenix; species Phoenix dactylifera. The sequence continues at coordinate 1,788,835 of NC_052401.1, read as the reverse complement.
TGCTGTGGAATCATCAATTGTTATGCTGTTAGACATTATATTTTCGTAGTAAGTATTGCTTGGAGATGTAAAACTGTTTCCTGCTTGACAGAAACATGGAGCTGCAAATCTTGCCAGCAACTTGCCATTGGCGATCCAAGTGTCAACAGTCACATTACAGATTATCATCAGCTACTCTGCAGCGAGGTCCCCTTTTTTTTTTTTTTGTTCCATCCACTGAGTATAGAGTGCTCATCATGGTAGACCACTTGGTATGACTAGATCATCCATGCTTGGAGTGCTGGCAGGCAAGCTCTGAAACTTGTGCATCAGCCCCTCGATGTTGAGCAGGTAAAAATACGACAGGGTTTGAAGTGTGCTCTAGTACAAAGTAAGGTTTTCATAATGCCTGCTATCAGTTTGCTAGTGGTGGCTCTGTTACAGCATTTGAATATGAGAAGGTGTTAACTTGCTGTCCTGTTTATCAACTATCTTCTGTAATTCAGTTTATGCGCTCTTCAGAAAATTTTTGAGTACGGGACACCAACTCTTTTGTAATTAATATTAATTGATAAAACAGAGGTTCATATACAACATATTCTTTCTCTGTTATATACTTATATACTTGACTTTTATTAATTTAACTGAAGGCACATTGCTTGGTTCCAGTAAGGATCTTTATTTACTTTCGTTTGTTGACTGAAAATCTCCCAATGCTGCAGATGGGGATATTCTGTGCTGAATTATTGATTTGTTGTGGTTGTCATAATGACTAGTGACTAGTGAAGACGACCACCATCACTACCAATGGCTAAATTCAGAGAGAGAAGTACTCTCAGTTGGTACTGTCATCCTGGGGCAGTGTGGTATGACCATTTTGTCGATTATTTTGACAGCCAGGGTATTACCTGGTTCATCTCTTTTCATGTATCAGGCCTCGTGATAGGCCATCTGAATAGACGGTTCACAACGTTTATCACGAAACAGTTTCTCCAACAATATAATGACAGAAAATTTTCTTGAATCTTTTTTTTTTTTTTGGAAGACAAAAAGGAAAAGCCTTTTAGAACTTCTAATTGCTTAATTACTTGTTAGTTATTATGTATATATCAAGGTTTTCTGTCAAATCTAAATCAATCCCTCTTATTTGTTAGGCCACTTTATGGGCTGAGATATAGGGCTGCTCGGAGCTAATGTTCGAAATCGGTGGTTTGTGCCTGCTGGAAGGTAGATGACAATGGAACCCTGATCCTAGAAGACGAGAGAAAGACTACTATTACCCCCTTAACTTTTCTCTCGACTCCTTTCTAGGTTTTTGGCAAACCCATTTCTAGATCCCTCATGTTGCAGCTTGCTTCTCATGGCAACATTTTATGTAAGTCTTCCATTGATCTCATTTTTGGATCCTGCAAACCTAATTTTAATCCTGTGCTAGTAGTGTTAAAATTACCACTTATCCCAAAAGCTTAAGCTGATAGGCTGAGGTAGATTTATTTATATATTTTATATTTTCTTACACTCCCCTTCACATGTGGGCCTGACTTTCCATTTTAATGGGTGAGCACAACATGTGAAATTTTTAATAATGGAGTTAAAGAGTACGGAGACAGGATTCGAACTCAGAACCTCTGCTTTGATACCTGTTAAAATCACCACTTATCCCAAAAGCTTAAGGTGATAGGATGAGGTAGGTTTATTTATATATTTTATATTTTCTTATAGGTAGTGGTGGATGTTAGATCTTGGATGACGAGGAAGAGCTAATAGCAATGGTCAACTTCGGTCCTTGGTCGGGGACCGCAACATCACACTCAATTTCGGAAGCTTGTTATTTTTTATTTTTTTTATCATGCACAAGAAAATTAGTAGCGTAAATTAGGGGTTTGCTGGATATACCAGTGCGTGGTGGATGAATTGGAGATGCTTTTCTTGATGCAACCTTAGATACAGCCATTGGAAAGCTTATGATGCTGCTGTGGAATCATCATTTGCATGGACTGGAAGTTGAGTTTGAAAACATGAGCATAAGACCAGCATCGTAGATAATGTAGATGTCCAGGTCTCTACGGTGTTGCAAGACTGGGATGGATAGAGATGACTACAGAGAAGGAAGCTTGGAATGGCATTAATAAAGTGACAGGGAACCATCAAAATGACTTGTAATGTCTACAATTTAAGCTGTAAATGACGTGTGCAGAGGCGAGGAAGGGTTCCCTGGATTTAGAACGATCAATCATAAAAGATGATGAGAAGACCTAAAAAGGTGTGGATGGAAGGGGAGTTCTAAATAGGTTTAGTTTTTTTAGGGTTGGGCATCACCATGGTTTAACCCAACTTGGTACCAAGTACAGGATATTGACCTGAATTTGACCTGTATTTCTTGGACAGAAGTCAGGATTAAGTTCTGCATGAACACAAGAGTATGAAATTATCTAGATTTAGCGCTGTTGCTTTTAATGACATGTTTGCCAAGGAACTGTGGAAACATTTTGACATGCAAGGGAGGATGTATGGAAGTTTACAGAATACCCATGGTGCTTGCAGAACTGCATGGGAAAAGGCTAAGGTGCATGCTCAATAAGATCAGCCAAAGGCTTGAGGATGCATGACCACAAAGGAGAGCCACTGGTTTGGATGAAGTGAAGATATGAAGGGTGTAAAAAGATTATGCTAGTGACAAGATTTGTCTCTGTTGATAGAGGACAAAGAGAAGCTAATCAAAACAAATTTGACAACCGTGGAAACAGAATGTGGTGATGAAGGCAAAAGTAGATCACAGATGTAGCAATGAGCGCAGACCAACTGCGGCAAGGAGCCTTAAGCTGCAATGTCAGTGATTCAAGGATCCTCTGAAATGGAAACCTCGGCAATGCAGAACTACAAAGTAATAAATTTATCAGTTTAGGGTACAGGATATCATGAAGATGAGCTTTACTGAAATGGTTGGCTGATGGTGAAGCTGTCTACTTGGCAAAGTCAACTAGCGCTTATGAATAGTGCCAGGGACTAAAGGAGCAGCAGTTTAAAGATGCAAGAAGATGAGGCCAGTAAGTTAGAGAGCTCAAAGTAGCAAAATTCTGCTCCACCTACTGAAGTTTATACACTGGAAAGCTAGGAAGTCTTTATGCAGCTGTTTGCGATTGTTCTTGGTGTTACGGTGTCACTTGCTCCTGAATCCTTTTCTTGTGGTTGTGCATTATGACGCACCTGTGTATGTAACCCATATGCTGTGATCAAGATGCTTGCCGTGCATCTGTCATCCTAATCACTTTGTCGAGCATCCGTGTTTTGGAGTCCTTCCTTGCTGCTTTTGTGCTGGTGATCAGTGGTCTTCATTTAAACCAGGACAAATGTTTCCAGAGTTCAGTTCGTCAAATATGGTTCAATATATGCCATTATATTTTTTTGTGGAAATAGATGTGTTTTCTTCCATAACTATATCAGCTATCAGAAGTCATAATTTTCATCGGCCGACTTGTCAATGAGAAAGAAACGGCAATATTCACTCTTCTTTTGAATTAGTTCAGTGTGTACATCTAAATTCTGTAAGCAAACTTTACCTTTCAATTAAACTCATGACCTTAGATTATACGGTCCCCTGCTCCATGATCGAGCAATCAGAGGTCCTTAATTCCTTTGTTGGTAGTCTAGTCTCGACCTTGAGTTTGCGTTGCTTCTAGCTTTTGCAGGAAGGTGTATGTTGTGCGTAATTATACTGTCAAGGTAATCGTTTTGACAGAAAATTTATGTCTTTGCCATACACACAGGTATAGATGTATTTTGTGTAAATAATTTTCATGTGTTTTGTGTTTGTTGTGTGCTTGAAGATGATGCTTCTAGTCACATGGCTGCATATGATCAGACTCTTAGGGACACTTTTGGGCAGATAATGCCATATAATGCTTTTAATGCTGCTTTGCAAGGGGTGCTTTGCTTTAAAGACATACCCCAGGAATGAAAGGGTTCGATTGGGGACATAAAAGAGAAGATATGAAGGTTAAAAAATGCCCCTGGTTTCTTTTTTTTATTTATTTCTTTTTTTTAAACCTTTAGCATGCACTGCATGGCGTGCACAAAGTTTTAAATGGTCGATAACCGTTAGGAATGGAGAAAGGAAGCAGTGGTGAGGATTTTGTTGCATTCCTTTGAACTGTATTTTCTCCCTTCAATCACTCCTTTTGTAGCATTGCAGGGGCTTTTGCCTTGCTAGTTATTAGATCTGTCCTTTGTGTGCCTTTTGGACCATATTAGACCAAAACTTTTGACTGTGACTAAGGCTAGTTTGAAAAGAGAAGCACATTGTAGTTTAGAAGCCTTCTCTTTGAGCGTTTAGAAGCCTCTTCTTTGAGCATCTAAGCGAGAAAGCAGCATTTGAAAGTGCTGAATCACCTCTCTTACCAGCTGTACAAGCCACCTCTTTCATGCTGGTAAAAGAAATAGTATGTAATACTACTATGTGATCTTACGAAAAAGCTGCACACCTCATTGCACCAGTATCAATATTTGTTTGCTCATTAAACGCATTCTGCCGAACAAATAGAGACGTAGATGATTAATTGAAAGGTATAGAAGGTCAAGTGACACTGTGGTTTGCTATAGATTTCATGCTATATAATGTCATTTTTGCTACACAACTAAATGCGTTAACGTTAAATGACTCGAGTGGATTCTTTTCTCTCATCCTTTCCTTTTCCTTTTTCCTTTTTCTTTTTGGTATGCGAAAGAAGGTATGGTAAGAATACATGCATGAGCTCTCTCTTTGTTCGCCGGTCAATTTTCTTTCTCTCCTTTTTCTTTCTATCTTTATTTTTTTTTCTTTACCCCCTTTCTTCATGGAGTGCAGGCTGATTGGTGGTAGGTGCCGATGGCATGGTCTATGATAAAATTACAAGGTGACGGGAGATCTCTTGGAAAGTGTGAGGTATTTTGTGTGTTTATTTTTTTCCATCCACCAAGGTGGAAGTGGAGCTCTGCTTTCCATGCAAATGCACGATATGAAAGACCGTTCCCCAGCATGGTCCCTAACAAGTATATGTCTTTTAAAATATGCTTCAGTGCCTCTGGAGCAGGAAACGGACCATTGCAAGCAAAGCAAGAGAACCTCAGAAAAACCTTCTCAAACGATGTATTACAATCAGAATGATATATGATAGCGACTCTGTTATTAGCTGCAGTATCCTTGTTCCTACAAAGAGCATTTTAGCTTTCCCTGCTAAAATGGTGTGCAGTGCAGTGGAGTCACAGCTATGTCATTATTTCAGCGAGCTGTGAAAACTTTCGGAAGCAACATTTATACAGAGTGATGTATTTGTCAGCCACCCTGGAAGCTAACACAGTTATTCTATTCACTTGGCTTTTGTGGAAAGAGAGGATGTTCAAAAAGCCTTCACTTTTTATGTGGAATTAATGTGGCGTTTGCGTGCGAAGAAGAGAGGGAGAAAGAGAGAGAGAGAGAGAGAGGGGAGAGGGGGTGTCCTATCCATATGGGCGTAGGGGCACTTTATTCCTTGTTCTTTTAGAGTCCCTAATGAAAGAGGCCGTACACAGTTCCCGATTCTGAGGCCAGACCAGACCAGCAAAGAGACTATAAAAAAACTCACTCATTTTTTAGTAGGCCCTGCAAAAGATGAGAGGTCACAGCCCCACTTCACATCACCCCATGCATTGATACAAATCATTGTTGTCCGGGAATCCCGTTTCCTAAATAAATAAATAATAAGACAAAGAAAAAAAAAGAATTTCATAAAATTATTAGCATAAAAAGCTTTCATGTTAACCATTACTATATGATCGAGGTCATTACCGCAGAACTATCCTCCAAAAGTTCCCCTTTTGGAACAGAGCAGTAATGTGATGGTCTGCATGCTTTGTATTTGGTACAAAGAATACAACTGTTCTTATTACTTTTGGTGGTGAACATGTAATGACTGGAGAAACAAGTAACATAATTAGCACAAGCACGTCAATAGAGTGGGACAATTGTGTTTTCTTGAATTTTCATTTCATCAAATATACATACATATATATATATATATATATATATATATATATATATATATATATATATATATATATATATATATATATATATATATATATATCAATTATCGTCAAGTTTTATGCAAGAGATTTAATTATGACGAGCATTTTTAGTTGGACTTTTTTCCCCAATAATTGGCAATCCCTGGTTATGTGCAATATCTACTACTACAGCGGCGCCATTTCCCATGGCTTTGTGTCTGATATATATATATATACATATATGTAGCCGTTTTAGAAAAAGTGCATCTTTTACAATAATGTGTTGTAATTGCTTTATTTTTCTAGGTCGACTTAAGATCTAGAAGGATACAGTGGGAGAACATTATTAATTAATGAAGGCAAATCAAATAGATGTTTGTTCATCTATTTTTATCCCTTACTACTTGTAATGCAACCTCATTCAACAAAAATAATTTCTTACCTACAACGAATTCATTGCATATGGTCTGAGTCATGCATGTATTTGTAGAAGTTGAACAATTTTAAATTGCTCCTTTTGATTCATATGTCTATTTTCAAACGTCCCACATAAAGCATATAATACGCTTTGTATTGTTTGGAATAACTAATAGTTTCTAAAGTTTTAAATGTTGACACTTCACTAATTGAAGTATTCTAGTTATATTGTGAATATTAGAATGATAGTTTTTACATATATAATGCATGCCATCAAGTATGCAGTTATATTCTCAATATATATATGCACGATATTCTTCCCTCTTAAGATTTTGTGAGCAGACCTCACTCTTCACCTAAACTTGTAATTCTAGATTTTCTTTTTCTTCCTTTTTCTTTTTTTTGAGCACAATGGTTGGCTGACTCTAGCTGTTATGAAATGACTTAAATGATGGTATGGTTCTTAAATTCGATATTCATTTCATGTGCTCAATGAAATCCTCAGCATAGAAAGCTTTTTGCCAATTTTCTAGTACTTAGGTTACTTATAACATTTCTTTGTTTGGAACTATCCAAAAATTATTGATCAAGCAATCCAACAAATAATTATGGTCTTTTTCCTTAACAAACCTTCTTGTCTTTATATCTTGTCCTATGTGACATGTTCCTAATTTACTTAGAACGCTTCATCATGCTAATTTGTATCTATGTCGTACCTTGACCTACCAGCACATACCAGTTATGTGACAGGTGGCCGCACATCCTATAAGATTCAGCTTATAGGACATGCAAGGCCTGCCTAAATTACACAATTTAAAAATAGATATGTATCAAGGCAGATGGTGGTAGATGATAAAGCATCTAGAAAATTTCAATTAAATAGAGTTTTTTCCTCCAAAATTCCATAATAATTTTTTTGACAAAGATTTACTAATCAAGAGACAACTAGCTAAATTATAATTTTTTAGCACTAAGCTCATAACCCCGTCCGAGCTATTCCTCAGTATTTGATAAAAAGACAAGAAAAGAAGAATGATCTAACAGTTCAGTAAGTAACCTCTGCATCTCTAGTTGGATCAAGCATATATATATTTATTAAAATATTTAAATGGGCATAAGATGTCATAATGGAATATAACAGAAACTAACGTGGTATATTTCTAGGAAAGAAATCCAAAAAATTCACTTTTCATAATATTAGTATAAAAACTAGTTTTAAATGCTTCTAATGAGGAAAATCCATTTTTATGAAACTTCCAAAGCAACTACAGTATTTTCCCTCTCCCAGTTGTAGCAATGACGGCCAAGATCAATCCTAAGACAAAGTCCAAAGGCGATTATCTTTTGAAAACAAAATATACCATCGACCAGCATGTGTTAACAATCAGCCCGAACTAGATAAGTTTGAAATGAACTAGCTCTAATTTACATAATCATGATTGGACCCATGACAAGGCCCAAGAGACTAGCTCCTGAATACATAATAACCTTTGACTCGCATATGTTAGCAATTAGCCCCATTTGGCTGAACTCAAAAGAAAATAGTTTCTGAATAGGTATGGGCAAACAATCAGTTCTATTGGCTATACCAAAATTATAGTCAGACTGGAATGTAACCATAAAATCCATTTCAAAATTGGTTTTCTTAGTTTTATAGCGAGCATAATTCTTTCAAATGTCCATGCAATTTCAAAATAGGATTTAACATATCATTTTAAACATTTCCATTGTGCAAATCATTCATCATGCTTTTGATCATGCTGAAGTATATATAATACTTCATTGCTTGATACAAATTTAAAGAAATATATATTTTTATGTAGAGCATACATAATATTTAATTCAAACATAAATGTATATATATATGCAAATATAATTTCCATAAATTTTAATTTTAAATATTTAGGATTTTTTTTTAAATTCATGTGTAAAAACTAAGCAATGTAAATTTTATATCAGATTATATAGCACACGTAATAAAAATACCAAGGATAGAGGTACCTACAACTTTAAATTAATAGGATCCAAGAATTTCTCTAAATAGGGGTGCCCACGATCTTACTTAATGGACTAACATATAAAATCCTCCTCTAAATTTCTCCTTATTCAAATGATGTACCTTTGGTGGGTCGAATCAGTCTAATTCTAGGTGATGATTGATCGAATCGTGCAATGAGAGTCTGATTAGGGCAAAGGCAGCATGACATGAGGCTGTTAAGGGGTACCTGACAAAAGCTGGGTTGGATGGCGATGCAAGGGATGACCGCATGATCGGTTCTAGACCCCCCTACTAAGATTGATTAGAGGCACATAAAGAAAGAGAGTGGAAGGGATTTTCGGGTATGTGGGAGTCCCACCAAGTTGAGAGAGAAATAATAAGAGGGAAAGAGAGAAAATACATGAGAGAGAATTAGAGAGAAATATGAGAGAGAGAGAGAGAGAGAGGGAGGGAGAAAGAGAGGTCAAGAGAGATAATTTTTTTTTTTAGAAAAAAAGAAAATAGGGGATTTTCTTATAATAATAGAGGAGGGAAAGAAGTCTCTTCATAGCTTTCTCGAAGAAGAGGGAAGGAGGAAGGAAGGGGTGGTCTAGTGATAGTGTTGGGAGCAATGATCGAAGATTAGTAGTAAACCTGTTCATCGAATGGGCCAGGCAGGGTTTGGACTGAGCTGAACACAAGATGTAGCTAAAATTAGTCAGACCTGAGCCCGACTCTCTGGCCTATTTTCTAAGCCCGAGCTTGGTACTTACTTGGGCTTCGAGCTAGGTCTCAAGCTCCTTAATAATTTTATTTAAAACCTGTGGAATAAGGAAGGAAAGAGAACAAAAAGGGGAGAGGGAGAAGGAGGAGGATGATGATGGAGGGGAGGACGGAGGAGGAGGAGGAGGATCGAGGACCGAGCTTGGGCCGAGCCATCCAAAACTTGAGTTTGTCCTATTTTAATAAGCGGACCCATGTTTCAGGTCTGGCCCAGCCCACTAGGCTTAAATCTAGGCCTAGGGTTGCACGAAATGCTTCGAGCTTGAGTTGGCTGGGCGAGCTGTCGGGCTTGTGAACTGGTGTGTTTGGTAGTCTGTGGTGGTGGTGCATGATAACAACCGAAAAAAGAGAAGGGAAACAAATATTTAAGATAGGGGGTAGGGTCATGAGCCGTTGTTGGCTCGATATCTGGTCAAGCCTGGCTATCAGCCACAAAAATCAGACTAAGGTGCCTAGATTGGGCTTACAGAAGAAAAGGTTGTGAATAGGAGAGCTTTCGGCTGCTATGCCAAGTTGATTTCAGTAAGATATTGCATGATGGTGACAATCCTCGATGGAGACATGTAGGTAGAGAAAGAAAGCATAAGGCGAAGGTGGTATTAGGTTAACTCTATCAAGATTTGATGTTGGAGTTTGGCGATAACAGGGATAGGGCATGGTAGAAATAGAGAGAGAAGAGAAAAAAAGAGACACAACAAAAGAGCTTAGCTTGATACTCCACGGGGAGGGGAAGGGCTTCAATAATAGTGGAGGCTAGGGTTTTCTAGCCTCTGGTGACTACGAGATGGATGAGTCGATCTCCTTCTTTGACCCATCCTATTTTTGGTCCAATCGTGGTGCTGGGTTGTTTGGGTTGCAAGGTGGCCGAAAAGGCTAGGCTAGCTCAATGGTGAGCCAGGGCCTCCATCAACATTTTCTTTATTTGTAGATTAATTTGCTGAGATCCTCTTGAGTTGAAAGTCCTAATATTTCTAGAATAGAATGACGTTTTAAAGCATGGCACGAGTAAATATTCTTCTTAATTTATAACAGAAAAACCAAAAGCGGTGAGCTGACCTACGTGTGAATGTTTTATTCATGAATTATTTACTGTAGTCACATCATCCTCATAAATAGTTCTATCCGAGAGGTGAGAGGTAAGGCTATGTTCCTTTTTTCTTTCTAAAATATCTATTTGTGAGATAAATCATTCTTAAATATGCAAATAAATCTTTGATGAGATTTTTTTTTTTTTATGATTGTTCCAACTTAAATCTCAATATAAAAATAAACATAGAAAAAGCAACAAGGGTCCTCTTCAATTGAGTTAACATCTTCAAAATAATATGGAGATTTAATCCTGAACTTTGTCAATATCATGACGTAATGAATTTTTTGTATTTCTTTTTGCCTACCTCGCGTATATCCACTTCCCACATAAAAAATTTGATTTTCTAAACTTTTCTAGTTTTCTTGTTGTATACTTGTACCATGGTTAGGGGGGTGGAAGAGAGAGAGAGAGAGCAAAGCTGGGTCGCCTTTGGATGCCGCTTGTCAGCACATGCGTTCCACTTTCCACTACGAATTCGACTTTGGACCCCAATTTACCCTCCCCTGCAAGAAAAGCACAGTCCACAAATCCATAAAATTTCACTACACCTCGCCACCACAAAGCAAATAACCCAAAAGAACCTATAAAAAGTAGACGACAACCTCCATATACATCCTTGCACTCGCACTCACAGTCACATTCCACATAGATCAGCTAAAGAGCGAAGAGATCGACATCCCACCTGACTTGAAGCCAACAAACCCCCCTCTCTCTCTCAAATCCCTCGAAACTCCCCAACCACCCCATTTCTCCCTTCGTTCCCTTCTCTTCACTCCTCTCACGATCTCCTTCTTCCTTGTCCAATGAGCTCCATCAAGACAAATCCCCCACAACCACTTCCTTAAATCTTTCTATTGTCACCTACTGCCACCGCTACCACCACCACTTCAAGAATTACGAAGAAATTCGTTAAGATGCGAGCAGGAGGTTGCACAGTGCAACAAGCTCTAACCCCGGAGGCAGCGAGCGTAGTCAAGCAAGCTGTGAACCTTGCACGCCGGCGAGGCCACGCCCAAGTGACCCCACTCCATGTCGCCAACACCATGCTCTCCTCCTCCACGGGCCTCCTCCGCGTCGCCTGCCTCCAGTCTCATTCCCACCCCCTCCAGTGCAAGGCGCTCGAGCTATGCTTCAACGTTGCCCTAAACCGCCTCCCTGCCTCCTCCTCCTCCACCCCTATGCTCGGTCCCCACCAGGTCCACCACCATCACCACCACCATCCATCCCTCTCCAATGCCCTCGTCGCCGCCTTTAAGCGCGCCCAGGCTCACCAGCGTCGTGGTTCCATCGAGAGCCAGCAGCAGCCGCTGCTTGCAGTCAAGATTGAGCTGGAGCAGCTCATAATCTCCATCCTCGACGACCCCAGCGTGAGCCGAGTCATGAGGGAGGCTGGCTTCTCAAGCACTCAAGTGAAGAGCAATGTGGAGCAGGCTATCTCCTTGGATATGTGTGCATCCACTCCTTCTAACCCTAATCCTAGCAAGCCCAAGGAGGTCACCAGCCCTCTCACCCCTCCCCATGGGACCAAAACTAGGCCTTTGGATCAAGTGAGGAGCGAGGATGTGATGAGCGTCCTGGAGACTTTAGTAAGCAGGAAGAAGAGTCTCGTAATAGTTGGGGAGTGCTTAGCCACCACTGAGGGAGTTGTTAGAGGGGTCATGGATAGGGTGGACAAAGGGGAAGTGCATGAGGTTCTAAGAAATTTGCAGTTTATAACCCTCCCTCTCTTCTCTTTTATGCACATGCCAAGAGAGGAAGTTGATCAAAAGGTTCGGGAGCTGAGGTGCCTGGTGAAGAGTTGTTGCGTGGGGAGAGGAGCAGTGTTATACTTGGGGGATCTCAAATGGGCTGCGGAGTATAGGGCTAGCTGTGGGGAAAAGGGGAGGAACTACTACTGTCCTGTGGAGCATGTGATCATGGAGATCAGGAGTTTGGTCTGTGGTGGCGTCGGAGGGGAGAGCAGTGGTCCTCTTAGGTTTTGGCTCATGGGAATTGCAACGTACCAGACTTACATGAAGTGCAGGATCGGAAATCCTTCACTGGAGGCTCTCTGGGGTCTTCAGCCTCTCACGATTCCTGCTGGAAGTTTGGGATTGAGTCTCAATTGCGACAGGTAGATGCCAAGTTGATTTTTAAAATATTTCAGTAATGAATCAAAATTATTTCAAGTTAATCAATCAGTAGTCATTGGAATTGCATTTCTTTTGCCCCTTCTCATGCCTAGTCCAAGATCTAGTTAGTTCCTTGCAGGGTGGTTTTTCTTGCGAATCTCTAAAGAAAGTTGGAATCATGTCGTCTTTTCCTTAGCAATTGGAATCATGGTTTTTATATGAGAAATAATTTCTTTGCATCAAAATAAAAAAGAAAAAGGTTGGAACTTCAATTTTTCTCTCTTTTTATAGCTTTCCATCTTTTCCTTTTCCTTTTCATTAATTTAGATTTCTGCATGTCAGATTTGGTTTCTGAGGCAGCAAGAAACTGAAATACAGCCTTTCAATTCTGATTTCGAGTCTTTCCACCGGGAACTTGAAGTAAAATGATTAAAATATTTCTCTCAGGAGAACATTAAAAAAATAATAAAAAAAAGTTAATTAGCTTGTACTGGTGATCCATTCAAAATGCTTTAAAAGTAAAGAAAACAAAGTGCGATACTGTAGCATCATGGATATTTGCGTTGCCGACTCTCCTTACCCTACTTTTCTTAATTAATTCTTCTCCCAGTGGTCCGCAAAACCAATTGAAAAGCAAGAGGAATGGAGATGGGTCGTGTTGGTCATTGTTAGAAGATGGACTGGGGAGTCAGCTGACTTGCTGCGCCGATTGTTCCATCAAGTTTGAAACCGAGGCTCGAGGTCTACCAAATACTTCTTACAGTAGCAATGGCTCAATCACCTCAAGCCTACCTTCATGGCTCCAACAATATAAAGAAGATGATAGAAGGACAGCTAGAAATGACCAGGTAGCGTTCATCTCCGCATTCCATTCGGCTAGAGTAACAGAATCCAATAGGAAACACATAAAGTAAGTTCAAGAATAAAGTTCACACAACAATGACATAGCTTTATTTTTTGCTTCTCTCTCTTGCAGGGCTGTCTTCAACTTAGAGATCTCTGCAAGAAGTGGAACTCGATATGCAGTACATCCCACAGAAGTCCGCACCATCCATCCGAGATGACTCTAAATTTCTCTTCAGCTTCTCCATCTTCTTCATCCATCTCTTCATATGATCTCCGCTACCCAACATTGCACCAGAGCCACCAGTCTTGGACATTGCCACTCGAGAGCAGACATCCATGGAGGGAGCATCAGCTCTGGATATCAGAAAATATCGATGAAGGCTTTGAGTCCAACTCAAGAATCTACTCCCAGGAGCACATGGGACGAAGGACTTCACCCCTACCCTTTTCTAACACTAAGGCTAACCCTAATTCAACTTCTTCAAGTGACACCATGGAGATGGAGAGCCTCCCCAGGTTCAAGGAGCTCAATGCTGAGAATCTAAAGACCTTGTGCAATGCGTTGGAGAAAAAAGTCCAATGGCAGAAGGGCATAATCCCAGAGATTGCAAGCACTGTCCTCCAGTGCAGATCGGGGATGATGAGAAGGAAACAGAAGTTGAGGTTAGCTGGGCCCAAGGAAGAGACGTGGTTATTCTTTCAAGGAGGTGACACCGAAGGCAAAGAGAAGATAGCTCGAGAGCTAGCGAGGCTCGTCTTTGGTTCTCCCACCAACTTCATATCTATAGGGCTCAGCACCTTTGCAACAACTCGGTCTGATTCCAGTGATGATCTCCGAAATAAGAGGTCGAGAGCAGAAGTAAGCCATAGCTATCTTGAGAGACTCTTTAAGGCAATCCGTGAGAACGCGCACCGTGTTATTTTGATGGATGATATCGAGCAAGTCGACTATTACTCTCAAATAGGAATCAAGACAGCCATCGAGAAAGGGAAAATACAGAGCTACGACGGTGAAGAAGTTGGTGTTAGTGATGCTATCATCATCTTGAGTTGCGAGAGTTTCGACTCGAGATCAAGGGCTTGCTCTCCTCCGGTTAAGCAGAAGGTGGAGAGTGAGGAGGAGAAGGAAGAATCGTGTCTTTGTTTAGATTTAAATCTTTGTGCCAGAGATGAAGATGTGGTGGATTGTTCCTTTGATGATGTGGGATTTCCCCAGTTGGTGGATCGCGCATTCTTTTTCAAATTGCCTGAGGACTCGTAGTGCATGTGATTGTTAAATTTCTCGGTGGTTGTGTTTTTTTTTTTCCCATGCTGAATCTTGGCCTTTTCCCCTCCTTTTTTGGTGAATTATGAGATGAGAGGATAGAAGACATTGGTTGCTTAAGGTAGATGCACGTAGGAAGCACTTGTATATTGCTAGTTATATTTGTGGCATTGGTTTATGGATTATTTTCTTATGAGTTTTGAATGTTAACATAGTTTGGCTAATAGTTTCCTTATCTTTGTCCATTTGGATCCATAAGATGATGCTGTGAATGGCACTGTCAACATTTTTTATCGCCGAGTTGCTAATAATTTCATTCTTCTAAGCATGAATGGCACTTTTAACCTTTTTCACCGTCTTTTCTTTTTGGAGGAAAATAAAACTTTTCACCATCAAATTTCCAATATTTCGTTCTTTAACCACTACGGAGTTTGGGAGGGAACATATTCATACGAAATGCCTACTTGCTTATCTTGGGAGATATATAGAAGCTCTCTCTCTCTCTCTCTCTCTCTATCTATCTGTCTCTATCTATCTATCTATCTATCTATCTATCTATCTATCTATCTATCTATATATATATATATATATATATATATATGCGCGAAAGAAGGAAGTGAAAAATCCATGAGTGTTGATACAACTGAGCTTCTACTGTTTGTTCCTTTATTCACCTGTTATTCAAAATGAGCCTTGAGTTTTAAATGGCAGCTAACATTAGTTAATATTGATGATTTTCATGACCCATGAGACTAGATCAATACCTGCATTGAACTTTTAGGCGTTATAATTAATGAAATCCAAGATCTCATCCTGAACAAATACTGTATGCTCTTCAAAGGAAAATTTGTATCTGTAAACCTATAATCTCCCCATCCCGTCTGGTTGGTTTTCTCTTTCATACCCCCCCCCCCCCCCCCCCCCCCCCACCCAAACCAAAAAAAAAGCCAGCTGCTATGTTTTTTTCTGCTTTGCTAATTAGACTTCTAAGCAAATTAGACTTCTGTAAAGTTTCCAATGCTACTTTCACCGGAAAAAGCTTTCAATGTTACTTAAACAAAAAAATGCAAATCTAGCTTGTAGCAGGCAGTTCGTAGGTTAAAAGTTTTTCTTTGGTTTAGGTGAATTTATTATTCTTTATGCCAAACTCCTTCTTCTTCTTCTTCTGCTTCTTTTACAATAATCATGATATCTATGTGTTTTTGACCAACATGAAGCTGGAAAACATAGAATAAAAATGTTTATAGTGCAGTGTCCAATCTAAAAAAGAGGTGCACATATCTAAACTATCAAAAGAAGGTAAGAGATAGAAGCATGCGAATAAAAGATAGAAAAAAGGTTGAAGAGGCCCAATATTGCATCATAAGGTAATAAAAGAATCGACCTACAGAAACATAACCTCATTCTCTTTATATTTTAAGAACTTACAAATCCCAAAGCCGCATAAAGTACAACCACTAATCTTTTTTTTTTGATGATATAACCATTAATCTTCAAAGAAACTTCTTGCTCAAAACAAATAAATAAATAAATAAACTCATTGTTAGCTTTCTCACCTCAAATGAGGATACAGCTGGCATTTTGAACAAAATATATAATATGTCCGCTAGTTTTCAATTGGTCAAAACGTGGACTCTTCTTATTTTCTAAAATTATGTACTTCTCAAGCTTAGAGACTCTATTTCAAACTTTGACTAATTGTTACTCTTGGTGGGTACTGCATCAATGTCAAAATCATAATAATTTTTAGAAGTGTATTGTAAATTTCTTTTACTTATTTTCCAATGGATTTAATGTTCATAAATCTCTAACATCGTAAGGAGCAGATCCTAATATCTCTTTGAAATGATGCAATAAATTCTGTTCACTTGGTTTATAGGTTTCGATACTGCTGAAAATGTCATATATTCAAATCCAGTAAATCAATTACTCTCTCATGTGTTCTCTCAAAAAATTACTCTTATGTGTTGGAGCACTGAACACGCGCGTACAATATACACAATTGTACTACATAGGTCGATCTTCTTGGCAACAAGAAGCATTCATTTCATACCATTGGGTTTTTGGGTAGGGATTACTTGATTTCCTTAGGCTATTTACAGCGAGTTCCCTGGGATCCATCAGAGTAATCTTCATGATTGCATTTCCATGATTCCAAGGAATGAACAATAGCATATATTTATTGCGTTCCCATGGTAGGAGCTGCATTCCATAAGAAATGATATAAATTTGAACCATTTCCTTTAAAAAGCGGTTCATATACTAGCAGACACAACCTAGCCTTGTTTGATTACAGAATGAGAATGGTTGAGTATACCAGGGTCACTTGATATTACAATCATGACATGAGCCTCCAATTTAGATGAAGGTGTGGAGACCAATTTAATGATGACATGAGGTGTGCAGAATTAATATTGAAATGAAAGAAATATAAGCGATGTGCAAAGCAGGATTAAAGTATGATTCATAACTTAGGGGTTGTGCAAAGGTGGAGACACTTTAGAAGGCAAAAGCACAATCTTCCTTAAGAAATATCAAAAGGACACTACTTTTTATGCATGGTGATGCGATTTGAAAAAGAATCCCTTTTCCTGCTTTAGATTTCATAACCCAACATTCTCATCTTTGTAAAGTAGTGGAGGGCGAAAAGATTAACATAATAAAGATAAGCATCTTAGTCTTTAATTAGACCTTAAAGTTTGTGCTTTCGAATCCTATAAAGATAACCTTCCCTGCTCTCTTACACCTAATTTTAAAAAAAGAAAAAAAGCAAAGCAAAGAAAACCCATAGTGTAAGCATGGAATTTGTCTTCTGTGGCTTTCGGAAAGGATTATGGGTTTTGAAACTAATGGATATGCCATGTGTGGATCACAAAGAGGGGGAAACTACTGACCTCTCACATGCCTATCCGTTCTTTTGGAAATCCCAACATTAATATATTCTCCATCACTTTTTCATCACTTTTTTTCCAATCTTAAAAAGGGTGAAGCCTCACTCACACAAAACCAAAAACCATTCGCTCACTTTCACACCCACACATCTATACACAGACACAGGGTGAAGTTAAATCTCGCTTTCTTCGATTCCCAGTGAAGATGCCACATCGATCTCTCCTCTCCCATCAAGGGGAACAAGACAGGCTGGTATTCTAGCCTTGCATGTACGGGGTGTTAGCCTAAATAAAAATACAAAGGATAAAGAATAATTTGTCTGGAAATAAATATAATATCAAATACATCTAAATTACAACAAAGGACCCACAACTTTAATACAATGAAGGACCAAATGAAAAAGGCTACGTAGTTTTTGTCCATGCACAAATCGTAAGGGTAACATGGGGAAAGGAGAACCAAACCATATATATTCCCATTTATCTTTCTTTTTTTTTTTTCGTTTTTCCCCGCGGATTCATGCTTTTGATGCACGTATTTTAAGGAAAAGAATATAGGTGTTCATTTGAAAAGGTCGGAAGTACAGAGATACGCTGCTATTCCCAAGGGATTAGGGAGACCGTAATACGCTAGCCTCTTTAGATTTGGCGAAACAATTATACACTTCTTTTTTGGTCAGAAAACTAGAATACTGTTTGAAACCATATGGCAGGCGCATCTTTTGGACCTAGAAAACCCCAAATTCCCTTCGTATTCTGAGTCACGATGGGACAGATCTTAGTTGTGATCTTAGGAGATCTGTGACAGAGAATTCTGCATGCGTTGCATGTGCATGCAACTTAATTGACGTGAACTTTTCATCTGGCCACTTCACTAGATTTGGTTCAGTATGGTTGTATAACCTCCTCGGTCTTCGTGGTTGGTTGTTCTCACACTAGTATTTGACTGCAAATTCCACTGCACCAAGAGCATCCTCTTGCTCTCATGCTCCCGCCTAACTCGAAACTTTTCTCAGAACTCAATATTTATTAGAAAGAAACATAATACCGGCAGGGGGAATCGTCAGCTTTTGGTGTTTGTATTAGTTTTTGCATTTAGTGAGTTTTTTATATTTCTCAAAAGAATATTTGCTTTTGCATCTCTATTTGACTACACTTGACCACAGCTATTACCAAAATAGCCAATATAGATGAAATTTTGATGACATTCATCAATGAGAGAGAAAAGCTTACCAAAATATCAAAAAGTAATAACATAGTTTTGCTCTTATAAATTATAACAAATTCACTTAGTAGATAATCTTTGTCCGCACCTAGTTTCATTTCACAAGATTCTAGTTTCTAGGAAGGTAAAAACTGTAGATTTTGGAAATAGCAAGTTGAAAGAAAAAAAAAACCCTAAAAAAGGATACGTAATAAAGTGTTCTAGTGCATTGCTCAAGAAACAAGGAAATGTTCCATTACTGAAGTTAATGGAACTAGCTAATTCACTAGCATCTTCCAAAATATTTTGAGTTTTCCTAATTATATAATTGAAAATATAAAAATTGAATCATAATTTAATCTTTTCTATTAGTGGTTGCACCCCCTCCTCACCTTGAAGGAGGTTTTGGATTTGAACTTTGGAGAATATTTTCTTAGATTTTTTGTTATAATTATTTTTCTTTCTGGTTTTCTACTCAACATCATTCTACTAGTGCTTCTCCCTATTGTGATTCTTTTTCCAGAAATTAAAAAAAAATTGAAATCTAGAATGTGAAGGTTCATGGAGGTGCAACCATGCAACAAAAATTGATTGCTCATGAAACTATGCAAGAGTACAATATTTAGGATTGCAATGGCAATGTAATGTGAAAATGAGTTAAAATAGATTTATTAATTGGCTGGTGATGGCAATTCGATTGTCATGGGTAAGAATATGTTGCAAAGTAACCCACGTGAAAAGTAGGAAGATCCAATCAATCCATGACAAGTAGAGAGCATGTGTCTTTACTCAATTGTGAGACTCCACACACGAGAGCAAAGGATCTAGATCTTTTGATATACACAGCGGTGCACGCCACAACTAATTATTCTTGATGGTTCTTGTAATAATACAGGTCCTTTTAAGCCCTAATATTCTCATCAGGCTAAGGGTTCAAATCAATTCAAATCTAATCATAAGTATCACGATCAGTCCGTGGTCAGCTTCAATGAATCCATGTTGCAGTGTCTCCTAGCCCATATAGGTTATGGGCCAGGTCCGCTATAATACTATTTATGAACCTCATCCAAAATAGCTAGTTGGAAGATATTATTTGAGTTCATTTATCCTGTATGAGTACTCAAGATATACTCAGCGAATAATCGATGTGGGACTAAACATACGCCCGCACGGGTCTCACAGTGCAGCTGCCAATAAAAGAAGAAATAGGAGAGAGATGTTCTATCATCATTACTACCACTACTATTATTATTATTATTAATCAACTATGTAGCTTCTCTATAAATTTTTAATTTTTTTTTAATATTTATACTTAATATATACAGGATAGCTATACAAATTACAAAGAGTCATTGCCATCACAGAGCCTACTTTCTGATTTAAAAAGGGGCTTAAAAAAGTGATGCATGGCCGAACTGAATCGACTGATGGCCGGTGCATTAGGGAGTTCAAAAAGTGTGGGCAGCACCACACAAGCCCGAGAAATGGGAACAGGGAGAGCAGCAGCGAAAAGTAATAGTTGTTTAATTGGTAGATGTGAAGGGGAATTTTCGGGAATCTCGTTATTCTTCTCCCTGTGGTGTCTGAGTCTCAGAAAAAAAAAAGGACCAAAGAAAGATGCGATGAGACATGATGGATCGATAGTTTGGATCATTCAAAAAAGAGCTTTTTCACATAGCCCCTCAATAATTCAGATCTTACATGGTAATTATGGAATTCTATAAAAAATCTGTTTGCGAATCTAAGCTCTAATTACCTATTAAAGAGAAGATTAAAAATTTTTGTTCATGATAATAATAGAGATGCCACTGTTGGGCTCCATATTTTGGATCTTTTCTATGTGGGGGACCAAGAAAGGATGCCAACTCTCTCTCTCTCTCTCTCTCTCTCTCTCTCTCTCTCTCTCTCTCTCTCTCTCTTTTGGAGGATAAGAAACGATGCCAACTCACGTAGTTGATGCTTGCATTTTAATTGGTGAGGGACGCTATGTAGGACTTGGAGCAGGATCAAACCATTCCCATGTTCACAAAAATGACAATTTTCCAATTCATGAGATTGCCAAGTTCTCTTTGGCTCATGTGGCATATGTGCAAAGAATTTTAAGGTAGGATTATAAGTAGGTTGCAGTCAAAGTAACATCAACTATGACAGATAATGACCGCCATAAACGTGACACAGCTTTAAAGACTTTCTAGGATTTTGTTCACAAAATTTTTGATTATAGCATTGTTTATTCACAAATGAAGTCTCGAAGTCCTTGTTTCATTTACACGTAATGCTTAAGAAAGTAAGATCATGACGATATAGCTCTTTATTAGAAATGCAAGCCGAATCGTATTCAGATTGGTTGTAGGTCTCAGAAATGGACTTAAACCTAACCCATTATCCCTTTGGTTTGACAAGCAATTTGTCTCAACTGCATAGGCTAAAGCCAAACTTTTGGATGCTACTCTACTCCAGTACAAGCAAAAGCGGTCTAGTCTTACCAATCTCTTGTTCATCCAAAATTTAGAAGTATATCTAGTGCTGCGAAAACATTGCCATGGCTTAATACCAAGCCCAGATGAAAAAAAGCAGATGGTTGATGTCAACATTCAATCACAAAATACCAGATTGAATGAGGATCCATAAAACCGATTTCAAATAGTTAGGAAAAGACTGGATGGTTATGATTATGGTTATCTAGAGCTGCAAAGTGAGCTTAATAGCAAATTTCCTTTCTAGGTTTACTTTCAGTCCAAAATCGTGTTGCGTTCGGCTTGGACTCAGACATGCCCAACCAATTTGGAGCTTGGATCGTCAAGAACTTCCACTATAGAAAATTCTTACAGTTTGGATGAGGAATTTTATACCCTGGACGAGGATTGGCAGATTATCTAGCACGTTCAGCGAGCTTTTAATCAAGGTCTACAAGTCTGGCGTGAGGACTTTCCTCCTTTTCTAGCTCAATACATTACAATGGATGCAGGGGGCATCCCCTTCATTCAGGTGTAGAGAGTTCGTCTCCTGTTACCAAAAGATATTTCCTCAGCGAATTAGAAAAAGCTACCGCCTGAACCTACTTGGAAATTCCCAGATCTGCTGCAGCCCACTTAATTGCAACCTTCTCTACCATTACCAAGTGGTGAACATATTTCCCAATCTCGATCATTTTTCCGATAGCAATCTCCTGCTTTAAAAATCAAACATCCCTCTGAATTAATTGAATGTTTATTTTTTTATCAACGATAATTCAGCATTGCTATGTTTTGCTGTGTTTTATATACAGATGTTGTAGAATTAGAATTTTATTTATTATACTGAATAAATTTGCATCGAAGTTGTTTTGCACAAAACTTTGAAGCCAATGGGAGAAGAGAGGAAAGTGGCATTTGGTCGGAGCACAAGGAAAATGGGAATAAACAAAGCTATACCAGGTGGTTTAGCTATGGTAGTTATTTACGACAAATTCTCTTTAATTATTGTGAGGACCCGTGCTGGCGTGTGTTTAGTCCCACATTGGTTATTCGCTGGGTAGATCTTGGGTACTTATACAGGATCAAGGAACTCAAATAATACCTTCCGGCTAGCCATTTTGGGTGAGGTCTTGGGTTGTTACAAATGGTACCAGAGCGGACCCGGCCCATAACCTATGTGAACTAGGGAACACTGCAGCACGGATCTATTAGGGCTGACCACGGGCCAATCGTGGTGTTTGTGATTAGATTTGAATAGATATGAATCCTTAGCCTGACGATGACGTCAGGGCTTGAACGGGGGGAGTATGTGAGGACCCGTGCGGGCGTGTGTTTAGTCCCACATCGGTTATTCGCTGGGTAGATCTTGGGTACTTATACAGGATTAAGGAACCCAAATAATACCTTCCGGCTAGCCATTTTGGGTGAGGTCCTGGGTTGTTACAATTATATAAATTTTTGAAGTTATGTAGATTCTCCTTAGCTATGCTAGCAGCTTCCTGCAGGCACTTCAAGTTATATGATGTAGAATAAAAATTTATAATGGCATTTTTCTAATTTAAAAAATACTTATTGAAAGGTCGCGGCATCTACACTAGAATATAGCGAAAAAAAATAATACTGCATGCAAAAAATAAGAAATGTCATTAGAAATGTGCATAATGACAGTATCTGAACATCTGTTCTTATCTTGGGTACATATAGAAAGTAGACTTCTGTTTGGAAGCTTAATGGAGGAAATCAAAGGATTGAATGAAAGAATAGGCCAGCCAAAGGCCTCCACAGGAATAGAATATTACTAATAGCAAACACTATAAACATGTCAACGTTAGAGGAGTCTAGTTCCTATAGTGCATGGTTATCTTTACACTTTCCACAAAACAAAGGAATTTTCTAGTCCACCAATGCACCAAGAAGCTTTGTTTTGCGTCATTGGTAAGCTGAAAGCAGCCCCTTGGATGAAGCAAGGTTCAAAAGCTCATTAAAAGGTAGCCTGTAATCTTTTATTCTCTATGTTACACCCCATCCTTACATTGACTCAGATAAAGGATCTCTACTTTAATGGCAATACTTCTATTAGTAAGCCCAGCAGTCTGCAAAAAACAAGATATAGTTCACACCAAATCAGATTTTCTAGTGTTCACCCTAGAATCTTTGTGGAATTTACTGAAACCAAGCATCAAATTGAATTTGACTTACTAATTGAAACAGCGAGTTCCATATATATGCAGATAAGACTAACATACGTCAGACTTGCATCTTTATAGCCAAATTAGGCAGCAATCATACTGAGTCATTATCATATTAGGTCCTATCTGTGAATCTTGCTTTCAGAGTGGCCCATGTGTCTGAGTTTCCAGCTCAGATTAGATTCTTGTTATGATAAGTTTCCTTTGATTGGAACCAGCTCGCAGCTTAGTCCATGCATTCAAACATGCATTGGATTATGCTTTTCGTAATTGAATTAACATTAATCTTTTCCTAAATGCTCCAACTCAATAGGTCCACATTGTTAGATGCCTCCGTCAACACCATCCCTAACACGTTTTCTAAAATTATTTTATGATACGTGCTAGATGCCTCAGTAGGCCTCAATTAATGGGAGGGCTTGTAGTGCTATAAGGTTAATCTTTGTTGGTTTAACAAAAGCTTTCAATTGGAGCCATTAATACAAAATAAACTATGAATCAGTCATTCTAGATTGTCTTCTTTGATGAATTGTTGTACCATAAACAAGCATATGCCACTCATACATTTCTAGCAAAAACTTCTTTGGTTTTCTAGGTTTTGGACATGTTCATACTTGCCAGGTTAGCATGCGGGAGCCTTTCTGAAGTGCACTAAGTTGACGAGGGGACCTATGTTGAGAGAAAAAGATTCATGTGCTCTGGATGGAGTAAACTAATTGGATGATACCACCCTCTTTGGCACTTACTCTAGTCCAAATCTAGGGTACATCCTAGATTGATAAAAGGATCTATTGGAATGATTGTATATTTCCATTGGCTAGAATTAGCCTTTTCTCTTAATGGCCTTCATGATAGCATGAAAGACATGCCCTCGAGCTCTTCCCTTGATATAAAGAGAGACGCCACTAAAGCGATGGTTGTATTTGAAAAATGATAGGTAAAGAAGAAAAACCTTATAAGATTAATTAGTGGCATTGGATGAGAAACATACGCATTAAACCAACACTCCCCAACTTTGCAAGAACCAACGGACTTCACCATGAACATTTCTTTCCTTCAAAGCATCTCCCTCCCAAACTTACTGAACTTAGAAGCGAGGATACTCGGCGCTTTTGAGCTTAAATCATATATCTCTCTACAAGGATTCAGTGTCTTTTGGAGATAACGGAGCTCCTTGTTGGTACTTGTCTTTCTTCCTTTACGCTTTTTTGGACCTCAAGGCAAATATCTTTAACAACGATAGCAGCTCTGCGCATTATAAACCTGGTAATTAAGGAATCCAATTTGGATTGATGTCTGTTGAAGCACTTCAACAAGTGTGTTTGTGGGTCGGGAACTAGCACCACAATATAGGGTCCCAGTTCCCATGCACCAGCAAGAGAAGCTATAAATTAAATGTCAGTATATGCGTTAATTGAGGGCAGGTATATATATGCATACATGTAGGCATGCATGACTGAACACTTGATTGAATGTTTACCTAGAATTTATTATTACTCTTGGCAGTGTCATCCACTTTATCAAAGAAGCAACTGTTCTTATACCAGATAATGATATGCTCCAATGTCACGAGCCCAGATTCACCACCATACATAGGAGCTAGTAAGCATAGTGAGATAAAAGGAATTAGAATACATAAAAGCTTGCATGACAAATGATGTGATAGACAAACTTCACGACACTACGTCAAAAAGGAAAAGTTAAAAAATATCTGATGGCACATCTGATGAAACCTTTCACCGGATTTAGCACTTGACAAGGCAAGAAATGACTAGGATGATTAATATGCTTTTGGCGAGCCTCTGATCCACCATGACCACTAGGGAATAACTTAAACGCCTTCATATACCAACGTACCTAATCTTGAGGTTTGGCACGTGGCAAGCGTACGTCCTCAATAAGACTGCTCATAAGCTGTTCGAAGACAAATCAATGATACGTTATGCTCTTCAAAAACTAGAAATCTTACAGCTTTGGAATCATACGCATAAAGTCTATTTGTTCACTACCTAGCAAAGTTTAACTTGCATCTCTGATCCCTTAATTCGTAACTCAGTCTATAACAAGACAAGCTGCCAAACCATCTTTTACCTCAAAACCCCACAACAAAGGAGAGGCCAGCGGCATCTACAAAAGATAATAGGAGGCTTGGAGACAAAGTTTCCACACCTCCAAGCTTTTGCAGACTTTAAGAAAGGTAAGCTTGCATTGGTCTCTTTTACTAAGGGTCGCCATCCCGCCCTTTTCCTTTTCTCCTCCCCCAACCCTCCTTTCATGTGAGACTGAGACCGCTTGCATGGAAGTAAGCGAATTCTCGGATCGGGAAGCCCTACGATCCGCACTGGTTGTTGGCAGTCTATCCGGTCCGCACATCCACGTCTTGCGTCCATTTCATCATTTGAAAGCGATCATCGGGGGATCCGAGGTGATGGATCCTACTTTGTCTTTATGTGATCCTTCAGTTCTAGGGAGACGGCCTGAGGCGCCAATCCATGGGCTGCTCTCTTTCTTTTCTAGTCTTTGTTCTTTCTTTAAGCTCAAGTTCCACAGGAGGTGGAGCAGGACTGGTCAAAAAGGATGAGGAGAGGTAGTAGAGACATGCACGGCATGAAGAATGAGAATGATGATGCTTTTGGTGTATGATGAGTCGTTGTCTTACGAGAGCGTTTTATGGGAGGAGGGGATGGCTTTTTGCATCATATGGGGATGATTGAGCTGTTGGCAATTAGCACCTCGCTCCCTGAGCTGCAAAAGCTCTTGGGTGGTGAATGGTTTGTTCAGTTTGTGAGAAAGAGATATCCAGGGCACTGTGAGAACCAAGCGTTCAGGAAGTAAGAGAAGGAAGCCATCCCGGGGCAACGGCCACTGTAGGGGGACCCTATTTTTTATGGGGTCCTTTCCTATTGTTTGTGGCTTTAGCTTTATCTACATTAAATAGTAGGATATGTGGAACCTCTAATTGCAATCTCCTAATTAACATGGCCAGCTTCACGTAGGGTGACGGTGGGCAATTCTTGTTCTTGGTATTGTTTCCGCCCATCTTTTGTCAACAATCGATATGAAATGATGGGAGCTGGATTATAACATCCGATCGAGGGTTGTAGCAATTAGTAAACGGCGTTTCTATTGCCGGAATGGAACTAAAACAATTAGGAGCACGGCAAGGTGACCCATTTGCCAAGGACTGGTGAGATGAGATATGTCTGCACGAATCTCCATCCATCAACCACCTTGAGAACGAATCTCAACCTGCACATATGCACTGGGTAGCAGTGCAACTAAGAAGTGGGCAAGATGTATCACCCAACCACACTCACCACATGCTTGCTTCTGCAAATGCTAATAATCGAAAATCAGGCGAACAAGCCCTTGAGATTATTTGAAGCTAAAACAATCTTGTATTCTAGGGCTCACGATCACGACGGCAGAGCGAGTGCGGTTTCTGATGCACAATCTTGCAACCCAATGCTAACTATAGCAGCTATTAATTGTTATTCTGCTTCAACATATATACAGGTACACAGTGGCTACACTTAACAAATGGACTAGATTCAAGAATGAAGGTTCAAACTAGGGAAATGGACAGATCTTATTTGAACATTCAAAGCCAGCTACCAAACGAGTTGGATTCCGTCTTTAACATTAAAAGCCCATCAAAATCTACACGTACAGGAGAAAATAATGCAAGTACCTAGACACAAAGGCAGAACAAAGTCTATATAGGATTTTATCCATCTAATTTACGACGAGGTCTGATAAAGTATTTTGGCCATTCTAAATCTAGCAAGTGCAGGCACTATTATAAAGGATTTTAGACATTACCCTACGCATGAAAGCAGCACTCAGCGCCTGTCCTCATGATGTCCAATTGGCTCCTAATGGGCTTAGCTCGATCCACGTCTGGCCCGTCATATAGCTAAAGGCCTGGGCCACGCACTCAGATTAGATTGGGCCCGGGCCCGGCTCAATGAGGTCGCTAGCCCCGGGCCCAGGCCCCAGGCTCAATACGAAAGAGACTTCTCAGATTTTAAGGGAGACATGCTGCATGCACCAGAGCTCCCATGGGGTTTCACGATGCACCAGGTGTAAGATTTACAAGTATTTGAAAGAATATTTAGGATATCCTATACTTCTAACCTTTGAGTACTTAAAGACCGTCTTCTAAGAACTTATAAATAATCATCCTTTATTGTATTTCGGTAATCCATCGAGACTACGCTGCTGTGCCAGAGAAAGGATGGCCATACTGATTCGGTATACTCAAAATATACCTTTGGTACAAAATTGATGATCTCACAAAGATAAAATATCAGTAGTTTTCCATTTGCTGATTCCATCTTTCATGGAATCGATTCCTAGATTGTTAAAGAAACTCTTCAACACCTAATATAACCAGCCCCTAAAATCTAAAAATCTGTCAAAAGGTTCAATTAAAAAAATAATTGCAATTTTTTTAAAACCAATATCGCAAATATAATGTTTCTGAAGCTGCTCCTTATTGATGTTCCTATTTTAACTAATCTAAATGCCTTTGGAGCACCAGCCACATGATCAGCTATTGAAGTAAAAATAAAAAAATTAAAAATTTTAAACAAGTTCTGTACATATTCTCAAGCTACTAAATTTTTCATCATCCAAGATGCTGCACACCACAACCGACCGACAATTTAGGTGTTAAAAATCAAATTTGAATACTGAACGAGTAAAATTCATGCACAACTTGCGCACTATAAAAGGCAAAAATGGAAGGAAAAAAACTTGGATGGGGCAATCAACGAGTTCGATTTTTTGTGGACAAGAGACAGTATCCAACTTGCCGACGCAACCTAGCTAGGTTAGATTTGTCTTCTCCAATGCCGTGTGGACAAGAGAGCCTTCGATCTCCCAGGAGCAGGCTTTATTTAACAATGACATGGCAACGTGGCAGTCTTTAATTGCCTAGCCCTTGCCCTAAGTGCCGTCACCAAGTTACTCTCCTCCTTCAGCCACACGAACTAAAACCAAGTCAATGAGACTGATGGGATCCTAGTCGTTGCAGCCAAAGATTCTCTGCCTATTGACCTGGTTCTTTACCCTAAAGACTTGGTCCACGTATTAAATTTGAGTTCTACTTAATTTTCTGCAGATTTTAAGTACAGATAGGAAACTGGGTTACAGCTGGTAGTTTGTTATGTTCATTTAAATTTCCTTGTTTCTCTAATCTCCTATCTTATAAAGGAGAGATTGATTAATAAGAAAGGCAGAGAAAGTTGAATCCCAAAGTTGGCCATTCGAAGTGAGACTCTTCCTAATTGGTGAGATGCCAAATTGCCCTTGAGAGTTTTGAGTGGTGGTGAGAAGCCTTCCCAAGACTTTTGTTTTTCTTGAAGCTCTGCATCAGAGACGACTTACTTGAGTCAATATTTATTTCATCAAGATGGTTGTTAAGAAAGTGGGAAGCCACAAGAACATTAAACAACTCATCAATCAGCTTATCATTTCACACACGCCATCACATGGCTGCTTCCGGGAAAACCGCATTGAGACTATAAAACAAAAACCGACGCTTTTAATTAACGATAACAATGAAGGAATCAATCGAGGTTTTCCGCATGAAAGGGGCGAAAAGAATCCACCATGGCAGGGTTATCAGTAGTCCACATGGCACTTCGTGCTCTCAAACGGGATGGAGCTCGCCGGCGCCGGAATCTTCACCGTGCACGCAATCCGGGGCTTGAAATGCCGGGTCTTGATGAACCAAACCTTCAACCTGATCTTAGCGGAGGCCTTTACCTCCATGTAGAAGAATCCCTCGCCCTTCTCCCTCTTAAAGGTGGTGGCCGCCGTTCCAAGGGCCGGCGACCGCCCATCGAAGGCCGGGTGCAGCACGGTGGTGTTCTTGGGATGCTGGTAGAAGGTGGGAAGTGTGGTGGAGCTCAGCTGCGATCCATCGTACAAGGCGGTGGCCTCGATGCGGTCGTAGTAGATGCCGATTCTCCGGTTGGGGTTGCGAATGGCGAGGTCGAGGGAGAGGTTGTATTGTAGGGTGGAGTTGGCGTCGGCGAGCTCAAAGCGGGCGAGAGAGGCGGTGTTGACGTAGGCCTTGAACCTATGAGGGCGGAATATCAGCCAGAAGGAGAAGACGGAGAGGCCGCCAAATATGATGAGTTTGAAGAGGGCGTTACAGAGGCAGCCCAACCCACTTCTCGAGCTTTCTCGGTTGTTATAAGCCATTTAGTTGGGTGGTGTTTTCTTCTTTTTAGGAGAAGGGTAGGGGTGGGGAAGGGGGGAGAGAGAGAGAGAGGGGGAGCTAAGGTGGTCTGTCTATAGAGAAAGGTTTTGAGAAAGGGGAGGGTGAGCAGTGGAGAAGAGGAGACAGAGAGAGAGAGAGAGAGAGGTTGGGTTTGGGAGGGAGAGAGAGCTAAGGTGGTCTGTCTATAGAAAGAGGTTTAGAGAAAGGTGAGGGTGAGGAGTGGAGAAGAGGAGACACACAGAGAGAGAGAGAGAGAGTGAGAGAGGGGGTTTGGGAGGGAGAGGGAGCTAAGGTGCTTTGTCTATGGAGAGAGGTTTAGAGGAAGGGGAGGGTGAAGAGTGGAGAAGCTTCGAATCAAGTTCGAAGCTTTGCTGTGGAAGTGGGCCAGAACGCGTGGTTAACGCGTTAAGTAGAGACACGGCTCAATGTTTGATCTTGTCAACATATAGGAAAAACTTGACTAGGTGTGCATCGAGAGGGATTGGCAAGGTTTTCACAAAAAATAAAATAAAATAAAATAAGAAACAAGGAAAGGGCAAAAAGAGTGAGTTCGGGTCCGAATGGCGCAATGGCTTGGTTGGATCCATTTCTGATTCGCTTTGAGTCCCCAAACTTGCCTAGTCTCGTGATAAGTTACTAATCACTAAGGCTCACTCTTCTTTTCCCTCCTCTCTTTTCTCTTTTCTTTTTTTTATAGATGAAAACGATAATTCATATAGCTCTAACTTGAGTACTTCCTGCCAAATCAAAAGAAAGCAAAAAATATAGAAGTTGAGGAATATCCCCTACCGATGTCCATACAAACTCTCCGAAATGACGGGCAAAAAAGGAGGCAACTCAGTCAGCTGATCTATTCGCCTTCCTGAACACATGAGCTATTTGACAATGTCTCAGCCCTTGAAGCAATCTATGAGACTCATGGATGAGAGGATGCTCATCACCATACCTGTCCACTCTCCGTATCCAGTCGATCACCATAGAAGAATCTTCCTCAAGGTACACCCGCTCTTCTTCTAGTACCTGCCTCGCGTAGGAAATCCTCTCCCAGACTGTCCGAAGCTCGGCCCTAAATACAGTGCATCCAGGTGTGCGGCGACATGGCCCTCCTCTCTTTTCTCGTATACACTTTTCAGCCGTTATTGGTCGACATGGCCGGTAGCTGGATGCGTATACTCTTCGCCCCTCACCTTTCTGAGGCATCTCCATTTCAAAAAGATACGCGTCTTTTATGTGTTTCGTAATCTTGGTCTCAAGAGCTGTTAGCTAGGATCAATCAGACCTCATTGGCACTGCAATAGAAAGGACAAGACAGAGCTGGCCGAACCTATTCGCATTAGTTTGGGAAATAGACAAAAACTCTCTTAGGGTAAAGCATTTTTTATGTCCAAGTTGTTGCAAGCTCATATAGCTTGAGCACACGGTAAGTTTTGATGGGCCCAAAAGAATTCGGCAGGGAATCTCTTTACATTTTAAACCAACCTCCCTTTTGGAGAAAATAGGTGGCACGGGTTGGCTTGTGAAAATTGTCCTATTATAATATTGTGGATTATTTGCACTCAATTTTTAAGTTGAACCCGGATAGCTTTAGAAGGTCCATCCAAATTAGCCGCTGTAAAAGAAATTGTAGCAACCGGGTTCCGTCACATCCTTATCACTTAAGCATGTATGATTGATCTTCTTTCATGGCGTCAACCACTATATTATATCTCACACATATCTCAAACAACTCCTAGCTTCTTCTTCTTCTTCCTTTTCACAGTGAATCATTTGTTTGCGCCAAAGATATACAACCTGAAACATGTCAATTACACTGGGGATGATGCATGCGGGTCCGGGAGATTTTTTTTTTTTTTGAGGGAAAATGAAGGAAGCAAGTAGTTTCCCCCCTTTCTTATTGAAATAAGAATGCATCCAGGAAATCACAGCAAAAGTCCAAAAGAGAACTGGGACCCACATATGGGGTGTTCCCTAATCGCCACCTACGCCGTAGACCTTGATGAACTACTTTTACAAAGGTTGACTGCATAATTCACAAGTAACTTTCTTATCTTACCCTCCCTTCGATCTCATCATTTAACCCCGGCAATTCCACTGTTTCAGAAATGAGAGAAGGGCCCGGCCGGGACCGCTCGCCGGCGTCGAAGATAGATATTATCAGACGTCCACGGTGCAGGTGGAGATCTGCTGGAACTTGATGGCCGGCTGGTCGCTGTCGCCCTTCCCGGACTGGAAAGAAAGAACAGCCGGGCAGGTGACGAAGAGGTGGCGGCGGCCGGAGGTCCACGAGCCCACCTTCCACCGGATCCGGCCGTCGATCTTGACGTGGAGGAGGAGGAGGCCGGAGGACTGGTCCTGGGCGAGAGCCTCGGCGAGGTAGGGCGCCACCGGGACGGTGACGCCGCAGAGGAACGGGGACCAGAGGTCGACGTCGTTGTGGCCCTGGTAGAATGGAGGGACGGCGGTGGCGGGGGTGATCTGCTCGTACTTGTAGGAGGCGAAGACGTCGACTTGGTCGTAGTAGATGCCGATGCGGTTGGGGTTGCGGGTGGAGAAGGTTACCTGGAGGGTGGTGGAGACGAGGTTGCCCGGGGAGGAGACGTTGAAGGAGAAGATCGTGGCGTTCTGGAGGTTGAACTTGGGCTTGGTGGGTCGGAGGGCGAGCCAGATGACGAAGATGATCAAGACGATCAGTATGTTCAAGGCCAGGAACCAGGCGAAGAAAATGCGCCAGCGGTGGCTCTCCTCGCACCCGCAGTCGTGGCCGCAGTCGTCCCCCTTCCACCACATGCACCACTTGCGCCAGCCGCGGTGGTGGCCGCAGGCGCTGCTCTTGCACGTCATGCTGCTGTTTGAGCTCGTGGGCGTGGGAGAGATGCAAGAGAAATTAATACAGGGGATGAGATGGGATGACAAAGATGATTCCTTGGTCCATAGAAACCATATGGTATATGTGCATTTATAATGGTGTTCTGCTTCCCACTATGCACATGCCTTCTCATGATCGAGCAACTTGATTCCTCAGAAAGAGGGTGGTGGACCAGGTGAGCTGGTAGAGTATATAAACTACGTATCCCTATCCCTGTTGACTAGTCTCATAACAACCAGTCCAATAATTACAGTAAGTTCAATTTTCGATGAAAGCTTTTTTTTAAAAAAAAAATATCGAAGATGCCTCCGTCCCTAAGAGTAATTCCTATAGAAAATTTAAATATGTGTAGAGAAGGCTTAACTATATTTTCAAGACGATTTAACTATGTGCTAGGCCGGATTGAGTGTTCAAACATTGATTAACTGTGTACAGAGAATATTTAAATATATGCAGAGAAAACTTAATTGTATTTTTAAAATAATTTAACTGTGTGACAGGCTAAATTAAGTATATTTCAAGCTTACTTAATTGTGTACCGAGAAGATTTAATTATATGCCAGACTAGATTAAGTGTTCAAACATTGATTAACTCTGTGCCACGTTTACTTAAATATGTGTCATACTATATTACATGTGTACCAAGCTTATTAATCTAATTGCAATGGTGAGTTAATTGTGTTCAAACTTACTAACTTAATTGTAATGATGAGTTAACTTCCTTTTTGTTTATTTTTTTTCTTTTCTTTTCTTTCTTTTCTTTTTCTTTTCTTTTTGCTTCTCTTCTCTCTCAAGCTCTTCTTCTTCCTTTTTTTCTTCTCCTCCCTTCTTTCTTCTCCTCCTGCGAAGCTAGCGGCACCGGAAGAGTGCTGGGTTGTTATTTTTTTTTATTTATTATCTTATTTATTTATTTATTTGGTCAATCATATATATATATATATTTATGCATTTATTTATTTATTCTTCTTTTATTTTTTCTTCTTTCTTCTATTTTCTCCTCCTGCAAGGCGTCGATGCTGGAAGAGTGCCGAGGCTGGCGGTGACTCGGCGACGTGGCCGGTGGAGTGCGGCCGAGATCCTTTCTCCTCTGGATCCTCTCGTGAGAGGTGATGGTGGGGAAGAAGCGTGGGTATAGGGCGAAGGCAAGGAAGGCCGCGGCAGAGACAATGGCGGAGAGGGAGTCGCACTTGGCCTGAAGGTCGAAGGTCTGGTTGGCGGTCGCCGAGTGGGCAGAGGCTGCGGAGAGGAAGGCAAAGGTGAAGGAAGCGAGGAGGAAGAGGAGGTTGGGAGTGAGGGGGTGCAGGAGGAGGAGGGTGGCGGCGGCGAGGAGGAGGAAAATTAGGAGTGCAGCGACAGACTGGAGGGCACCGAGGCGGGGGAACGGTCGTCGGCCCCGGCGGGGGATAGAAAGGCATTATGGGGGAAGAAAAAAAGTGAGTTTCGGGCACTTATGAGGGAGGGGTATTTTCATCTCATAAAAAATAGTTAAAAATGTGCTGAATTGGTTGCTGTGAACCTAGTCAAGGGTGGGGAATTAATTTTCCCTAAACTATTTTAGAACAGGATGACGTGTTTATGGAGCTGAGGGGCTTTGAGTCCTTTCGTGGGAAAGAAGGACTTATCTTTCTTCCCACGAGGCCACGAATCTACAGTTGGGTTGCTTTGAGGGTTGTGCAGGAGGACGAGCCACGAATTTCGGAGTGCTTTTAGATCTGTTGGTGGGTGATCCAACGGTGGATTCGCGCGAAGGAAGGTGAATTCTTCTTTCGCGCGAAAGATACAACCCTGCTCCCAAAATATAATACTACGTAAGAAGAAGAAACACCAGTATGGAAAGAGAGAGCTGTTTCGGGGATGGCGACGAAGTCTTTTCTTTCTTTATTTATTTACCACCAACGGTGGCTAGTTTCAAAGCTAATTATACGGAATGTTGAGGTCAACAAGTCAGAACGGTGTCTCGGATCTGCCACGTGACGCTTTGTCGGGCCCACGTGCGAACGATCGGGTCTTTTGATCGCAGCCATCGGATCTTTCGTGGATAGACTGCGGTAGATCTAAGAGAGATTGGGTCCGGAGTCTCTTTCGGGACCGTCGATTAGCGATCGATGGTCTGCCTGTCGTGAGCAGATGGACGGCAGCGACGTCGCATCAGGCTCCGACAAGACCGGGTCCCGACTCATGACGACGGCTTTAAAAGTTGTTTTACTGCATGCAGATTATTTAAAGAGAACGAAGGCAGGTTACAGGGGATCCGATCCAACTCAATCAGCACCATCCACGAATTAATCATCAATCAAAGAAGGATGAACGGATGATGGACTCACTGCATTATATTCTCTACTTTGTTTATTTACGCACCCACTGTTCACTAATAAACGAATGACGAATGATTCAACTGGATCTCGAATTAGCAGCAACAGCACGATTGAATAAAGAGTTTGGCATCTGTTGTTGACCATGACACTCATTTGGAGATAAGTTGGTCAAAATGCTTGAGTGAGAGTTCTAAGGCTGCAAGCATCCAGATTCCAGCTGGAGGGCGCGACGAAGCCGGCATGGGCCAGCCAACTTGCTTGCTTGATTATAAAATATCTAGCAATCAAATAAACCACCATGCTAGTCTTTGCAACACAGTTCAAAGACTCAATTCAATAAGAAAGTTTGGGAAAGATGCATAAAGAAAACATGTACGCAATAAAAACCTTAAAATTTACACATCGAGGGGCATTGGCGAGGCTTTCGCAAAAAAAATAAAATAAAATAAAATAAGAAACAAGGTTTGTTTGGATCCATTTCTGACTCACTTTTGAGTCTCCAAACTTGCCTAGCCTCTTACTAATTGTTGGAAAAATATAATCAAAAAATAATAATGCCGCAAACTTTTTTCTTTCTGTGTATAATTAAATAAAATATCACTTACCTAGCAATAATAATCTCTATAATTTATTCAAGAAATTAACATGCAAAATAATTAAGCAATCCAGGCAATACAATTTTTAACGTAAAAAATTCTTCGATGTGAAGAAAAAAACTACCAAAAACTTTTACTATTATGATAATTGAATTGCAATGAATCCTCTCTAGCTCAACTAGAGGCTGCATAAACATCAACAAGATTTAATCTTGGCTTCCACAATAAGAACAATCGTCACTAATAAGACGAATTTCAATAATAAACAATAAAATAGATGATTGATTTCACCAAGTGTTGATGCTTGAAATAATCAATAGAGAAGAATTTTTAAAAATCCAAATCATTTAATCTATAGCTTTCAATGCTAAAGAAAACATACTTAAATTTCAGCGAATAAAATTAATTATCCGTACATCCAGCAAAGTGTAACCTTTTCCTCCTCTTCTCCTCTATATTTTTTTTTTCTTCACCGTTTTCATGGACTTCCGGTTTTCAACGATTACCTCACCTCCAAACTAGGCAGTGCCGTTATTGGTTGACATGGCCGGTAGCTGGATGCGTATACTCATAGCCCCTCACCTTTCTGATGCAATTCCATTTCAAAAAGATACGCATCTTTTATATGTTTCGTTTATCTTGGTCTCAAGAGTTCTTATCAAGGTATCAGCTCTCATTGGCACTGCAATAGTGAGGGCAAGACAGAGCCGGCCGAACTTATTCGCATTAGTTTGGGAAATAGGCCAAAACTCTCTTAGGGCAAAGCAAGTTTTATGTCCAAGTTGTTCCAAGCTCATTTAGCTTGAGCACATTGTAAGTTTTGATAGGCCCAAAAGAATTCGGTAGGGAATCTCTTAACATTTTAAACCAACCTCCCTTTTGGAGAAAATAGGTACCACAGGTTTGGGTTGTGAAAATTGTCCTATTATAATATTATGGATTATTTGCACTCAATTTTTAAGTTGAACCCAGATAGCCTTAGAAGGTCCATCCAAATTAGTCGCTGTAAAAGAAGTGTAGCAATCGGGTTCCGTCACATCTTTAGCACCTAAGCATCCATGATTAATCTTCTTTCGTGTCTTTCATGATGTCAACCACGGGTCATACTTCATACTAATTATTAAAAAATATAATAAAAAAATAAGTATGCCATAATTTTTTTATATAATTAAATAAGATATTACTTACTAAGCAATAATAAAGCAATCCATATACAAGAGGCAACATAATTTTTTAATGTAAAAAATTCTTCGATGTGAAAAAAAAACTATGGAATCTAGTCTAATCAGATACTTCCACTATTTAAAATAATAGAATTACAATAGATCTTTTTAGTTCAACTAGAGACTGCAAACAACAACAAAATTTAATTTTGGCTTTTACAAAAAGGACATTCATCACCAATAAGATGGTTTCAATAATAAACAGCAAAATAGAAATATTGATGCTTGAAATAATTAATAGCGAAGACTTTTTAAAAATCTAAATATTTGTAGCTTTCAATGTCGAAAATAACATACTTAAATTTCAATCAAATCTAAATAAAATCAACTATCGGTCATTATTTTTTTTTTCTTCTCCATTTTCTGGAGACGCGTTACCTTACCCCACGGTTTTAAACTACTATTATTTTTTTTAAATTTTAAATGAGGTGGGAACCACATGAGGAGAGGCCACACCGACACTTATCACTAAGGATAACTCTTCCTTTGGGTCCTCTCTTTTCTTGTAAACATTTTTCAGTCGTTATTGGTTGACATGACCGGTAGCTGGATGCGCATAATCTTAGCCCCTCACCTTTCTGACGCAATTCCATTTCAAAAAGATGCGTCTTTTATATGTTTCGTTATCTTGTTTTCAAGAGTTTCTATCTAGGTATCAGCATTCATTGGCACTGCAATAGTAAGGGCAAGGCAGAGCTGGCCGAACTTATTCGCATTAGTTTGGGAAATGGGCCAAAACTCTCTTAGGGCAAAGCAATTTTTATGTCCAAGTTGTTCCGAGTTCATATAGCTTTAGAACATAGTAAGTTTTGATAGGCCCAAAAGAATTTGGAAGGGAATCTGTTTACATTTTAAACCAACCTCCCTTATTGGAGAAAATAGGTAGCACTAGCACACGTTTGGGTTGTGGAAGTTGCCCTATTATAATGTGGATTATTTGCACTCAATTTTTAGTTGAGGGCCCATCCAAATTAGTCGCTGTAAAAGAAGTGTAGCAATTGGTTCCGGTCACATCTTTAGCATTTAAGAATGCATGATTGATCTTCTTTCATGATGTCAACTATTACATCCTTATCTCACATATATATCAAAGAACTCCGAGCTTCTTTTTTTTTCTCATCCATCCCAATAGATCGACTTTGAAGTAGCCATCACGCTATCCAACTATTGACCGTGAATCGTTTGTTTGCTGCGCACATCACCTCAACAGATCTCAGAAAGTAACGTAAGAGTGAAAAAATAGAATAAATATAAAAAAATAAATTTTATTTGTATTGCATCTGAAATGCATCGATCTTTTCTATCCCTATCTTTTAATTTCTCTATACATTTTATTTATTTTATTTTATTTTTGGATATACAACCAGAACCATAGCAATTACACTGGGGATGTTGCATGCGGGTCCGGGATATTTTTTTTTTCGACGGAAAATGGAGGAAGCACGTAGTTTCCGCCCTTTCTTATTGAAGCAAGAATACATCCAGGAAATCATAACAAAGTCCAAAAGCGAACTGGGACCCACATATGGGGTGTTCCCTAATCGCTACCTACGGCGTAGACCTTGATGAACTACTTTTACAAAGGTTGACTGCATAATTCACAATTAACTGGCAATTACATGAATACAAGTGATGGAAATCTTACCCTCCTCTCTCTTCATTTAACTCCGGCAGTTCCACTGTTTCAGAAATGAGAGAAGGGCCCGGCCGGCGTCGAAGATAGATATTATCAGACGTCGACAGTGCAGGTGGAGATCTGCTGGAACTTGATGGCCGAGGGGTCGCCGTCGCCCTTCCCGAGCTCGAAAGAAAGAAATGCCGGGCAGGTGACGAAGAGGTGGTAGTGGCCGGAGGTCCACGTGCCCACCTTCCACCGGAGCCGGCCGTCGATCTTGACGTGGAGGAGGAGGACGCCGGAGGACTGGTCCTGGGCGATAGCCTCGGCGAGGTAGGGCGCCACCGGGACGTTGACGCCGCAGAGGAACGGGGACCAGAGGTCGATGTCGTTGTGGCCCTGGTAGAATGGAGGGACGGCGGTGGCGGGGGTGATCTGCTGGTACTTGTAGGAGGCGAAGACGTCGACGCGGTCGTAGTAGATGCCGATGCGGTCGTTGGGGTTGCGGGTGGAGATGGTTACCTGGAGGGTGGCGGAGACGAGGTTCTCCGGGGAGGAGACGTTGAAGGAGACGATCGTGGCGTCCTGGAGGTAGAACTTGGGCTTGGTGGGTCGGAGGACGAGCCAGATGATGAGGATGATGAAGAGGATCAGTATGATGAAGGCCAGGATCCAGCAGAAGATGATGCCGCAGACGTTTTCGCAGCACTCGCTCCCGTCGTCGCAGCAACTGTGGTGGTGGCAGTCGTCCCCCTTGCACCACCACATGCACGAGCTGCACGAGCTGCACCAGCTGTGGTGGTGGTGGCCGCAGTCGCTGCTCTTGCACGACATGCTGCTGTTCGAGCTCGTCGGCGTGGGAGAGATGCAAGAGAAATTAATACAGGGGATGAGATGGGATGACAAAGATGATTCCTTGGTCCATAGAAACCATATGGTATGTGTGTATTTATAATGGTGTCCTGCTTCCCACTATGCGCATGCCTTCTCTTGATCGAGCAACATGATTCCCTTAGAAAGAGGGTGCAGGTGGACCAGGTGATGGACCAGGATATATAAACTATATTTTTGGAACCGGATGACGTGTTTGTGGAGATGGGGGGCTTTAAGGGAAGGCATTAAGTCCTTTCGCGGGAATGAAGGGCTCACCTTCGAATCCACAGTTGGGTTGCTTTGAGAGTTGTGCAGGCACGAATTTTGGAGCGCTTTTAGATCCGTCGGTGGGTGATCCAACGGTGGATTCGCGCGAAGGAAGGTGGATTCTTCTTTCGCGCGAAAGATACAACCCTGCTCCCAAAATATAATACGACGAAAGAATAATAAACACCAGTATGGCCACTAAGTCTTTTCTTTATTGATTTATTTACCACCAACGGTGACTTGTTTCAAAGTTAATTGTACGGAACGTTAAGGTCAACAAGTCAAAACGGTATCTTGGAAAGAGAACGAGCGGGTCTTTTGATGGCAGCCATTGGATCTTTCCTCAGGTAGATCAAAGAGAGGCACCAAAAGATTTGGTCTGGAGTCTCTTTCGGGACCGTCGATAGCGTTTGATGGTCTGCCCGTCGTGAGCGAATGGACGGCAGCGACGTCGAATCAGGCTCCACCAAGACCCGGATCACACGCCGACCAGGGAGGGCTTCCGAAGCCGCCACGAATTCGTCCCTAGTATTAGTTCCCGAGTCCCGACTGATCATGACGACGGCTTTAAAAGTTATTTAATTTACTGCATGCAGATCATCAAACGTGAGGATATATATCCAAGGAGAACGGAGGCAGGTTGCAGAGGATCTTATCCAACTCCATCAGCACCATCACATTCTAATCATTAATCAACGAAGAATGAACGGAGGATGGACTCGCTGCATTATATTCTCTACTTCGTTTATTTACGCACCCACTGTTCACTAATAAATGAATGACGAATGATTCAACTGGATCTCGAATTAGCAGCAACAGCACGATTGAGTAAAGAGTTTGGCATCTGTTGTCGACCATGACACCCATTTGGAGATAAGTTGGTCAAAATGCTTGAGTAAGAGTTCTAAGGCTGCAAGCAGCCAGCTTCTAGCTGGAGGGCGCGACAAAGCCGCCATGCATGGGCCAGCCAACTTAATTGCTTGCTTATAAAATATCTAGCAATCAAATAAACTACCATGCTAGTCTTTGCAACACAGTCCAAAGACTCAATTCAATATGAAAGTTGTGGAAAGATACATAAAGAAAACATGTTGGAGAACATAAAAAAACCCTAGGGGCCTCATGCACTCAATAAATACCTTAAAATTTACAGGGATATGATGAGCAACAGGAATGGGATTCCTGGGTTTTGGCACTGGCTTTGGCATGGAATGGGAACTTGTGGGGGCCGGTGAATAGTGATCACCATTGCGAGAGCAATGTCCCTATTCTAACCTCCACCATTTGGACATGCTACCTACCGTCGTCTCCTTGCAATCCACGCACTCAACACATCACCTTCTTCTTCCTTTAGGCTACCATCCACTACTTTCAATATAATACCAACCCATTAAAGCTAGGTCTGTTAGGCCACTCATCGGAGTCATTTAGAATGATAGCACCCGTCAACAGAAATACAACAGGTGTCCAGACTTTGAACACTTTGAATAACTTTAATCATTTCCACTCACCAGATCAATCACTCCATTTTCCTTAAGGGTTCAGGGAGAAGCAAGATGGGTGAGGGTTGCAACTTGCAAGGCTAAGGATACCCTTCAACTAACGGTCGTGATGGTGTGGCTGGTGGGAGAAGGACCTAAAAAGGATTGCTTTTCTAGACTGACAAAAGCTGACTCTCATGCCCTTGCTACCTTCTGTTAGTCATGACAGGATCTCTTTAGGGGCTCGTTTGGTTCGCGGGAAGTATTTTTCCTCCTAGGAATATGATTCCTGGGAATCAAATTCCTAGGAAGAGGATACCTAGGAAAGTACTTTTGACATGTTTGGTTAACCATGGGAAAGTGACTAATTTCCAAAGTGCTTATATTTGGTTGACCATCCACTTTCCTAGGAAAGTTATGTATAATTCCTATTATGCCCTTAATAAAAATTAGGTCTTTAATGCCTCTTTAATGCTTCTTTAATGCTGAAGGGTCTTTTTGGGAAAAAATAAAAAAAGAGTGATTCCCACCTCATGGGAAAAACTTTTCCATGAAATGTGGGAATCATATTCCCATGGGAATACAACTTTCCCATCTCTCTCCTTTGAAAACTCCAACCAAATAAGAGGCATTTTATTACTTTCCCGTTGACCACACTTTCCCCCCTCCTTTTCCTGCGAACCAAACGAGCCCTAGAAGTTTAGTTTTAGCTGTCATGCTTCGCAAAAGGGACAGCACTGTTGAGTAAAAAAAAAGGGAAACAAACGGAAAACTTTGCCAAAATGAATAATATAAGAAATAAAAAGAGGATGGTACGTCAGAATCTAGATAAGGAGGAAAAACCAAGGATTATATTGCAAACTAAGCACCACATATTGGTTTAGCCTGACTTGGTATGCACATAAATCCCTAAAGAAGGGATGGGATAAAATCTATACATGCCAAATCAACAAATTTTGCCATGAAGAAAGTATATTTACCGGAGTCGAACACAGATAGCAATACCACCATCTAGATTGAACTGCGATATTTGTAGTTATCCAATTTTTTATATAAGTTTAAAATGACCATAAAATTTTAATAGCTCTCTTTTGAGAAGATGTATCTATCCGACGTACAATTATTGGTTCCTTTTTGTTGAGAAAAGGAAGAACCTTAGGTTTGGTTAAGCTGACCAAAGGACCGACAGGCAGAGAGTTAAAGGGATCGAAGGGATTAATATATATAAATATGAAGTCTGTTGGAATTAATATGAACATATGAAAATTTGTGGGCACTAATATGCAAAAGAACTTAAAACGGAAAATAAGTAATCTTGCTTTCAAATAAGAGGTCGATTGCACAAATATACAAACACGAACTCTGCTTCAGGAGGAGCAACCTCATTTAATCTCGTATGGACTAAAGTATTCATTATTTTCCTAGAATAAAGTGCATCTTTTCCGCTCTGATTGCAGCCACCCATGCAAGCAATGTAAGTATAATTAGAGTGACCCATGCAAGCAATGTAACTATCACCCATAAAATTATGGGCCCCAATGGCTTATCTAATGATCCAGAAGATGAAACCGATATGCCCCCCACTCTGGAACTCTTAGCAGTGCTGGGATCGCAATTCAGCATCGCAATATTATACGGAAAGGAGGACAGATTTTTGGACCGACAAATAAATTCACTGCAGACTTGGCTCGGCATGCTTGAGGAAGATTCAGCTATGAGTATCGGCTGGAGCCAGAAAAAAGCTGGCGGTGTGGGTGAGTGCCACCTCATATTTGGAGACATCTGGTTATAGTTAGTGATGGCGTCGTGTTTCAGGCCAAACATGTCTATAGAGAGGCTAACGGAGCCGCGAATTAGATAGCTTTATACGTGACCAACTACTCCCAGGTGCTTTATAAGTCGAAAAGAGGGAGCCACCTATAGCGCTCCAAAATTTATTGTTTTTGAATATATTTGTGCTGAAATTGCATGAATCATCCGTTTAGTAACAAATAAACAAATAAATTCACTGCAAAGGCTGTTCACATGGAAGCTGGGGAACCGTGGTCGACCAGTTTACGTACACCATCAGCCATCGGGCAGGACATCAGCCGAAAGGACTAATTGACCACGGTGGTCCCTCGTGCACCATTCTGAAGTCTTTCTGACTCGGTTAAGCAGAAATAGGAAAGAAACACCGCATGAATCACATGTAGAGAAGCGGACAGCCGACCTGCTTCTTGTGGCGTTCCTGGCCAACTCTATGATCATTTATCTAATTACAAAAAATCATGCCAAAGTCTCCATGCACATGTTAGGTGACTTGATCATTATCATAAGGACGAGGAGGAAGAATGAAAAATTATCTACTAGCAACCGACCATGCCATGAGTTGTCTTTGCTACACGGGTCGAATCCTGACCTTGTGTACACGATGCTTTGCTTTTAGGGTGT
The DNA here is from genome assembly GCF_009389715.1 of Phoenix dactylifera. Classification (NCBI taxonomy): domain Eukaryota; kingdom Viridiplantae; phylum Streptophyta; class Magnoliopsida; order Arecales; family Arecaceae; genus Phoenix; species Phoenix dactylifera. Next base: position 1,745,705 of record NC_052401.1, on the reverse strand, counting down.
GCAAGGGGAAAATTTTCTTGTACTAGTCCATAGTGTCCGGCCTTCTAGTTGCCTGGTGCTCTTCGTATTTCTGAACTGGTATACATTTTTCCTACAGCCATTTCCTTTGCTTGATCCGTTGCCTTTTCCGATACGCATTTCCCACCCCACGGCATCACCATTTTCTGAGACGCACCAGACCGGGGTGCCACAGGTACCATTAGATCTTAACTAAGTGGTCCTAATTAGGGAGGGGGATAGAATAACAACTTGCAGCACCAATACCAGTGGGTGATAAGACCATATCTCACAAACAGAAGGGCAGCACAGCTGTGAGATGGAAAACAAATCAGCTGACAACCTCACACATCAGATGGTCCTAGTAAAAGATTACAGTCCAAGCAAGCTTCCACCCATCTCAGTAATTATCATATTATAGGACAGGAATGCGTGCACATCGGATGTTCATCAGTGACGCCAAAATCTAAAACACTGGCTCGGAAGAGGGAAAAAGACCTACGTGCAGCGGTCATGTCGTCAATCAGAAGAGAATTGCGTGAAAGAATGCAGCTCGACCACATACCATGAATCCTTATCCATATAGGCTTGCTTTATTTTGGAAGCTTCTACACGCATCCGAACAAGAAGGTAGACATCATATCCAACCGAGTTACAGGACGGTCATAATCCCATAAATGGAAGAATACAAGAGAGGAGATTATTATCTGAAAGTCTGAAAACCTTTCACGCATCACTCATCTCATGTGTTACCAAGACATCGAGGAATAAGTTTGAGCAAATGTTTTTCAATTGACAGCGGACCACGTTGATTGCTTTGGGCATTGTACTGTTATCACACCAAGCAATCTGAAAGTAACCAACTACCATAACCTTTTGGATGGAGGCTACTCAGTCTTATCTAATGTTTTTCAATTGACAGTGGACCACGTTGATTGCTTTGGGCATTGTACTGTTATCACACCAAGCAATCTGAAAGTAACCAACTACCATAACCTTTTGGATAGAGGCTACTCAGTCTTATCTGTTATTAATTTTACAAGGACCAGCCATCCCTATCAGAGATTACTGGTAGTCAGTAGATATTGCATAATTATATCATCGACCAATTAAACCTTACATCTTGGAGGTTTGTAACCATCAAATCACAGCAGACAGCCTTCATGAAAAAAAGCATTTATGAAAATGATACCACTCCGGCGAAGATTGAACTATATTGACACCAAGTTTAAAAAAAAAAAAAAATGAAACTGTATTGACACCGGAGTTTACTGCATCTGAAATCCCTCTCTCAGTGACTAGAAATATTCTCCTGCTGTTGTTTACTCCTATTGTTCGTTATTAACCTCCAAGAAAGTATAATCATACCTTATTCACCTGGGCTTCCATCTGTAAAATAAAATGTATGCCCTGAGAAAAATAAGGCAAAGCTTGAAGAGCCAATACATCATTTACCAGAACAGAGTCAATACATCCCTAACCAAAGAGACCATACAGGTGTCCCTATTGTAGCTGTTATTTCGGGGAGAGGTGGGGTTTTGCGGGGTACAAAATTCTTGCTAGAGGTGCTTCATCACCCATGATATATTTATATTTCTAGTACCTAAAGAGCCGCATCCAGTTTTCCACTTTCCCTGGTTATCAAGAAAGATGGGCATCCTGGATGGGGCTGTGGTACTGGTTGGAGCATTAGCATGAAAATCCCAGCAAAAAATTTATGCTTACCAATGGAAATACAAGATAGACTGGCAAACCCCAAGAATATCCTTGCTAACCACCCTATCACAATTTCCTGCAAGAGAGAACAATGACACCCCATTCTGCTTGCTTCCTCTTGTAACCCGAGCAAAATTACCATGAAGTTATCACGGGGTAAGACATCTAGAACCTGCCCAGCCTAAGCGAAAGGAGCTTCTTTTCTAAGAATACAACAAGCATCATGGTCCTAGGTTCTTTGAAGAAGATGGATGACTAAAGAAGCGGTAGCCACATGTACCATCAATCTTAATGCCAATTTTCATCTTTCTCAAAACCTACCACGACCTGGCTGGTATCATGCCAAGTGAAATGGTTTTCCCCCAAATCCAGCATTCATCAATGTCACCAATAAGTTGGATGTTCGAACTCAAAATATCATGCCATATTGAAAAGCTATAAATTGATGCAGCAAGTTAAAGTATGTCCAACAAAGACAGCAAAAGACTATCACAAAAAACATGAAATCCAATTTGATATTCTTGGTCCTTTCATAATATATTTGATTCTCAATTGTTTGTTCCTTCTTGACTGTGACAATAAAATTTCATCAAAACTTTAGTCAAAAAGTCTATGCGAACCACAGTTTCAAAAATCAAGGTAAAAACCCAACTAGCTGGTTCAGTACACCGCATACCTACATGGGTTACGGGCTGGAACAGTTGAAGGTGATAAAAGGAACCACTAAAAACACCTCTTGTACTTGGGACCCAGATGTAACAGATTGATCTGGGACCAGTTCGCACACAAATTGATCTTGAGGGAGCGCCGGGTACCAATTCCTGTTGGCCAGCTGAAAATGGCATGTGAATCATTCTGAATGATGTCTATATGCACATCAATTCATGGAACTTACAACAGCCAGCAAATATGTCATCAAGAAAATTAAGCGGTTCCTTTTGTAGGGTTTTATCTATGCCAAGGAAGCTTCCATATGATAAATAAGAAAATGACTCAACATTCGAGAATAGTGATTCAACCCATATTCTACAAAGAAATTGCAATGTTTATTAGAATCCTACCATGAATTAAATTAGTGTTGCACCAAATAAAACTACATCCTCCAAAGTCAACATCTATCAAGTTCTTTAATAATACGTCTCACTGTCACAAGCTACCCACCAAAATTTTGTTGTAGCACCAAGGGAAAAACGAATCCTTAAAAATAACAAGGATAACATGTGTCATTTCTAAAACATCAAGAATAGATTTCTCGTATCTTACCATCACAACTATGTTGTGGCAGCAAATGTAATAATCCCGACAAAGAAATCCAACAAGTTGGTCCCTCAGACATCCTATCACAATCCAGGTTGTCGACTAGGTGCATAGAATGTTTTTCATTGCTAACTCCCAAAACACTCCCAGATAAACATATTCTATTCTCAAAGCAAATACTTAGAACTAACCCCGAACCTTTATCTGCTCTTCCCAGCCAGCGTGTGCTACTCTACCTCGGAAATAATATATGTCTCCTGAGTATATAATCAAAAGTCGCACCTAATGATAACAACCAGAGCTCCTCTTCTTGGGTTCCATCCAAGGTTCGCTGTACCGGTCGGTACCAGTCGGTACCGAGCGTACCGTACCCGTACCGATGGATACCGGTATCGGTACACCAATGTCGGTACGGTCGGTACCGAGCGTACAGTACCGTACCGACACTCGGTATGCCTATACTAGTGCGGCACCGGTACGGGATTCGGTACCGGTACGGCGAACCTTGGTTCCATCAATACAAATAAGAAGCCCGACCATATGATTTATGAAGAAGCTGGACACCCATAGACTGAGAACTTTATTAGGACACTCAATTTTACAAAGTCAAATGTCACTGTTTCTCAAATCCTGCTACTAAGCAATTGGTACTGCAGCATATGCAACATTGTTCACTAAACAATCAGCATCCATTAATATCGTTTAATAATCTAAAGCCCCTCCCCCCTTCTCAACAACATCTAGAAAAGCAGATTCACAAGTAACATCTGAATATGCACATTAAGATGAATGTTTTAAACAAAACATTCAAACATTACTTTACAACTTCAACTATCTAAGGTGCTTCTTACCTCCAACATTAAAAACTATCCAAGAAGCCCTTAGTTCCTTACCCCTACCCTCCCTTCTTTCTCCATTTTTTCCTTTTTATTGAAGCACATGAACAAAAGTTGTATCTTATCGCAACCAAGTATGTTATTGTGGCAACCTTAAATAGCTACTGCATAGATGACATCTGACAATCGTCACTCTGGGATCCTACCACTTCTTATAGTTGACTAGGTGAAGATACATTCACCAATGCTTACTTCCAATAAAGATATCAACCAAGATCTGTTTTTGGAGCATATACTCAAGAGTTTCACCTAAAAGGAAAAGTTGAGGAGGATTACTTGAGGACCATCATCCCCCATTTTTATCCTATAGCCACATGTCCATCCATTCCCAATTTAAACCATGATCCACTATGTGTGCACTTCATGGAACTAGATCCTCTATAGCCCATGACTACCATTTCTAAAATATATAGGATCTAGGAGGCCATGCAGTACAAAGCCAGGTTATACCCTTCAACCCAATATCTAAAATTTGTAAGCCCGAAATCTAGCAATTTTGTCTTTTAAAATGCCAGAATATACCATAAACGCAAGTTTGTAGGGAAATAGCAAATATATGTTCTTTACTACTACATGAAATAGGTGAATACACGTTGTTTAACGCTATCATCCAACAACCCCACTTCCTGCTCTCATCAATAAAAGGTGATATTAGATGGTAATAAGATTAAACAATTTCATTTCACCTCATCAAAGAGATTGGAGGAACCTCTCTGCACCCTGCTGGGAAATCCACTACAACCATGCATGCAATCTTGCCAAACTTGACAGATTCGTAATGACCCACTATGTGCATTAAGTGGGAAAAGGTCCTTAGCAATATACAGCGTATTCAAAATGTTCGTGAGACTAGGGGTCGCAATCAGGTCGGGTCGGATCAGATACAGGTTGGGTCAAATACAAAATAGATTAAAAATCTATCAACCCGATCTGTCCTATTTACTAAATGGCCCAAAAATTTAGATCCAATGCTGACCATTTTATTAAACAGGTAACCTAACCCGATCTACAAGAGATTGAATCAGGTTAAACGGTCAAGCACTATCACCCCTACCTGAGACTTAAAAAGCTATGTGAAGTTGTCACCATTCAGAATTTATACCGCACTAGATAAATTCTATGAAGCTATTGTACAGCACCTCTTCATATGTCTATGTAGTCTAGCATCCTATAATAACCCACAATATTGTTGCAAGAAGTTTCAAGTCGACCCCCTATATTACTTTCTTTATAGTTGCAGCTAGAGAAATTAGTTCTTCAAGTCTAAGAACCAATAGCTATGTCTGAATACTCCTTTAATCTAGAGTTAAGTCGAAAGTTGTAATTGTTTAGCCATTGTTGGACCCTTTTTTTTGCATAGGAGTGATAAACCAAGGTACTGGTTGGACGATTGCATGAGCATGCCACCGATTTGAACCGAAAACGATAAAGAAGCAATGGGTCCTACCATCTTGAATCTTCAAGGACTTTCACTATTGGGATGTTGCCCACTCAAAGAAGGGCGATGACTAAGAAGCTATACTACAAAGGATTAATGGTAAACAAATATAACTTTTAATTAAAAATAAAAAGGAAAAAAATTCATCAATTCTGGTGCTCGAAAAACAAGTCCTCTATTGTTATAACCGAATACTTATAAGTGACTCCTATTAACCGCTAGGAGAGGCATCACTATTCAATTTTAACACTTATCTTTTGCTAATTTGCATTACATAGCCATCATTACTTTGCATGACAGTTACCATTCTTTCACTACCCATGTATTCTGGGTAAGGCTACCACTCCTCCCTTGTTTTGGTTAGTGTTAATTACTAGACAACCACTTCCTTGGGTTTCGCTCCATTAAGTGACTTATTCTGAGTTGCTAGCTCTCTACCCCTTAACCTGCACCCTTGGTAGTCAGCCTACACCCCAGTACTCAGTCTACACCCCTGGTAGTCGACCAACACCTAGGGTGGTCGACCTGCACCTAAGGTAGTCGACCTGCACCTAGGGTAGTCAACCTGCACCCGAGGTAGTTGGCGTGCATCTTGGTACTCAGCCTACACCCCTGGTAGTTGTCCAGCACCATTGATAGTCGGCATGCACCCTAGTACTTGGCCTACATCCCTGCCAGTTGACTTGCACTACTAGTAGTCAGCCTGTATCTTGGTACCCAATCTAACACTGACAACCTCCTAGAACTTCTTATTTGGACTGCGTAAGACGTCCCTTCGAAAGACCCACTACTACTTAGCCTATACTGCATGAAATTCCGAGACGTTCTGTGATCAATCTATGGATCATAATTATCAGTCTGGATGTGGTGTGAATAATAGTATGATTAAGGGCTAGAATAATTGCAACAACAATTGAAGATTATATAGCTTCGAACATTTGGAGTAAAAAAAGATTTATGATATTATGATCATGAACACTTTCATTGTGTTGTCTACCATGCACAAATGAAAAAACATTGAGTTGACACCTCCTTAAGCCATTACAACCAAGTTATTGGTGCTACATCACATCAGGACCTCCTTAACTGCAACTAGGCAATATGACCAAAGCTTCAAGCAATCGATGGAACACAATCTTCTAGTTTATCCTAGGACGCAACATTTGCCGCATCGCCCGAATAGCCAAGGTTGGGGCATACCAACTCGTATCAGTCGGGACCAGTAAGAAACAAGCCTTCGACTCGGCTCAAAGCCCGAACTGGCATGAACCGACCCGAACCGAGCTGAACTACATGGTTTAGCTCGATTCGAGATGGTTCAGATGGTTTGGCCACCCATTTTGCCTTCATAATAAAGAGGGAGGCAGAGAAGGCCTCTTGTGCTTTCAGATGGTTCTACCTCTTTCTCTATTTTTTAAAAAATTCACAAGAAGCGTCAAAAAATAGCAAATTCTTGTTAGATTCAAGCCAAACTCGAGGCAAGGTACCCCTCTCCTTCCCTCTTGCTCTCTCTCTCTCTCTGTCTCTCTTTGTTTTGAGGCCTAAAATAGGCCAAAAATAAGAAAAATTACTAGAGGTCATGCCAAATTTTTCTCTTTTGGCATGATTTCATGATATGATGTAAATCTAAAGATGATCTATGCATGCTAAAAAAATCATGATTTTTATTAATCATATAATTTTTATATTAAAAATATTTTTACAATTAAAAATAAAAAAATTAAAATTATTTAAGAAAATTATAAAATTGGGAGCATGTTTAGGGATATGTATGCTACTTGTTACCACAACTTGGTAGCAATTTAGTTAAATTTGGAATACATGAATCTATGGTCTGAAAATATATATAGTACCCTTAGTAGGATGCTACAATAATCCAAATTAAAATTAATTGTCTAGATATTTTATATTTTAATATTAATTCATTATTTAAAACCAATAAAAATATTAAAAAATAAAAATAAAAAAAAGTATTATGTGTAGATAATGTAGAATTATTTTGTGAATTAATTCAGTGATTATGACACTTCATAATAATTTTGTGTATGATGAGGATTTGATGATTGATTGGCTTGAGGGCCAGCGATAGCAGTCAAAGCTTGACGAGCTAAGATCATCTCTTTGGCTAGCCAGTTTCGTAGAGTTGTCACCTTTCTCCGTCGGAAGATGGGCAAGGAGGTGACAGGCCTGATGGCTAGGCTGTGGTAGATGCATAGGTATGCCACTGGTGTTATATCAGTTGGAAAAGAGGGTGAAAGTAGCGTGGGTCAAGATGTCTTGACCTTCAAGAACTTTGTTGTCATCACACTGTCTATTTGAAAGAACATGGATAGGATAGGATATAGCCGGAACTACAGTTGAAGTGATGTACTATTACTCCAATGGATAAAGTCCTACTAGTAATATAAGAGAGAGATAAAGTAAAGATAAAAATAATTAAAAATAAACTGAACTCATTGATGTCCTGAAAGATCCTTGTATTAGAATCACATCCACTTATTTATACCAGAAGACAAATCATATTGTAACTACCCACTCATCGGTAATAATCCACATCTGACCTTTACTTTTGATGGTTCTGGCATATGACACTGACTATCCCCCACTACCCATGTCATAATTGACCTCCATTCAACCTGTGCTATAGTTGTTCATCCTCGCCATCTCTCCTTATTTGGCCAATAGCATGACCCTTCAAAACAATTCGGGCAACCCCCTGTGTGCATATTTGTTTACCTCAATCTATCTAGTGTCCTTTCCTTCCACCGATCCTTTAGATCCATATCCCAGATGTCCTCCCAGCACTTTGCCAAAGAGATGCTAAGAAAAGGCCACCATAGAACTTGGTATGGTCAAGCAAGTAGGGTCACTCAAGATGGTGGGCCCAATCGAGCCACCCAGCAAAGCCAAGCAGGTAGAGGCATCCATGGAAAGAAAATAGCTCCTCAGATCAGCAAAAAAAAGAAAGAAAACTACACTTAAACTATAGAGAGTGGATGAGGAATATGCTCACTCTAATTTCGAGATCGAGCTCTCAAATGACCAATTGCTCATATCATCTCACAATACCAGTGATGATGATAACGATAGTTCGAGTGAAGATGCATCTAATGGCCGAAAAGGTGGCAATGGATATGGCACGGGTCCATATGACTCATAATCCCATAGTATTTGATTCATCAATGAGTAGTTGTTCACTCATGTCACATGGGATATAGATCATAGTGCATGACTTAGTATAGCCCGCTAAGATATGATTGCATACATGAGATAGGCTTCTTGAGGTGGTCTGAGACAGTGCTGCTGCTGCAAATGACCTTGTGTGTGAAGTAGGGTTCTTAGATATATCTGGATCCGAATCATATATCGAACTCTATTCCACACAACCAAGCTACGACCTGCATGGATATGCTTCGTCTGAGGTATTATATTCAAGTGCTACTACTTTCCACAGCCTCAGGCAGTCTATAGGTCAATTTCGCTGCCTCAATCTTCGGATAGCTCAAAAGATGAGTATCGAGGTGCCTCTAGTAGATGGAGCTTATGGACCATAGGGCTGGACAACAAATTATCTAAAAAATTAAATTAACATGCCTGGCCCAAACTATGGCCAGAATCCCAACGTCTACGAGGAATATAGGCACTCCACAAAATTTTAGAAACTGGTACATATTTTGTACTTAAAACCATTTGATATATTGTATATATATCCAATCATATACTAATCATGCATTGAATTACGGGTACAATTGCATTAATTTATCGAGTATAGCATGTTTGTTGATAATCGAGACATATCTAACATAAAAGATATCAAACAAATCCCAAAGTAAATAACCACAAACATTAAAACAAACATTAAAAACCTAAAAAATGAAGTAATAAAAATGAAAAAAGAAAAAAAAAAGATGGCGTAGCAATAATAGGTATGGCACTGCATACCGTGTGTCAGCACAATACCCAACCAATACTATAGTGAACCAGTCGCCGACCGATACAACACACGGTACTAATTAGATGGACCTTGCTAAGACATTCTTATGATCTGAAAGATGATTGGGAAATATAACTTCCCACTTGCTCCTATCCTGAAGAACCCTTGCACATCAGTGAACTCTTGTCCAAGCATAATTAGTCTCCTAATTTTTGCCCATAAATGGCTAACAAGTCAATTTCTTCCATGGTGCGCCATACTATACCGAACTGAATAGTATGGAGCGTATTGTACTGTATCGGTTCGATACCGGTACATGGTATAGGAGGCATTCCGATGCTCGATACACTGAATCGGCTCCCGTATCGACGTACCGATATCGTGATGATAAGGTACCGGTACAGGGTCTGGAATCGAGACGGCATACCTTGATTTCTCCAATGAAAATTTAGGCTCTTCAATAAGGTTCCTCCAATACAATATTGAAGAAGAATCATTAGATTGGATTTGAAGTTGAAGAGTTCCCATACATTTGTTTAAAGATAACCACATAAGTAACAAATTATGGAGCTGACCATGATAAAATAATTACTACTAAGATCTTATAATGGATACCCTATTTTTGTACCTAAAAGAAAGATGGTCCTCCTAAGCCAACACCAACGAGGTCCATCAAATTTGGAGAAAAAGTTATTCAAAACCCAACTAGATAATCACCTTCTCCAATGGTCTTCACTAGAGATATAAAAATCATATCATGTTTGGCAATGCCATGCTATCCTAAAATCTCTATGAGCTTAAATTTAAAACTATATTTCTAACATATTAACATTATGTAGCCCAATCAATTTTCTTCCATAAAATTCTAGGTAGGAATGACCTTAGTTTGTTTTATAATGGCATTTGAAGGTTATGAATACTTTTTACCTTGATCCTCTCTTAATTGAAAATCAAGGGATTTATAATCACCCAACCTCCTCAATGAAAACAAATCTGATATCCAATAACCTTGCTTGGGTCATTGTCTTAGAACAGTTTTGACACCTTACAAGTCACAAACTCGAGGCAATTCATAGGTGCATGTAACTAGACTATCAAAAGCTTCATGTCAATCTCCTATCAAGATCTGCCAATTTTCTTTAACTTAATTAGATGATGCGCTTCCTAGTTTTGTGAGATGTCATCATAAGCTCCCGCAAGATGTCCCAAGAAGTGCTATTTAAAATCACCTCTCTAAGCATGCAAAATTGTCATCATTTATTCGCCCACCAGCTCTAAATGTTGCTGAAAACTTCTCGAAGATCAGGTGTGATAATCCAACTTCTCCAGCACAAAATGACACTCTTGTAGGTTCCTTCACAACCAAGAGCATAGTCATGCGAAACAAAATGAAACGATTACCTTAGTCTTGGCACATTCTTGAGCTAAGTGATATTTTATACAAGTACTTCTCCAATTGTCTACCTTTTCCTGATGTTTACTAAGATCCCCTTTGTTCTTGCAACATGTGGTAATACCTCTTGAAAGCCGACTTTTAGGACATGAATGTGTCATCCATAATGTCCCCCTTTTTCAGCACATCTTGAAGATCCCCAAAATCCAGGCATGGCCTTGCTGATTGCCACACAAACTGAATTTAGGTGATGATTGTTTTGCCTTAGCAATTGAAATCTAAAAACCTTTACCCACAAAATTGATGACAATTGTGTCTACCTTCGCTGAACAATCTTTAAGAAACAAGTCTCACAAATCATTTAGTAGTACTGAAAAACAATCTCTTCAATTAACCATGTAAGAGCAACAACGATGGTGAACATAGAATGGCACTTCACACCTCACTGGTCCTAAGAGTCATGGCCAAATACCAAAATAGGGCAATAAGAAAGAAGCAAAGAAGTAATATGACAATGAAATTTCTTTGCAAGAAAAAAGGTATTTGAAGAAGAGATACGATGATATCTCTCCCTCTCTCTCTCTCTGTGTGCATGCTTTTAATTTTCCTTTTGGTTGTTCATGCTCATTGAAATTTTAATGAACATTAATGGAGTTTTTTGCTGAAAATTTAACATGAATAAAGTTGTCAAATGATTCTCAGCCTATTTCACCCAAGCAACTATCATGCCAAAATCTACAATTTATTTTCTAGATAAACCATACTTAAATCCTATGATGTATCATGCATGCCTCCAACTTATTGGAGAAAACCCAAGTAACATAAAAGGCTATTGATAGTTGTATTATACCTCAACTTTCTCTCTTTCGACAGTAGTGGGATCCATAGGTTTGAATGTTTACATGTGGATAGGACTAGAAAGGAAGGAAGAGATCAGTTATAAAAGAAACAATTTTGGAGAAAATGGAGTTACAATAGGAATCATTGGATTGAAGAGATTCAAGGAATCATTGGATTGAAGAAATTCAGTATATAATAGAGATTGTGGGAGCGAATGCCTATATATAATAGATTGGGGGCCCACAAGATATCTCTAAGAGAGTTTTATGTGCTTTCCGATAATGGGAGCCATGACCCCAGCCCACTCCTCGGACATGCCCTTGCCTCTAGAATTTAATTTTCTCAATAATGCTATAAATTAAGTTGATGTACACAGGTGTTATGACCAACCAACGATCATTAAAGATATTCGAGACTTTGGTTGATCACCTTTGCTTAATTGTTAATTTGATGATAAAATGCACTAGGAAACATGAGCTTTTTGTACCCATCAATGTCCAAAAAGTTTTCTAAAGGTTGGTCGCAACCTTTAAATAATAGTTGGAGGTGATCACAAACCATGTATGGAAGCCACTTTCCTAAACAAAGATTGTCAACCATCTAATGAGAACATCAGCAACCTTAGTCTCTACTTTTGGCTTTGTGAATGATGTTGAGTATGCAAAAAAACAAGTTCAGCTTCATTTAGGAGCTGAAATAACTCGAGGTCTTACGAGTGCAGCAGAATATGCGCTTTTAATAGATGCGACAAAAAAGATTGCAAAATTCTGCATCAACAATGGAATTCCTATATTGAGCATAGAATATTTTCTCATGTAAGAAAGCCATCGGAATTCCTAGTAAATTCAACTACGATGAATCTAATGTGGCAAGATACTCGAAGAACTTCCCTTCAGTCGAGAATGACACAGGTTTGATCATGCACCACTTGTTTCGGAAACTTGCTGGCAAGTATGGACACTCCTGCACACAAGATATCTAGCTAAAACCTGACATTTTCACCCCGCTCAATGCCACACCATATATGATGTATGAAACCTAAAATCATGATCCTCAACAACAATGCCCTATCAAAATTCATTTGTTGCTGCAAAATCTCACTCCTCAATGTCGCAAAAGTGACAACGTTTCTCATTAATAGCAAGCACAATCAATTTTGAATTATGGTTACACAACAAAAACCGCAATGAAGAGTGAAAAGTACAAATCAAGGACATGCTAAGGAAAAGCAAAATCTCACTCACACTAGTTAAAATCAAGGACCGCTCTATCTTCCGGTGAGCATTATCCATGTTAAAATCTAGTTTAAAGGATACCAAATGTCAGAGTATCAGTCGACATCGACACCACAGATAATTACAATATCACATCTACTACCTATACCATTACCACTCCGAAGATGATTCAAGAAAGGAAGGGAATATCAACATACGTACTCAGAGATCAACTTCGCACTGCTTTGGTGAGCCCACCAGGGATCCAACGGTCGCCGTCCCGTTCTTGAACCCTATGGGGACGTCGTCGCAGTAGACTCTCATCACGTGCCGCCTTGTCCTCCACGCCCCGGCGCGGAACCTAACCCACGCCAAAACCCTAACATGGAAATTGACGACGCCGTCGCCGGGGCCTCGATCGGAGGAGATCCCCTTGGCGACGTCGGCATCGACGTACGCCGCCGCAGCCACGAGGCGCGCCCGGACGGTGGTGGCATTCCCCTTGCCCTGGTAGAACGGCGGGAGGGAGGTCTCGGTGATGGCGTCGGATCCGTAGAAGACGGCAGCGGCGACGCTGTCGTAGTAGATGCCCATCTTGTGGTTAGGGTTCCGGACGGAGAGAGAGAGGTCGAAGTCCGAGGAGAGAACCTGCTGGGAGGTGGAGAGATTGAAAGCGGAGACTGAGGCGGAGGAGACAGCGAAGGCAGGGAGGCGGGGGCGGAGGACTAGCCAGAGGATGAGGGTAGCGAGGCCCATGAGGAGGAAGAAGGCGACGGCGACGGCGAGAAGGCGGCTGAGGAAGCGGGTGTGGGGGCGGGCGGGGGGGCCGTAGGGGGCCGCAGGCGGCGCCGACCCGTTGGGGTAGTGGGAGGAATAGTAGAGGGCGGCGTGGGGCGGCGGTGCGGCGTAGGGGTAGGCGGTGCCGGCGGTGGGATAGGCAGCGCCGCCGGAGGGGGGTGGTGGGGCGGAGTAGGAATAGGCGGTGCCGGTGGTGGCGTAGGCGGCGCCAACCGCGGGTGGCGGGGGTGCGGCGGGATAGCCAGTGACCACCGGTTTGGGATCGCTCGCCGAACTCATAGCTCGCTCGCTCGAGAGAGAGAGAGAGAGAGAGAGAGAGAGCAGAGAGGAATCGAAAGGGGGGAGGAGGATCGTGTACGGCGATAAGCGCGTGGAGGCTCACTTTGCTTCGTTCTTAAGAGGAAGGGGAGGGGAGGGGGGTGCGATTAGGGGTGCAAATGGGCTTGACCCACAACCCAACCCAGGCCAATCTGTTTAGATACAATTCAACCTGTTCCAAAAAATTTATGGGATCGAGTAGGGCTCTAAAATTGAACCCTTTTATTTTTCCAGTCAGATCTAAGTTTACTAAATTCTGACTTAATCGGATCCGACCCAACCTATTTAATTTTTGAGGCAATTCTAAGTTTCCAACCCTATGATCCGACTTAATCTGACCCTGACCCGACCTGATTCAACGCGAACCTGGCACACCATTAGGGCTTACAGGGATGCTTAGGGATCTCAAACTTTATTCGTCTAATCTCTACTTATATTTGAGGACGAAAGGAATGAAAAAGATTGTCTTTTGTGTATTGTCAAATGGTATGAATTTTATATTAAGGCTTAAGTTGGTTATATCAAATGGGAATAATGTTCTTTTAAGAAAAAAGTTCAAACTAATGAAGGTAAAATAAAATTAATTTTGCCATATGGAATGAGATGAGTTCATGATGAGTTTTTTTTGTAGCTGTTGAACTTTGTCATACGTCATTATCAAAACTATATTCCTTATCTTGGCCTATATATGCTTTTCTAGTAGTATGTTTAGAAAAAATAGTAGTAGATGCATTCTAACAAATTCAGGGAATATCACTGGCGAGTAAAAAAGATTACCATAGATGCAATTCTTTTTCTACTCAAAAAAAGTATTATATACATGAACAGAAAATTTTTCTTGAAGTTAATATGGTTGAGCCTATCATTATTAGGTTAGTTTGTAATAGCATCAACTCTTGATGTTTGTGCACTTTCACTTATATAGTGCTGCATAACCTGCTTTCTGTAGTTTTCACTCATTACAAAAGAAACCAAATAAAGAGAATGACAAGTACAAGATTTGACTCGAACCCAACCCGGACTCGACCCAGACCCGAATTTATTGGGTTGGGATTGGGTTATATATGGACCTGATCCAATCCAAACGGCCTGTTGGGTCAGAAATTTTAGCCATGGATTTGACCTGACTCAACCTGATCTTCTATTAGGTTGGGTTTAGGTCTGGGTCCAACATTAGGACCCAAATAGGGAACGAGGTTGGGTCGGGATCACTCATGACCCGTTCTGACCCAATCCGTTTGCAACCCTAGGTGTGAGAGTCCTTGTTGAGAAGCTAGCATTATTTGCTTGAATTCAATCGGGGGTCAAGGGAAGGATAATCGGACGATGGGATTGAAATTTGATGATTGATCAATGGGATAGGAGGACAATAATGGTTGTACTGTACCTAGATTGGGTTGGGTCCTGTTCCGGCTGGGCTCAACAAGAGATATAACTGAAATTAGTGAGGCTCGAGCTCAACCCGGCTCAGCCTTTGGGCATACCTCTTAGGTCCAAGCTCGATGCTTACTCAAACTTTAGGTAACAAGCCGGGCCTCGATTTTACTAAACTTTTCTTTCTCATTTTAAAAAAAACACTTGTAAAAGTTAAATATTTGAAAAGGATTGGAAAAGCTCGTGAATTTGCATTTATGGTTGTTCATAAGAAGTGTTGGCATATGAAAAAGATGTTATTAATTATTTTTTTGGTCACCCAAACTATATTGCTAAAACATAAGTATAAATTATATATTATATACGACTCAGGCTGAGCCGATATTTACACCATATCTCAACAACCCAAAAGGTAGCTACAAGTAAGCACCATGCAAGCCACTTTGGGTGAAGTCAAAAATAGGTGAAAGTCATATAACTCTTATTGGGCCTAATAGAGTGTGGCCGTGATAAGTTCCACCAAGTGTGGAAACACAAATCGAAGAAGGGGGCTTCGGCCAATAAATGAAGAATTAAGCCTTGACCATGATTGATGACGAATCATGTGAAGAGGGCCGAGGCAATTGAATTGATCTTAGAGATTCTCAAGTGCATGATAGTGTAGTCTATATCATAGGCTAAAGCGAAAGAAACGACCAATATGAGCTATGACCAATAAAGTATAATTATCGGTCTGATAATTAATGCAGGGCGATAGTACAATCGAACGTGCATAGTAGAAGATAACCGACGTCAATTATTAGAACTATCAGGAGTGGAGGCCAGACGTAAATGACAACTGGTAAAATGGGTAGTCATTTTTTATTGTAGTATAAATAATAGAATTGTACTCTATAGGAAGATTCTTCGATAATTAATCCAATAAATTTTTATTTGCTATTTTAGTTTTAGTCTACCTTTTATGGCCAGACATGAATGGGAACTCGCAGAGTGGGTAGTCATTTTCAGTGCAATATAAATACTGAAATTATACTTTATATGAAAATCCTTTGACAATCAATTCAGTAAATTTTTATATTTTATTTTTATTTTAATCTACTTTCTATTTTAGTTTTACTTTCTACTATCGTCCAATACTACATCCTTATCGTAGCCCAACACTACATCCTTATCGTAGCCCAACACCATATCCTCATCGTAGCCCAACGCTACACCCTTGCTGTAGCCCAACACTACACCCCTATCATAGTTCAACGCTACATCCTTACTATAGCTTAGCATTCTACCCCTACTATAATCTAGTGCCATATCCTTTTACCATAGCTTAATGCTATATTCTTCTGCTATAACTTAGCGCTACGTATCATTATTGACCTTCAAATGGTAGTATGATGCTGGTGAAAGTCTTTGAAGGTTAAGGCACCTTAACTTGTACTCCTCTCTATCCTCCCTTCGATCTCTATTACCATCTTTCTAGCTGATTAGACATCGGTGGCATGTCGTGCCCACCAACCTCTTTGCCGTTCAAGACTCACCATCTTTCTCCGCTAGCCAACTGAGTTTTCTAAGGCTCCAAGTTTCTTGACGCTCATCCGGACGGAATAGAAATAATGCCGGCAATGGGCTCAGGCCAAGTTGAAGTAAACCTAAGTCCATCCCATTTTAACAAGAAGGGCACATATTTCAAGTCTCGCCCAATTTACTAGGCTTAAAATTGAGATTCAGGCCTATCCAAAATACTTCGAGCTCAAGCGAGCAGGATGGTCATCTGACCCATGACAAGTCTAACTTCGTTCCGACATGTTTAAGATAAGTTCTAGTCCTAGCATGTACCATAGTATCCTCAAACAAACGACGTACAATGCTTGACATGAACTGGCATAGCTATTTTGCAATCCACCTGGGTAATTGGCAAGTTGCCACTCCAATGACTGGGCAATGATTTACGAGCCCAATAGCTCAACTTGGCCTGTTCTAAAATTTATATAGCATATGCATGTATGTTAGATTTATGATAATGTGGTGATATATTAATACTCCATAGGGAGTTATACATGATAATGTTTATGGTAAATCCGAACTGAAATTGGCAATCATTTTTTTCTGATTCCTCATTAATTAACCTAGGAGATTTACTCATAATCCATTATGGTAAATATTGCAAATAAATTTCTATTTCTTGAAATTTTAGGAGTTATATGTAATAATCCTTGTGTTGAATTTGATCTAATGTCCATATGCTATTGCCAACATTGCTTTCTATTATACACAACCATTTACACATAAACCCTTATAAGATAAGATACATGGGTATTGCAATTAAGTCTTCATGCCTCGGAGTTATGTGCAAATCCAAGAGCAGAGCAAGTGAAGCTTTTTTTTTTCTTTTGGTATACCGGCCGCTCACACTAATCTCGCGTCAGCATAGCAAGTGAAGTTTCATTGAACCATTTTCTGTAGTAGAATATATTTAATTGAATTTAAAGGAACAGTTTGGTTACCTGTGAGTTTTACTAAAATAGATAATTTTAAAACATGATTTCTGCAAAACATATTTTATGAAAAACGGAGGGGGACTTGGTTTTCATAAACCTCGCTTTCAAATTTTTTAATTACCGATTTTGTCAAAATGGATTTACAAAAATAACAAGACTATTATTTTTATAAAACCCATTTAGTTAAATTTTATAAACTTGTTTTTGTAAAATTTATCAAGCAGTCAGTATCAAAAAGTTTACATATGATTTTGAAAAGTACTATCTTTTAGATGCAAAGATCGTCTATAGAGAGTGGCGAAACTAATATTCTATAAAACTATTATATCCGCTCGTTTAGCATATCAACTAAGCATAAGCTTGGCACTTGGGCATGATATATTTTTATCCAAGTGACTTCGATATTTTCAGGTGGAAAGATGGCTGGATATTTCAATTCTGCAATGAAAAAATTTCAATAACATGTAGAAAAAATTCCATCCAATTGAAAAATATGTCATGGGATGGTCGAGGCGCCACATCTTATGGACACATGTTAATTAACTGCTCCAATTAATCTAAATCTATTTTGAATTTGGCTTGGACTAAAATGGTTGAACTCTGAGTCTACTTTTAGATATAACATAAGTTCTCTTAATGAGAAGATAAATACATCCATTTTGTAGCATAAATCAAGTATCCATCAGAATAACAGACATAAGTGCATGGCATTTTGAGAAAACATCCCTGTCAAATTAGCTCACATGAGTGAGTATTCTTACACGCACTCAAGATGAGATTCTATGCTTTCCCTGAATGTCATGATGCCCACCTAATGACGTGGAGAGGCAATGGGAGACAAAGGTTTGTGCTTCCATGGAGGCACAAGGCCTTGCGTTTTTCAACCTAGTGGTCCACAACTTTGAGATATCATGAGCATAATTTTATGAAGTGCCCACTACATCCGAGTTTTCAACTAAGAATTCAGCAAAGTCAACGCTAGTGAAGCACCCAAAAAAGTGAATTTCTCCTTGGCATATTTTGTTAATGACTGTGTGCAATCATCAAGAAAAAAGAGAGAGGCTAAATTAAGAAAAAAATTATATGACTATGACTAGCAAATCTTTGGAAGCATGGCTTCTTGTATGCAACTCTCGCTTCCTGTATGCAACTCTCGCTTTTGGAGAACGAGCCGCGTAAGCAGATTTAAGTTTTACATATAAATAGATTTAGGTTATAAATGGTCAACTCATCTAGAATAAATAGGTTAGATTCAGATTTTGACCTTTGATCTATTTAATTCATTTTAACTCATTTAATAATTAGGTTGGATCGTTACTCAATTCACTTAACTTGTTTAAAATCTGTTTAACTCGTTTGATACTTGTATAACCTATTTTTAATTTATATAACTCAGCTGCTTAACCTTTTTATTCTATTTAAATCTATTTAATCTCTTAAAAATCCGCTTAACACGTTTAACATGACTTGACCTATTTAATAAATGGTTGGATCGGATTATCTATTTAATAAATAAGTAGGATTTACATTGACAAATTTTTGATATAATCCGTATCTGATCTAATCCGAGCTGTTGCCATCCCTAAGCCTCACCTTAATTGGTCGCCCGTGTGATATCCAACGGCTATAGAGAAGGAGCGCATAAAGAAAGCCAAGAAATAGCTAGCACATGCATCTCACGTGCAAAAAGATCAAGATTAGCGGTCGCCCGGCAGTGAGTGGCCCGCGCTTGGGCCACCCGTGTGACCGTGTCGGTCCAAAGCCGTTGCTCCTCCCTAGAAAATAAAACAATAAAATAAAATAATAAATAGAAAAAGAAAAGGATTAGAAGAGCGGCTGAGTCGAGAAGGAGGAAGGTTAAAAAAATCCCGGAAGCAAAATATCTAGCGAGGCAGCAAGTAGTGACTTCCGGGGCGGCCAAGTTTGCCCATCTCCCACCCCGCGCTCCGAGGCTTTTGATTTGATTTCACCTCGCTGACGTGGCACCTTTCCAAGATATTTCCAAGCCCCCCTCCCCTTCTTCCTTCCCTTCCCTTCCCTTTTAAGTCTTCCACCATCAGCCCCCAACGAATCCCTTTCTCTCTTCTTCTTCTTCTTCTTCTTCGATGGAGACTGGGGCGACGGATGGGGTGGAGGGCGTCGCGCCGGACGGCCAGGGCAGGGCGGGATCGGGCGCCGGCAGGGGACTGCGGCCGGCGAATCAGAGCTCCGAGCGGCAGGTGATCCGGTGGGAGAGCTTCCTCCCGAGGAGATCCATCCGGGTCCTGCTCGTCGAGCACGACGACTCCACTCGCCACATCGTCGCCGTGCTCCTCCGGAAATGCAGCTACCACGGTGACTCTCCACTTCTTCTCCCGTTCTTCCCCTCTTCTTATTTGGTTCGATAGAGAAGAAATTTGAGGTCGTTTTTATTCTTGGGTTGGGCGGCAGTGGCGGCAGTGGCAGATGGGATCAAGGCATGGGATGTTTTGAAGGAGAAGCACTGCAACTTCGATCTTGTGCTGACCGAAGTTGCGATGCCTTCGCTTTCGGGAATCGGGCTTCTCTCCAAGATTATGGGCTCGGAGGAGTGCAAGAACATTCCAGTCATCAGTAAGTTGTCGAACTGATTAAATTTTGAACCTGAAAAGAACAAGCTTTATTCCATCCACGTTGCAATTGACTCCTATTAGAAGCTAAGCCTGAAAGGGAAAGTGATTTGGAAGAATCTAATGTTACGTGTATGATATATATGTATATCTATGTATATATGTATGTATGTGTGTGTGTCCGTATATGATTATCTATATATGTATATCTAGGTCTATATATATCTCTATATATACGTGTGTGCAGATGTATGTATATAAGTATATCTGTATATATACGGATATCTATGTATGTATGTATGTATAAGTATATATAGGTATATATGTATGTATGCGTATATATAGGTATGTATGTATGTATGTGTGTTAAGATGGTTTTGTAATTACCTAGTTTATTGTATAATCGAGCGTCTAATTATTCTCGAGGGTTTAATGAATTTTACTTCATATTTAAATAAATGAGGTGCAGAGTTCTTTGACAAAGCCGGATAAAAGATAACAAAGCCGGATAAAAGTATATATAGGTATATATGTATGTATGCGTATATATAGGTATGTATGTATGTATGTATGTATGTGTGTTAGATAATTTTGTTGATAAATTTATCTTTGTGGCTCCATCTCTTATTGTACCAAGGAGCACAAAGATATTCACCAAATATTCTTCAAACAAACTAGAACACAAACTTAAGCAGTTTCCATCCAAAGCTATGTCCTGTGAAAGTAGAAGTCAGTTCAAAAAAATAACATCCACTTTACAATTTTATTTACTTATTATGATTAGGCTGCAAAGTTGGCTACTTGCTGATATAAACACCATAATCAAGGCTCATCACATCCCGTTATGGACTTCACTTCTTACTTCTTGGAACCTCAGTCTTTTGATATGGTCGAACAGTAGAGAACTTATAAATAATCAAATTCTTGTCGTAATCTCCTTGATATTTCTCTCACTCTGGCTCCATCTTATATGGTGTCTTGTGTGACAGTGATGTCTTCTCACGATTCAATCGGTGTAGTGCTTAAATGCATGCTAAAAGGTGCTGTAGACTTTCTCGTGAAACCGGTAAGGAAGAACGAGTTATGCAACCTATGGCAGCATGTCTGGAGGAGGCATTGTGTATGTTATCGGTATTTGTTGAATCAGCAATTTTTTATTTTTATCTAACTTTCCAATGAATGTATTCAATTGAACCTTGTTTAGCTTAGTGCCAGGAGTTTCACTGAGGGTGTTGGCTAACTACACTATTCTTGCAGTCAAGTAGCTATGCAAATGCATCCGAAAATAATGCTGCAAGCAATCACATAAGTGCAAATGTTGGAGATGGGTCCAAGACCGGGGAAAACAGCAACCAAGGTAGCGATGCTCAGGTGAGCATCAGTGACCCACTACTATTACATTTGGATTAATTTTGCTCTGCATGGTATGGCATGGAAAGTGCATTCTTGTTCTTTTTGCAACAACTTGACCAACTATGTTTTAGAAGGGGAAAGGTTTCAGGCTGTTGATCGTAATAACAACCATTGTCATATAAAAGCTCCTAGGATCTATCTGGTTGCATGGTTACGTTCATCTCAAGCATTCATGGGACTTGGCATGTGGGAAGAGGCAGAGGATGGCACAATTAAGAGGGTCTGCAATGACCATTTATTTTGCTGTCTGTAGATATTTTCTGGAGCCTATTTAAAATATTAAATTTTATATATTGAAAATCTTGGGATTGCAGAATTCTGCATGTTCTCCTAAGCCATTTCCCACTTCTGTGGGAGGATATAAGATGAATAATAGCTGAACATCCATATAGACCTTAAGGATATTGAAGTCTGGCTTGTATTTCTGTATTTGTACATCTTAAATTAATGACACATTTGACTGGATCATGTGATGTTTGAGCAGAGCTCTGATAATAAGCTGGAGATGGAAATTGAGAGTGACAAGGAACACAAGGGGACTCATCTAGCTGAAGGGGGGAGTTCTTCCCGGGAGTTGGAGGCAAAACCAGAGCAACCTGATATTGGCACGCCAATAATGACAAATGCATTGAAATTGGATGATGATGATGATGATGGGGAAGGCAGAGGTTGTCAGAATTCTATGTTTGACACTTTCCCATTATTACAAAATTTACTTATGGTTCTGATATTGGTAAAATTTTATTGTTGCAGATAAGTCTGTGGGGACTGCAAATAAAGTAAATCTATGGATTCAAGAGGCTTCTTTAGTTAAAAAAAAACAAAAGAAGAATTGTTCTTATGATATATCCTGGTACAAGGAGGAAGACAAGGGTTTTGTGGGATCTAAAGAGGGTGACCATGTTGATCCACATACATATTGTCAAAATAATGCTCCAAACAATATGATAGATTTTATTGAGCCAGTGTCTAATAGCAAATGCAATTCTGCTGTTCTGGAGAAGTATGCTTTCAGGGAGGATGCATTAGGTGAAGCTTCAACATCTTCTTATGCAAAGAGTACGTCTGAATTTGGTTCCTCACAACATCTGGAACTTTCTTTGAGAAGGACACAGCTCAATGGCTGTGTAAATCAGGATTTCAAACAAAAGCATATATTAAATCATTCAAATGCCTCTGCCTTCTCAAGGTAACTTTTTTTTTCCTTTTTAATATGCACTCCCCTCTTATGCAACTTAGCAGAGCTGCTTGCTGGTTTTAAGATGTTAGATATTTATGCTTTAACGGCCAGACACCAAATTTTATGATCTGGATATCCAGTCCTATGCATGAAATAAATATCAACTGCATACATTACTAAGGATTGAAGTAGCAATTATAACATACCATGCCAGTGGCAGTATGCCTCTTGGTATGGTATCGCAATAACATACGGTACACACCTCACTTTAGCTATTCCGGTACCAATAGGCGTATCATGTATCAGCTTTTTCATTATCATGTATCAGCTTTTTCATCTTTTATTGAAACAAATATGCTCAACCTTGACCATTGCCCAAAAAAAATGCCCCGTCTATTATTGAGGTTGGCTTTTAGGATGAATATAATTCATCAATGTTTGAGAAAGTTTTATGATTGGTTCACAACCTGACATCACCCTTTGAATTTGTAATAATCTTATGGTTCAATCATCTTTTGACAAGAGGTGCTTACCACGAAACCCTCAAGACCATTTAGTGAGTAGAGAGGTTTATCTCCATTTTTATGTTAATTTTCTAGGAAAAGGTCAAGATTAGGTTTAGGAAAAATGTGTTTATCTCTAAGGTAGATTTTATAAGTCAAAATGAGGTTGCAGAAGGAAAAATTGCAATATTTAAGAATTCATTTTGAAATTATAAGAGAGATGTTAGCTATTGACAAATTTTTTAAAAAGTCTTTTCTTAAATTATTTGGTGTAGGCTTTAAGAATTATTTTTTCTCTTGAAGTTATATGGGCTAAAGCTTTTTGAAAATAAGGGTTCTTAAATTATGTTACACTACTTGTCTCTAAGTATATTGTTCTCACCCTCAACATCTCTTATCAAAAAAACTTCATCCTAATTATAAGAGCCATTCCAGAATTATGCCATCTTAGCTTTTGTCGCACTTGTCCAAAGTAACTTGAGTAGTTTATAATTTGTGATCTATTGGATTTCCTCTTACGATTCTTCAATGGACTCACTACCAGCTATGCTCATCCTAGTTTCCTCACATGTTCCTCTGCATCCTTATCTTTGCTAGGCCCATTACATGGTGTGCGCTCTCTTCACCACTCCATGCATACTCCTGCACGTGTGTGTGTATTGATTATCTATAAATGATCATGTGTATACTAAAACAATTTGCACGGTCTTATGCACATTATCAAAATGGTTTCATCGTTTTTTAATCCATAATTTCTTCATGATCCATATCTGACCTTGCTTTTGTCTCTCCACTTGTTTAGTGGCATTCATATGCTTACGGTCAAATGCGAAGAACGCAAAACCCTAAAATCTAGATTAATTTTATGTTTCCATAAATCTGTTCATATGCTTTATGGTTAAAAACCAAGGTTGCAAAAACCAGAAAGCTAGATTAATTTTATGGATTTGTTTATAAACTACCCCCGTTTCATTCCTTTTTTCTTTATATTCTTTGTATAATTAACTGACAAACTTTATTGCCATTTTTAGATTTGCATTAAGATCCACCATTGCAGTAGCAATGCAAACTTTACCATTTTTTCCCTTTCCCCCTCCCTCCCCCTCCCTCCTCTTCCTCTTTCTCTTCTTCCCCTCCCCCTTCCTTGTCAGTTTCCCTATCGATTCACGCTAGAACTGCGCAGCACCGGCCTATCGTATTGTATCACTGGCCTACCAGCATAGGTGCTGGTTCCGGTATTGCGGACCTTGGTTAATAGCATAAAAATGTGTGGCTACATATAGTGTCAAAACCTCAGAATGTAATTTGATGATTGAATGTCCATGTAAGCATAACTACTGATCCCATAGCTGGTAGTCTGAAGGGGTTGTAAGTCTGGCACTCGTTTATCCTTCACTAGTAATATTGTCATCTAGCAGAATTTAGTGCTGTACATTCTTCTTGTTTGCATTTAACAGTATCTTTTTGCTTAGCTCCAGTCCTTATGAGGGCAAGCTTCTGTTTTTCTTATTCTTTTTCTTTTTGCAGGTATGGTGATAAAAAGACTCTTCCTTCCTGCGAAAAGCCTGTCGCTTCAGCTGTGTGTGTCAGAACCATAGAGTGTATTGATAAATCTCAATCGCATGTCAGTAGTCATGGCTCTGACAATGACAAGAACACTGCCCTCTCTCCTAAAGGGATGGTATCCCATCAAGGGAATGCAGGTGAAGCTACAATGTACTTTCAGGTATCTTCTGAAAGCAACAGAGAGGATGCTGGCTTTGTGCCTTGTCCATCAAGAGAGGACGACCATGCTGGTCATTCCTCCAAAGGAGAGGATATGGTTTTTCAACATCCTCGGTATGGGTTTGTTTCACTGCCAATCCCTGTTGGAGCAATACCATACCCGAGCTTATGTGCAGGGTATGGTGCTATCTTGCAACCAGTGTTGTATCCTGAGACTTCCTTACAGCCTCATAGTTCAGCAGCAGCAGAGAAGGCAACATTTGAAATTATTACTTCTGGTCAGTCTGGTCATCATGAAAAGCATCTTATCAATCATCCCCAATGCATTGAATTTCACCACCATGAAGAAAATCATCAGTCCCAGCACTGGAGACAACATATCGATATGAAACCAGGAGATTCAAGAGATTCGTCATGTACTCCTGTGGAACTAGCCAACCAAAGTGCCATCTGTAGCCAGGACATTCTCATAGGCTGCGGAAGCAATTGTGGTGAAACAACAGATGCAGCTGCAAATACTGGAACTGCTCTGGAGAGTGGGAATGAAAGTGGTGTCCAGAACTGCAGCTGGAAAGGGTTGGACAGTGACCGTTCTCGCCGTGAGGCTGCCTTGATCAAATTCCGCATGAAACGGAAAGACAGATGCTTCGAGAAGAAGGTAATGGATAAATAACAGCCCTACCTCTGCGGTAGTGCTTGTTTCTTGGCTAGTTTCCATGCAAGCTTGGACTTTCAGTTTAGAATATCTATTGGTCTGAAGCTGAAAGGTTTTTGCCTAGAAAAAAATAATGAACATTATACTCATGAAAATAACTGAGATTCTGAAGTTTTTGCTGGATTTATTGTTAAGGAAGCTTGAACTGCAAGACTGTAGCAGATTAATATTTTGTGATTTAGTTATGAAGCTATGCTCAGATGCAAATATAAATCACATATAGGATACATAAACATGCAGTACAATATGTCGGGTTTTTTTTGATAGTCGACTACATATATAAGTTATAATCTCCATATGTTGTAACTATGAGAAATTGTAGTGAAGTGATGAAGTGCTGTTAATCAAAAGAGTGATATAGAAAACAGTACAAATCCGTCTGAAACTGGACAAACCCAGACCCAAACCAGTAAACATCTGTGTCATCAACTGATTTTGATTTGAATGCTCCCAAATTTAAATATTTCATTTTGGAGAATATTTTAGACCATGATGCTTTCACGGTAGTTCAAAGAACTATTTCCTTGCGAACTAGAATTTCGATATGTAACCTTATTGTTCTGTTTGACAGGTCAGATATCATAGTAGGAAAATGCTTGCCGAGCAACGGCCAAGAGTAAGAGGGCAGTTTGTGCGTCAAAAAGTTCCTGACTCCATGACAACAACGGAAGCAGAAAACTGACACCGAGTGGTTTAATTGTAAATTTCTAAGGCTTGGTCTCCTGGGCAAGGGACATTGAAGGTAAGAGTTTTGCTGGCATTTTTTCCTGTTGTCCATGTAGCCACTTTCGTGCCTGACATAAACCAAGTTCACTTTCTGAGTTTGTAATGTACAAGGGCCTTCTTGTGAACATGCATTCAAAGAGAACTATAGTAAAAATTTTAAGATCCAATGCTAATTGTCAAGCTTCACTTCTACGACATGCATGCTCCTTTGTTTCGAGACCCTGGAAGTGCAGGTATTAGTTGAAAGTCACTTCAGAATCTAAATGCTCGTTATGGTTCAATTTAACATGTCCACACATCAGTATCCTTCCCTACAAAGAATATCATTCAGATCTATCAGGCAAAGAATGTATGGTGTTTTATGTGTTTACATTTGGTGAACTTTTTGAAGATTTCTGATGTGCTTTTCTTCCTCAAACAATGTACATTCTTCTTCATCCTAATAATCCTAATAAACCGACCATCAAATTGATCAGCAGGAGATGTGAGTGCTCCTTTTAGGGGATATGTTAGTTTATAATGCAAGTCAAAAATCGTCACCTTGTCCGGCAGAGCCGTCATGATCACTGGTGCTGTGCACGAAATTGACATGCTTGTAACATTGTGTAAGGTGTAAGCAACCGTGTATTCTATATTTCGGGTTGTCTTCAGAATCCATCGATTAGAAACAATTTAAGTTGTCATATTAAGTTTTCTTTTGTTAGAAATTTATCTTCCTGATGGACAATCTTTTTGAACAATTTCTTATGTGCCTCTGAATTCCTTGAACCTAAAGAGCAGGAGTTGTAAAGATTCTCCGACATAAACTGCTGCTCTTATTCGCTGTATGCATGCTGAACTGAATCTTGTGCACCCCAAACTCTTCATCAGTGAACTGTTTGCAGGATGTCATTGGCTAGCTGCTTGTTTGGCTTGTCACCTCTCGCCTGAGCACACCCTTTAAACTCAGTTTGATGTACTTGTATTATATTTGTGCGTTAAACCTACTAATGTAGTTCAGCATCTGAAATAGGGTATCAATCAAATCTGCTCACGAACCTGGCGCCCTCGGTGGGTTTCGACATTCTACGAGCTCATGGTCATATTGATTTGTTCATATGACCAGTCACCAATGGCTTCAGGATGTTTGCTTCCAGTTTTCAACACTGGATAGATTCCATATTATAAATCAACTCGCGAAGTATGGTGTTTCTCTCTTTTCTGGTTGATAAAACGTAGCCAAATCCAAGAAATCTCGCTCTGACGTGTAAGATTTCTTCAGTACCACTGGTTGGATTCTCCTGTGCAAGGAGTACACGTTTCTGGGTTCTGGATATGGTGGCTGGTGCGTCGTACTTGAGTTCAAAGGCCAAGGCTCATTTAGTTGGTAGAGAAGGGAGGGGAGAAAGTAGAATCAGCAGAAAAATAGAGAGATGCTTTATTTTTTTTTTTTACAGTTTTCAAAGAGAATGAGAAAATAGCTTTCTAATGAAAATATAATTTTTATATTTTATAGGAAAGAAAAATCTATGTGAATCATAAGAAAGTCTAATTTTCACCATTTGGTAATTGGATATTTTTTCCAAAAAAATATCTTTAAGTTTTTAAATAGAATAAGGTAAGATTATTTTTTTTATTAAGGGCATAATAAGTATTTTACACAATTTTTCAGAAAAGTAGATACTCAATCACATATAAGCTATTTTATCTAATATGTAAAAAGTATTTTTTTCAAGCATTATATACTCAGGTATATCAGCTTTTTGAAAAAAATATTTTAGTAAGAAATTTTTTTTTTTCGCGAACCAAACGAGTCCTAAATGGTTAGACGGAACCTAGAAAAATGTCATTTTTCTTGCTTCAATGCAAGGCGACCCACTCGATGGAGGCTCAGAAGTCATACCTTAGATTTCATAACACTTATGTAGCCAGAACCATAGGTTGAATCAGTGATTGGCTAGAGAATTATAGTAACGGACAATATTTAGCTTTAAACTATCAATGTCTGCATCTATTGTGTTTAACAGATTCATGTGATGTTATGAAGTGGCTTGTCATGACAGGAGTTCAACATAATATACATATGCTACTCCTAAATAATATGGTTTTGTATCAAAGAAAAGTGCTTTATAAATATTAATATAAAAACTTTACTTAATTCTTTATATGATTATATGGTTATTAACACTATAGCTTATATAATGCCCTTAATGATCGCATGCATTTTGGATGTATTTTATCAGCCATTATATTGGAGTAATCATGCGTTATACCTTTCGGTGGTCTAATGTAGCCTTGGCCATAAATGATGTTCATGGTGTGCACATTGACCGGGTCGGTTCGACTATTTTACATCTTAGGGTTAAATTTGTGCTGGCCGATCAAGGATATTATATCTACCCCCTCTCAGATGCTGCTACTGAAATGCACAAACAAACTTATGGCAGGGCTCTTATGTTATTTAGCTAGATTTGAGTATGTGTGGTTTGTAACTCCATGCAGCTTCCTTCTAACTGGCAACACATAGGTGCATTGCATGGATTTGTGACCCTGTATAGAATCTGAGTTGACGCGAGGGGCGCTAATAAAACTTCTTGGATTTTGATTTGATATAGGACCAATGCTATATGATTTCAATAAGTTAATTGCATTCTATCTTTCATCGAGGGTTAGAAAATCAATCAGAAAATACATAAAGAGACAAGGGTCTACTTGGTTCGTTCCACGCCTACGTTCAAAAAGCACACTTAGGGTGGAAGAGGATAAAAAAAAAAGAAAGAAAGAAAAATTTGTTGAGATTCACTGCCAAATTCTAACCCTATTAGGATTTTTATTTAATTAGCCATTAGTTTTAATAACTTTAGCATTCTATTCTTAGTTTATTCTACTTAGTTATTTCTTCTAAAATAGTTATTTTTATTTTTTAGTTATGTTCAAATTTTATTTTAATAGTTATCAGTTTTTGAATTTGAGTAAGAATCAAACATCCCATCCATTGATGCTCTATTTAAAAGGACCATTGATGTCTCCATGAGAGAGAATTTTTTTTTTTTGTTTGGCTTATTATTTTTAATAAAGTATTTTTTTTTCTAATTTAGGCACCTTTTTTTTTGTTTTTTGTTTGGTGTTTGTTTTAGATTTTGTGCTGGTATGGTCAGGGCCTCGATCCCTCGGTAAGACTGGGCAGAGAGGCTTTTTAGCAATATATCTACTAAATACAAGGCAAAAGAAGGAAACCTAGTGGAAATTGTGATCAAGGGAATATTAAAACTGAGTCACTGGAATTAAACTTAGGTGATTTTACCAACTCAACATACTACATATCAGCAACAGGTATCCAAATAACAACCGCTTTGTCATTGTTATCCCATTATAAAGGTTATTAATAACAAAACAATGATTAATATTTGCAAATACGATACTATTTTCTTCAGTAACATATTATTTTTTTCAAAATTCAAATTTCCACTAGTATATCAGCAAAAGATTTATGCTACCTGAAAAAAAAAAAAATATCAACCGAGCAGCGATTAGGAATTTAGAGTAATGGTACCATTATCCTTTTATTTCACTCGTTATTTTCTGCTATGCGGCAATATCGTCACAAAACAGAGTTAATGGAATTTTCAATCATCAAAACAGAGCTAATGACTACCAACATAACAAAAATTTATTGATTGGACCAGGTCCACCACTGAGCCGATGGACTAGTCCAATTATGAAGCAACATGTATAAAACCAAACAAAAAGAAAAGGCGTGCGATATATATGCATTCTTGCGTGTTATTTTGTGGTTGAACAGGTTGACCAACTTAGTAATGGATCTGATTCGATGGTTCCGATAGGTTAGGTCCATTCAAACATAGTTATTTTTTTTTTGTGAAAAGTAAAAGAAATGGAGAGTTACATCGCGTAAAAAGCAAGGACAGCTACATGCAAATATGGGTGTAATTTTAAATCGTGCACTTTAATATCTGCCACTTGCCATAGGCGATTGGCACGAAAAAATTACTTGCGAATCTTACCAGAGTAAAAATATGGGACAAAAACCCCCACAATAAACATGACCATCAGGATCGTTACGTCCGTAAACTTTTTGACCGGAGAAACTGCTGCTACCACCACATATTTAACATTCTGGCTCGTACTATGGCTAATTGAATAACCCTTGGACGTTTGCTCCAATTTTAGTGCAAAAAGACTAAAGAGTCCGGCCATGAAGACTTTGGACCAAAGACCTACTTTGAGTGCAGGCATTGTCCTTTTTGCTCCTCGTTTCAACCAAGCTTCATAATAGCCCAGTCACACTTTTCTCATTTTCGTCCTGAGATTTGAATCATGCTCGAATTTCTATCCCAAAGTTAGAATAGGTCCCACTCGCATTCATGAATGGTTTAGCTTCCTTCCTTCCTTTCTTTCTTATTTTGATGCAACTCTCTTTAGATTTATATTCACTTGTTCGAGACATTATGATGATTTATTGTTCATGTAATATGCATGCAGCATTCATGCAGGGTTTGGCATAGTTGCATGGTCTTGGCTCATGATGCAGCATGATAGTTATTAAAAGACAAAGGAGCAAAAGTCTCATGGAACTATGGCGCCAATTAATGGATTGAAAGAAAGTTAGCCAAAGAAGACAGCTGATTCATGTTCGATCTTTTGCGTTGGTATGCGAGAAGGTAAGGTAAGGTGGTCGGCTAATGAGAGCTAGGAAGGGAAAGGCGGAGATGGCACCAATCCGATCGACGGAAATCTAGTTCAGCCAGTTGCATCCCTAATTAAGATTCCTTCATTTCTTGGGGATTTCTTATTCTTAAAGATTATCGTGTCCAAAAATGATAATCTCCGGGTGCAATCATACCAGTATTGACATGCGGAATTTCTTCTAGTTAAGTGTTCTTAGGCGAGAATAACACTATGATGGATATCCCCTAGAAAGTCCCGGTGCTACATCTTCATAAAAAAAAAAAAAAAACGAAAACAAAAATGTTAATCTCCAATATTGATTTTTAGTCCCATTAAGTTTGATAAGAAGCTAAAATATGTGGGCAAATGACTTATTTCATATCTTCACTAGAAGATGAAGCCCATCTTCAAGTTTGTGCCACACAATGAGAAAACCATGACTTGGTGGAGTCCATGCAATATCATGAGACGTGCTGTCTAATGTATATATAGCATGGGGCATATCTAATCATGATTGTCGCACCTATCACGACCGATCTTGATCGAAAGACTGGACTCTGGAAATGAGCTGATCGCATCATCTCACCTTCCTCTTGTTCTATAAATTTCAGCAACATACACATCAACCACAATATAACAACAAAAAGTTCAGGCCCAAGCCAAGTTAGAGCAAAGCAAGTTCCATTTGAAGTAATGGATCAATTATCCCATATAATTACTTCTGATGTAATGTTACCTTGGATGCCATTGTAGTGATTGGATGCTTTCTCTCCCTCCCATAGTTTGTCTGCTGCCTTCATGGCTTTTTTTTTTCTCTAACAAGTACCAGCAGTTTAAAGTAGATTCGCCCCGAGTATACTATATATTGTGTTCTTCACTTTAAAAAATAGTAACAGAACTGACATGACACAATCCTGAATGTTCTTATGGGTCCAAGACACTGGTTGGCCCATTGCTTTGTGCCAAAGGATCCTCATCCTTCAAAACTTTGAACGATTTAATAAGTGCACAGTATCTGATAGATGAGAGATTTTATGTGGATCTACTCTAATGATCTAATATGTTGGAGAAAGCAGGAGCAACACTTCCATAGCTTTTAGAACGAATCAAACACAAGCACTATGTTGTCATACTCTTTTTCATCTTTAAGAAAATAAATTCACAGGAAAATAAAATAGAGCCTCAAGAGAAAAATGTGTACTTACTGGAATACTACACAAACCAAAGAAAGATTATGAACCAAAAAGAGTTGTGCAGTTACTAGACTCATTCAGAAGAAAACAAAGCTATTGATGTTTTGATTTTAAACTACATGAAACATTATAGTATGATGGCTCAAAATTTCCTTTTTCTTATTTGTATGTGTGCAAAAACTCAAGATGGAAGGAACCTTGTTTTAAATCTAAAATCCAACATCTAGCGACTTGACCAACTTAACCAATTGGCAGTACCCTTGTTCTCATTTAATTTTATGCTGGTTGGAATCTTTTTACAGCAGTAATATAAAAGGACACGCTTTTCCTTTTTTTTTTGGTGGGTCCTTGGATCAGATTAAATGCCAAGTAAATCATGTCCAATTTAATGGTATGGATAAATAAAATCCTACATAGGAGTTCACCAACTTTTACATATATGTAAGCCCTTATAATCCATATCGAAGACGACTCCTTCTTCTTTTTTTTTTTTTTTTTTGGTTGGTGAAAATGGCATTCATATAGCTCTTATGTGGGTATAGCCTGCCAAGTTAGAAGAGATAAAATGATACAAAGAAAATAGAATCTCAGTGACACCAGTCCAAATGACCTTACCGGAGTGCTGAGCAATATAGGAGGTAACCCAATCTGTAGCTCTGTTCGTCTTCCGATGCTCATATACTGTCTGTAAGGAACTCATTCCTGACCAATTTATGAGTGCCTCGAATCAGTGGGTGGCCGTCCCCATATTGATCCATTCCCCGAATCTAATCCATAACAGTGGTGGAGTACCCCTCAAGGTATATCCTGTCTGAATTAAGTAACCTCCTATCAAACGCACACCTCGGTGTCCGCTAGCTTATTAAGATATATATCTTTCTTTGCATTTCTTCCATTTGTTCATTTTTATATATCAAAATGAATGAGAGGTGCAACCGGAGTTCATGCCATACGATGAACACGTACTATTTCCAAAGGGCCGAAGGAGCGAGGTAGTGCCCAAGTAATTAAAACTCTCGGAGCACAAGCACAAGTAAAAGAAGTGCATGACTTGCACCCCAGTCAAGATGGCATAAGATCGAACACAGGAGCTCCATGTACAAGGTACAATTTCAAGTTCCAAAACCCAGCCATGGGCAAAGAACTCATTGCGGGGAGAAACTCACCGGGAGACATGTTTTCTAAGCAAACTTGTTCAAAATGCCGGACTATATTTAACTACCATCTTATGTACACGAGCGTCAGCTCTATTACACTAAAAAGTTGAGCCATGGCACTATTTTAAAGGCACTGCAGAATTCGATGTGCTTTTAGATAACGGTCGTGCGTTATATGTCTGATACTCCGCAGAAGAAGTTAATTCCACCGTGTAGGGCTCGTTTGGTTCGCAGGAAGCATTTTTTCTTCTAAGGATATAATTTCTGAAAAATAAATTTCTAGAAAGAAAATGCCTAGAAAAGTACTTTTGGCATGTTTGGCTGACCATGAGAATGTGACAAATTTCCAAAGTGCTTATGTTTGGTTGGCCATCCACTTTCTTTGGAAAGTTATGTATAATTCCTATTATGCTCTTAATAAAAATTAGGTCTTTAATACCTCTTTAATGCTTCTTTAATGCTTCTTTAATGCTTCTTTAATGCTGAAGGGCCTTTTTGAAAAAAGTAAAAATTGAGTGATTCCTGTCTCATGGGAAAGTAACTT
The DNA here is from genome assembly GCF_009389715.1 of Phoenix dactylifera. NCBI lineage: Eukaryota > Viridiplantae > Streptophyta > Magnoliopsida > Arecales > Arecaceae > Phoenix > Phoenix dactylifera. The sequence goes on along the minus strand of NC_052401.1, from coordinate 1,711,623 downwards.
TCCCATGTTTCTCATGGGAAAGACTTTCCCATGAAATGTGGGAATCATATTTCCATGGGAATACAAATTTTCCATCTCTCTCTTTTGAAAACTCCAACCAAACAAGAGGCATCTTATTACTTTTCCGTTGACCATATTAGATAGAGTTGTTTTTTTTTTAATTTTGTATAATGTTTCTAAAAATATATATAGGATTAACCGGTAGTCATAACCATATGTTTTTATTTTGTATTTAGTTTTTAGTCTTGCATAAGTATTCAAGATTTATCTAGTATATAATCGATATGGAACTAAAAATATATTTATGGATTTTCACACACTCTCAATTTAAGCTTTGGCATTCTCACCAAGTTAAGAGTCTGAAACCAATCAAATACAATTACAGACATCATAATCAGTCTATGGTTTATATAAATAAATTTCTATTGTAGTGTTTTCTAGTTCATATGGATTTTAGGCTGGATCCACTCTAATACTATTTTATAACTTAGAACTTTATCCAAAAAGACTTGGCAAGTGTTATTTGCATCCGTTTAGCTCTATACATATACCTAAAACCTACCCATGCATTGACAATATGGAATTAAATTGGATGGATCCTTCCATTTAAATTGTAACCTGAAACCACTCCTTAATGCACAAGTTTTGATTTAAGTGGATCTAAAAGGTTACTGAAAGTGATGACCCCAATTTGTTTGTGTGATATCAGCTAATCCTGTTCATGCATAACTTTTGACTAGAAAAGTAATTGCAAAACAGAAAGGTATGACCAATGCAGCACACATCCTTTGCAGCCTTCCAGCGTCAATAACCAAAAAATATTTGTCAACTGATGTGACTTCCCATCCATGAAGACCCACCATTGGAGATCTTTCAGATGCAAAGACAAAGATCGTTCCCTGAGAGACGAATGCCACTGACTTAACGAGGTTCATGCCAATAGGCCAAAGCAAATTCGTGACTCCGAAATATTAAATAGGATAATAAAACTATCTCTTCCGTGAGGATCCTTATGGTTGGGATATATCAAATTACAGAATAAGCTAATGATTTCTAAAAAAATAATTATAATTTTTCTATTATCATATTTGGTCAATAAAAAATTACTCTAACAAATAATATAAAAAATATTATGTTTGGTTAGAAATAATATTATATAAAAATATTAACAAAATTTTAATAATAGTTTAAAAAATAATTCTTTTCAGTCCACTTGCATAAATTACGTTAATATTTGCTATATTAAATATGAAAATATACGTTAACAAATATTTCTAAGTTAATTATGAATATATTAGAAAATATATTTCTTATAATAAATAAATTTTAGTATATAAATAATTATGTTAATTATTAATAAATCTTATATAGATTTGTTGAAATTAATAAATATTTGTTAATTATTTATTAATAATTAATATTTATCAATAATCATATTGGTATATATTAATATAATTATTATTAATTATAAATAATTAATAAAATATAAATAAGAACATTTTTGTCCATTCAATAATCCAGCATAAAAAAATAAATACCATATTTTAATAATATTTATTTTATCTTTTCTGTTAAAAAAATAAAATCTATTATTTATCTTACCAACTTCCTTATTCTTTTTCGTACTGAATATAATTTATCTGATCTCCCAACCGAATGGGCCGGAGAGATTTTGTTTCATTTCCCACCTAATGAGCAGCTCTTAGTTTTGATCTTGATTATTTTAATACAAACGAAAAGAAGACAAAGCATTAGAACTACTTCAGTATCCAAGTATCCACAGTACCCCATGTATTATCCAGTCCCAGAGACTAGATTAAACTAAAAACACAGCAGTCTAAAAAAACTTAAGAGACGCCCTTGACCAGGTTTGGGAGGATATCGAGGCGCACTGGCCGCTTTCCCTGTGCACAAAGAGGGAGCCATTCAATGCCTGCCATTTCTATCTCCATGTCACCATTAATACCACGCCCCCAAAAAGGAGAAAAAAGCTACTCCCTGGGTTGGAGGGCCAGACTGCCACCACAATGCGTGCATCGAATACCGAGTACAGAATGGAGACGAGAAAAGCCTGCTACATTTAACTCTACAAAAATTAGTCTATTCTCAACATTAAAACATCCAAACTTATTATTGATATATATATATATATGTATACAGTGATAAGGCACGCAAAGCAGGAGAAAGAAATAAAAAGATACAAAAGAGAAAGTGAAAGAAGAGCTTTAAAAAAAAAAAAAAAAAAAATTCAACCCTATGGGTTCCCTTCTTCACTTGCAGCTTTGTTGGTTCTGATTACATGCTTCCGTTGCTGCAGAGCCAGCGAGTTATTTCCAGCTCGTTTTGTCCTCCATTTTTTTGCTTCCCCCTCTCACCCACCTCCTCTGTTTTCCTTGTACTTATTCCTCAAAAAGACAACAAAACAACAAAGCAAGGGGTCTTTTCCTTTATACAGTGGCTGACAGAGGGGATGGGTCTCCAGCCCTCAGTAGGTCCAGTCCTGAGGCAGACCCATCTCAGGAGGAGGGGCTTGATGAAACGGCATTCCTTGCATCCCCATTGCAGCAACCCCTGTGAGCTGCTTCCGTTGCTCTCCTCCATCTTTGATGCCTGCACACCAAATCAAATCAGCGAGCAGGCAGCCAAAACATATACCATGCACCACGACTGAACCACTTAAAAATTCCATTTTTACGGGATTACGAGAAGGAGACACGCTTAAAAAACATACAAAACAAATCAAAAATTTGGAGAAAAGGCAGTAAAGACGAATGGATTAGAAGACCACTTGAGCCTTAAGAGTAGGATGTAAATATAATAGAATCATGTCATAGTTCGGCATCAAGGAGAAACTTTGGAAACACCAAAAAGAGCAAGGAGGAAATGGTATAAAGGTTCCATAAATAGCTGCACCTTGCTAGAGTACGTTGAGGAAAAAATACCAACAGGAAGTCCGAGAAAATTAAAACTTCAGCTAATAAATAAAACAGCAAGATAACTCGGCGAAAAAATTAAAAGAAACCGGAAATTTTGCGGGGAAAAAATAAAACAGCACGTAAAGGAACTATTTTTCTCAACAAATATTTACATATACCGGAAGGCAACTTAAGAAAACAAGTACACGAAGAGGGAGAGGCTAGAGGACTTAAACCTACAAGATTTCTTCTTCATTGGAGCGGTGACTTCGTTATTGATCACCCGAGGTAGAAAGACGCCCGTCCCTCCGCACTCTCTCCCCGAACCGCCGGTCCGGACCGGAACCACAGTTCTCTCCGGCCCAAAAAACTACACCTTAAAAATAAGAGACTATCACTAAAAATAGAAGGGAATAAAAAACCCAAAAATAGCAAAAAAAAAAAGAGCCCAAGTGCAAACAAGACCCAGGTTATCGCCGGTCTACCTGAGCCGGCTTCGCCGGGGAAAACGGAAACACCGGCCGCCAGCCAGCGACCACTCGCCGCGCCGCCGCACGTGACCGGAACCCGTCGTACACCATTCCAGCTCCTGCCTCCCTGTCCGCCACCGGTCCGAACCGGGTAACGGGTCCGCTCGCAAACCGAAACCGCTGCAACCCAAAAATAGAAAACAAGAATGAAAGAGAGGAAGGATTAGCCGATGAAGACGTGGAGATGGGGAGCGGAAACGGACGTCGGAGAGATGAGGGTTGCGTCGGATAGCGGGGAGGAGGAGGTTGCTGCTGTCGAGGAGGCCGAAGGCAGCGAGCTTCTCGGCAAGCTCATCAACGTAGGAAACGTCGGAGTGAAGCCCGGCGGCAACGGGCTGGCGATGGCGGTGGTGGCAGACACCGACGTCCGGGAAGATCTCCGACGGAAGCCAGAGCTCGCCGTCGTCAAGATTCGGGGGAAACTCTGCCATGGAAACCACGAAGGAAAAGCTGGGAGGCAGAAAAGCAGGGAAATGGGGGCGGGGGCGAAAGAGGCGAGGAGGGGGAGGTAAATATAGCGGCGGAGTGGGGGAAGTTTGAGAGGGGAGTAGGAGGGTAATTCGGTAATTTAGTAAGGGTAGGAGCGGGATATTGGCGAACTTTTCGGCCCCTCTTCAGACTTGTAATGCTGCGGAGCGCCCGTGTGGCACGACAACTTTCCTCTTTCGTCGAACTTAACTACTTAAGGCCAGCATTTCTGCGCCCAGGAAACTTTTGGTGTGAAATCGCCGGTGCCCCAAAACGTTTGCCCTTTTCGACGCTCTGGAAGCGAGGCGAGGGAGTGGGCGAGTGGCGTCCACAAAAAGGTTGTTTTGGGACCTAATAGTTTGACTCTCTCTTGAGCTCCTTTGACGTGGGCCCGCTACTTAAGGACGGGAAATGGTAACGTTGCGAATAAAGAGTTTGAATTTGAGTCCTCGTAATAGCGAGAAAAATCACCATGACAAGTTTCTCCAGATGTTCTGCTGCTATTCGACATGCAATACGAAATTATTCGAACATCTACTACATTTGCGACACGTACCCACCTTTTTCCGCCAAAAATATTGTGTTCTTTCTTTTGAGGCGGTTTTGATGGGGTTCCAAGTGGGGGAAATGTTAGGGCTCGCGGCGGATCTGGAGGGGAGCAGCGTGGGAGAGATGGGTCGCCTGATGTAGAAGTACGGACACGTGACCCCTGCGGGTCCGCCATCTCCGCCTCGGTCCCGGGGGGAACATGGTTGTATCCTTCGCGCGAAGGAAGGATTCAACTTCCTTCGTGCACATCCACCGTTGGACCACCTATTGCACATATCTCAAAGCCTTCCGAACACAAGCTCCTCCGCTGCACAGACCTCAAAGCCAACAGGGGATGATCCAACGGTCGATAGTTGGAAGGAACCTGAATCGTTCTTTCGCGCGAAGGAGACAACTACGATCCGATCGTCGGCGACTCCTAACGGCGGTTTCGTCGCCTCGCCTCTCGAACGAAATGACGGAAAAGCCCTCGGGGCCGCGTGAGGGCATTTCCGTCCTTTCAGACTTCGTACACCATTTTCTGTGGGTAACGCTTCTCTCCCTTGGAAATTCTCGATGGAAATGGAGTAAAAGTTCCGAGCGTTTTCATTTTCTTTTTGTAGGAAAAGTTCCGAGGGGTAAAATACCCCCAAATTTCCCTATTTCAATTCTTTGACACCAGTTAGGGTCCTTTGGAATACAAGAATCATGCCATAAATGAAGATCATCCCCACCTTACTTTTGTCTAAGAGAGTTGTTGCAATGTCGATACCTAGGTGGTGGATCTTTGATAAAAGAGTCCGTGGAACAACCTACAATCGAAAGTGAGAGCAAGTGACTTCTGCGATCTGTACATAATTGAGCCCACACAGATGATGAATAGATGATGAATGGTGTTGGATCTAGAAGCTCTGTATTCACTCTCGGGTTGTCCTGTTCCTCTGAAAAATAGCATGTGGTTGCCTCCCAACAAAGAGTGTGCCGTGTGGTAGAGGACTGAGGGTTACGACCGATATCCGGATGAGAAGGAGACCACAGCACAAGCCGTAATTAATTGTCCAGAAGTAACATAGGTGTGGAGGCTGGCTACGGTTGCTCGTACTTTCATGCAGTCTACGACCCCTATCGATGCTTTCCATGCTTATCTAAAAAAAAACATAAGGAGATCGACTACAGTTTCTTAGTGCGTCGAGGCCGCTTATGTTACTTGCCACATCTGGCTAGATAGAATTATTTGGATCTTCGAGAACAAAAAGCAGCAGCTAAGATTGGTTTTTGACTGAGCCTTACTTCATGCGGCTGAGATCATCCAGTCTCCATCCGTCGAAGAACTTGTGATTGCGAGGGATACCTGAAACTCACGCTCAGCTCTTGTAGTGACTTAAACGATCTTCATCTCCTAGGAGCCCTCATTTCCGAGCTTTCTCAAAATAAATTTCAATGGTAGCATGTATGATAGTAGTGGAAGTAGAGGCGGAGTCGAATTTGTGATCAAAAGCCCCATCTCTAGATTTGTGGTGGTAGAGGGCATCGGGATTTATGAGACCTCTGTCTCCAGAGCGGAGCTAAGGGCTGTCTGAAAGGGCATCACCTATAGGAGGCTCTCCTTGGCGCGCAGATTGCTTTCACCTTAAAGGAGACTTTGCTATGGTGATCGGATGGATTCAGGGCCACTGCAGGGCAACTTGTGGGCATCCGTTGTTGCAGGACATTCTCAAACTGACGAGGGACTATACTATTTTTCAGGCATCTCATATATATAGGAAGGTGAATAGGGCAGATGACTGGGTCAAGTCTTATGTTGCTCAGCACTTTGGTGGTATTCTGTGGGACAACTACGTTTCTCTTTCCCTTATGATTCTAATATCTGATACTAGCTTCCTTATGATTCTGTTTCTCTTTCCCTTATAGTGCTCAGCACTTTGGTGGATATGGTTTATCGAAGGACTTAGTATTTAAATTCATGCCTTTTCGCAAGGTTGTTGTATTTGTAGCTCCGAACAAGTTAAAAATTTGAACCAACAATCTAATCATTGCCGGTCAATTATTGCCGTGATTCATTGGATCATTTAAAGATTTTTGTTTTGTATTGACACGCCAATTCTTGCTTGTGGATCTGCATGATTGTTCATGTTCATCAAGATCCTTTACCTCATTTAAAAGTTGTTTGTTGATAAAGTGTTATCATAATTTATGCATGAGTAATGTTTATGATTGATTTTTCGAAAGAAATATTTTTTTGTCACAAAATTATAACTTTGCAAATTCTGATGTATTTATATTCAACCTCTAATGTTCTCATAATTCCCTGGCTACCTTGGAGAGTGCTGATCTGTTCCTCATCACCATTTCTTCTGCGATCGTCGATCGTTATCCGCACCGTTGTCGTGGTCATACATTGTGGAAGATTAGGTGAGAGCCAAAATCCTTTAACTAATTCTTCCTCTGCTTCTTTTTGAGTTTATGGATCAAGGATTCCAGCCGATGATCACCGAATTTTAGAAAAGAAGGGAAAAAGCCCCTGATTTTCCGGTTTTGACTAGTCGATCTTTGTTTTTCTTTGTTACTGGTTGGTCCGCCGTCAGCGCTCGCTGCCGGAGTTTTCTCGTAATCCTTCGCGGTGGCTTACAGCCATAGATGAAGTTTTGGCCACTAGGATTGCCCTATTTCTCTATTTAAGGGGTCAAAACCCCTATTTTTGATTATTTTTGGTGCTGTCGGCCGCCAGTTGCTATCGATTGCCGATCTCCTGTTAGCCATGGGTCCTTGACACCGAGCACCACTTGCATCTACCCTTTCCCCCCTCCTTTCTTCTTCCTTGACTAGAGAGAGACACTATTCTCTCTTCCTCTCTCCTTTCTCTCTCTTATTCTCTCTCTCTCTCTTATTTTTCTCTATGCAAAGTTTTTCTCTTTTGACTCATGGGCCAAACATGTTGATTGATCCAAGTTGACCTGTGTGCCATTAACAACCAAACCCAGACTCCTTGTTGAACCCGGACTGAGACTCTCTCTTCTCTATCCTTTCTCTCTCTACAAATTTTTCTCTTTATCTGGACTTTCTCTCTAGGGTTGATTGCACCTGTAAGTACGATTTTCAATGATTTTCAATCAACCTAGGTGAAGAGTCTTGATTTAGAGTCGTCGGGTGGTGCGTCAACCCCTACCTTGATCTTTGCTAAATACTATTAGATTTGATCACCTCCGATCTCTGTTGAATCATCTCTGCTCTAGTCCAAGCATGATTCGATAAAATCACTTTGATTGGACTGATTCGTATGTCGAGCACTCCTTCTTGGTTAGCCGTGTGAGGGTGTTGGAATTTAGGATTTTTATTTTTAAAATATTTTTGATGAAATTTTAATAAAATGTATAATTTTGGAATATTAGGCTCTAAGAAGGATTTTCGGTATTAATTGAATCTATTAATTTGATTGCATTTGCAAGATAAGTAATGATTTGCTTTTTCTAGATTTTTTATTTACATAGTATTATTCTTACATCAAATAAATTGTTAATCGATTTATATGTGATTTATGAATTTATGAAATGGTGTTTTGAATAAAAAATAGATGTGTAACTTGGAGTAATATTTTTTAGACTATTGTTATATTGATTGGAGTATGATATATATGTTATTTTGCGAAAAAACAACTTTGATATGTATCAGATTTGAACTCTCAGCTTGACTATGTTTTGAAATTATGATATATATGTTATTTTGTAAAAAAAAAAACTTTGATATATATTAGATTTGAACTCTCGGCTTGACTATGTTCTAAACATTGCCGATTAGGAGCTATGCATTGATACTCTGACTATTATCGACCTCATTGATTCTACTTTTGGCCCTACCACAGAATATAAGTGTAGTATTTTGGTCTACTCTGGGGGTTATAAGTGCAGTATTTTGGTCCACTCCACAGAGTATAAGTGCAGTATTCTAGCTCACTCCGCAAAGTATAAGTATGATTCTATGTCTGGCCTAGCCACAAGGTATAAGTGTGGCCATAGTTAAAGGCTGTTAATTTGAATGCGATTTGTTTCAAATTAGATTTATGATTACGTATGCGAATATCTGAATGATATGGATTTTAATAGATTTATATTTTGAAACAGAATTGATTATGCTTTTATACTATTCATCATAATTTGTATTTATATTTTATGTTATTATATGAATTGTTTAGTTAAGATATTCATTAGTTAGTAGGTTGTCTAGCTCATTATACGATTTTTTACTATTTTACAGATTCGAGGAATTAGCTTAACTCAGAAATTTATCATGAAAGAGCGATTAGAGACAAGATTTTGATATCTTTATTTATACTAGATTTATTTTAGATTGATACAAGATTTTGGAATATTATTGGTTTTGTAAAATTTTTAGTTCTGTTATTTAATTAGATTTGAACATTATTATTTAAATTATTTTCTCTGCTTGATTATAATATTATGACGAGATGTCTTTCATGCTCGTAGAAAAAGTTTTCTAAGAGTATGCGGCGGTTGCCGCGACTCCCGATCTGATGGCAACGTAGGTGTTGAAATATCCTTGGCTATCATAACATCTTGAGGGATATATTATGGTTGATGCATGCCTTGCTTTTGCATTGGTTCTGTCACACCCCGATCCGATGACCTTCGCTGAACATGTGACAGACGGCTACACATCCTTAGGGTTAACCCTATAGGACATGCAAGGTGTACCATTTTATTCATATACATGTCATTTCAAACTTAGATGGTGGCATAAGCAAATAATTTAATGTATTTATTTACCTATGCCTTGCTTCTGCATTCATTCAAACACCTATGACCCATTATACTTTCTCTACCAATGGTATGCAACTTTCTTGACTTGAATCTACTTAGAAAATATATAGAGAAAGGCATGGAGGTGTAACGATAAAAATAACTCTATCGATGATTAATTAAAAAAAGAAATTTCACAAAATTGATACAAAGACTAGATAGTCTTCCCTGCCCTCGGATGCCATCTAAGATGGCCACACAATGATACCACAAAATTAAAAGATCGAACTAGTAATACTAATTCCCTCCCTTGTTCTTTATTTATATAGAGTTCCGCTGTCATATGGCCATCTCTCACTTTATTGGTTTTGCTGTCGAATATTGCTGTGTAATTAACAATCTATCCTTAATTTTTAAATTTTCTGACTAAATTATTTACAGCACAAGGATTTGATGACACCAATTAACATATATCATATATTATATTATGATCAATATATATGTAATATTTAATCTGCTAATCTGTAAATGTTGCTTTTTTTTTCTCGGGATGATGTATAAGTAGTTCTCTTTTGTGTTCAATAAAGTTGAATTAGACGATAACAAATAGTTTTTTTTTTTTGGGTCTCAGACTATAACAAATAGGTTTAAATCAACTACTGGCTACGGCCTAGGGCTAGGATCGATTCTCGGGCCTAAACTATACTTATTTTTAGTCAGTGTTTATCTGGGCCTATTTATCCTTTGATATGCTCTGCTCAAGCCCGGCCCATATCAGCTCCATGGCCCATGTATATAGCCTATGGATGCCGCACGGCTTGGGCCCCACAGAACGTCCGACCCTCAAGCCTAATAGGTTTAGAGCATGGGTTGGGTTTGGATTTGCCCACCCACGCGGCGGAGGATGGGCGTCCCGGAGGACCTGCCCTTCTACGCGTCCCTCCTCGACAGCTGCGCCGCCGCCCGTGACCTCCCCACCCTCCGCCAAGCCCACGCCCGCCTCCTCGCCCTCGGCCTCGCCAGCCACCGCTTCATCCGCTCCAAGCTCTGCGCCTCCTATGCCCGCTGCTTCCGCCTCCGGGACGCCCACCTCCTTCTCTCCTTCGCCCCCTCCGCCCCGGCCTTCCTCTATAACTCCCTCATCCGCGCCCACGCCAACCTCGGGCGCCACGGCCCCGCTCTCCTCCTCCTCCGCCACATGCTCTCCAACGGCCCGCTTCCCGACGCCCGCACCCTCGCCTCCGCCCTCCGCGCCGCCGCCGGCCTCGCCTCTCTCCGCCTCGGCCGCCCCCTCCACGCCGCCAGCCTAGCCGCTGGCCTCGCACCCGACCCCATTGTCGCGAATTCCCTCGTCGCCATGTACTCCAAGTGCGGCGACCTCGCCTCCGCTCGCCACGTGTTCGACCGGATGCGCCACCGGACCCTCGCCTCCTGGACCGCCATGATCGCCGCCTGCGGCGCCCACGGACGGGCCGCCGAGGCGGTGGAGCTGTTCCTGCGGATGCTGGACGAGGGGGAACCGCCGGACGCAGCGGCGATGACGGTGGTGCTGGCGGCGTGCGCACGGGGAGGTCTGGCGGAGGCCGGGAGGCGGGTGTTCGACATGATGAGGGAGGGGCGGCTTGGCGGTGTGCGCCCGGGGGTGGAGCACTACACGTGTATGGTGGATTTGCTCGGGAGAGAAGGACACGTGGAGGAGGCGGAGGCGTTGTTGGGTGAGATGGAGGAAGAGCCGGACGACGCGCTTTGGAGGGCGCTGCTGGGGGCGTGCCGGATGCACGGGCGGTTGGACGTGGCCGAGAGGGTGGCGAACCGGGTCTACGGGAATCTGGGTTGAGACTAGACCGGGTCGGTTCCTGGGTTGAAGCAAACTGGAGTTGGTCCGAGGAGTTAAAACCGGCCGATCCGGTGAAATCACCGGGTGTCATGAAGGCAAGATCGAACATATATTGTTTCATTCATTACAGATGGAATTGATTCATTGCAATCCCTGCCAGCAAAGCAGAAGCGACGATATATATTGCTCCTGGAGAAGGATGAGTTGGATATGTTCCGAGTTAATTGATTACTTTTGAGGAGGAGCGTGCGGCATTAAATTTGGAAGCCAAATCAACTCGAGTTGTCTAGATCTATAAGGCATTCATCACCTACCGGGCTCAAAATGCAGGTCAGATGACCCTATACGAGTTGCGGGTTGGAGATTTCATCCTCAACAATAAGAAGATTTGATTTTATTAGGTTGAAACACAGTTGTATAGATGAAGATTTCTTACCTCTGTAACTTCAAAGTTGGATTTAGAGGCTCTTATGTTATCAAGATTTTGGGTTTTGGATAAAGCAGGACTTCATTACGATGTGATTCAGCGAGACTAGTGTGCCGGCTAGCTGAGGCATCTCACAGTTTCAAGTCAAATCCTTGGAAGTCGCGTCTTCGGTTTCTCCTGCGCATCAAAATTTCTTGAGACCCATGGAAACATCAGTGCCTAGTTTGGAAGCAGGCAGCTGTCCCGGCTTATTCCCGTTCCAACCTAGACTAGATAAGATATAGTCCAGATAAGATATAGTCTACATAAGATAGACTAAGTTGATGCATCATGGCTGCCTAGATAAGAGTTGCACCAGCAGCCATCTCACCAGAACATCATTCCAACAATTATCACTATCATGATCACCATTTTGAACGCCAAGGATAACTATGAGAGTTTTGGTAATTACATTATGCTTTCAAGATTTCCTCTCATAATTTCATAAAAACTACCAGTGACCGAAGACCGCACTACAGCTTTGCAAGCATGTACATGCATTCAGAGTTCTGAAGTTGCTGGTAAAGTTTAATCTGTGATGCTTCTACCAGGTCAACTGTATAGGGGAAGGGAAGCATTTGCAGAGAGGAATGCAAATGTTAGTTAGAATAGGCTTACCAGCCCGTGGCTTTGAATCTAGCTTTGGGAATGTTAATCCTAATAGTAAGATGGTTTGCAGTGCTGCACTCAGGATGATGACCAGGGACCGTCATCCGCGTCCAAGACCATGTTTCATTGCAACTGGGCTCCCACCAAGACTGAGCTTACCCATGTCCAACATCCCCCGACTAACTTGCGAAGTATCAGTAGTCGTAGGGCCCATCTCAAAACAGGCTGCAGCGCTTTTGCTTCTTCGGTGACGTCCATAAATCATCTTTAACCTCTCTGCTTCACTCTTTAGAGTCTGATACTGACCTGCAGACATTGCGAAGTTGAGCCACGTACAGAGCAAAAAAATAATATATATATAATCATTGTAAGTAGGATAACCAAGACAAAGGAGAGTAGAGCCTAAAGAATAGGTGCAATACATGTTAGAAGTATACAATACACAGAAGGTGGCAGGCACCACTCGTATCACCATTCATTCAATAACTCAGGATAACCAAGACAAAGGAGAGTAGATGCACACATGCACTCGATAAGATAAAAAAGGAAAAAAACTTGCACCCAATTTCAAATCTTCATAATTTTACGGCCTTGTTTGCAACAATGTGATTGCAGTTTAAAAACTTGAAAGCCAGAGTTGAACAGAAGCCTATGTTTGTTAACTTAGTTTCCACTCTAAATAACTTGGTTTGTTAGTTACATAGGCTAAATCTAACTAATTATTATCATTTTTTTTGGCTAAAACGGGCATTTCATACATCACGGGTATAATTATTATCATTTTCAAAAGTGTCCAATCAATCTATTTTTACAAAATCTACAAGAAACAAAGAATCACACTCACCATCCTTCATTATTTTCTCTTGTTGAAGACTGGTTATCTGCCAACTCATTTTCTTGTTTTCTATTGATAAAGCAAAATGCTGCTGAAACATAGAGGCAACTCTTCCTGCCAGCTCTGCCCCAAGAGTCTAAACAAAAGACAAACTCAGGCATGGTTTTTGTCAAAAAAATTGCAAAGACAAAAGTAATCCATAGCATGGGCAACTGAGAACATGACTACCTGAAGTGCATCAACAGTTCTCTCAAGTTCAGCAATATATTGAAGCTTTCGGACCCTAGATCGTTGCCCTGAGCGCCTGTAGAAAATTACGAGATGTGAAGCACAACAATCTAAAGATGAGGGACATAAAATGATTGCTACAAATGCACTTTATTTTATATAAGATGAACATAATCATGCTGGCAGAATTAGCATGTTCTTAGTTGTGCAAGGAAGCTCATTCAAAGGGTGCTTGTAAAATGGTCAGCCCCCAAGTCCAGTACCAGCAAAGAACAGTGTTCATAATTTCTTCAGCAATGTAAATCACAGATTTTAGTATGACAAACAAAACAATAAAGTCAGGAGCACAAATGTTCTAGTACAGAAATATTCTGCACACCAACGGCGGAGGAAGAAAAAAGAAAGTCAACCAACGTAGATCTGCAATAGATGAGATACCAAACATTTCACTATATTATCCTAGGGCAAGAGAAAGATGCCTAATTTCAAGGGCTTGACCCATGGAAACCACTCGTATGCAGTGTACAGATAAAATTTTCTCAGGCAAAGTTGGAGACTTCTGACACATGCAAACAAGAGGCCCAAGCTCAATCAGCCCTAGTGAGTTGCAGACATGGTCTGAAATATCAAATTTGCATTTGGTTTGGGCTTAAATCATAAAGCCACAGGCCAGGATCAGGCATAATTTGTAGGATAGATTGCATTTGGTTTGGGCTTAAATCATAAAGCAACCACAGAGACGGGCACACGTCACGCTCCAAAGGCCACTGGACTGCCCTTTAATGTAGTAGTATAGATTGCTGACACTGAAAACTACCCTCAATATCATGCTACAGTCAGTCTGAGTCATGACTAGCAGAGCTCCTAATGCAAATCACTAACTTCTAATAGAAAATTAAACTCAAATCCTAGAGAAGTCATTAATTGTGACAAAGCCCTTAATTTGTCAACCCTACTGATGTACCAAAAGGGTCCGTGTAGCAGTACATGTCCCTCCTTTCTTAAAAAGAATCCATCTCTGTTGTTGTTCTGCTATGCAATGATATTTGATGAGGTAACCATTTTTCTCCCCTCTTCAACTTCCACTGATACAATACCCGTTGAGGTCCTTTCACACCTAAGACCTACCAGACAGGTCACAGATGAGCTTACAGTATTAATACTGTAATGTACCGGGGGCTTTATGTCTTCCTTATAGGTAATTCAGGATGTATAAACAATATAAGGGATTCAATATGCACGATTTATGATTTCAGATGTAGTATCATATGAAATATACAAATTAGTCTTAGCCTTGTCTCAGCATCTCTAGAGATGGGGCTATAAACCAACGAAGCAGAATTTCATAATCATCTGTCAAACTATGTTAGTGCTCCCACAGAAATATACCTAAATTTCTAGTACATGTCACATAAGGTTTTGAAGGTGCTATCCAATCATATCGATTACATACCTTGTTTTAAAAGAAAGCAACACAGATAAATAAAATGCATAGACAAAATCAATAAATAGCACAATAAAGGCAAGTCATATGAGAACCTTTAAAAACACATTCTACTCCATAAATCAAGATATTTCAGCTACTAGTACTGTTAACACAACTCTCAAACCCCATCTTCAAGAGTTCTTTAGATTTGGGGCAGCCATTTATTTCTATCACAGGGTAGGTATATTCATACCCAAATCTAATTCTTCCATGCCACCACTATCCAACAAATTTCAAACTACCTCTCTTCCTAGTCCTTGCCTCTGGAATTGCATCCTCTCCTTGACGGTGCCTCGCCCGGTCTTCTTTGAATATACATAGGATAAATCATTTATAACTTGTTTAGGGAAAAAAAAATGACATCTATTGTTTGAATATGCAAATTACTTATTAAAAGCAATAGAAACACTAGATCGAAGGAGAAAATAGGAATCGACCTTTCATAAAGGTATCATTGTGGACCTATTGTGAACAGCATTCCTGAATCATGCATATGTGATACATGATGATCTGGAGCTTGGTTACATAAGCATCAACTCCTATAGTACGTATAACACTCTGAGACAATTTGTGTACTTAAATATTGTTTTGAAATACTAACATTGGAACCATAATAATTATATCCATACTTGTCAAATACAAAACAAATGCTGATATTAGTATTAGTTACAAAATGAATGAGAGAGAGCATGATTCCATTGTGCTAAATTTGTTATACTTTCATTATTCCAGTTTCAAACTTCATATAAATATTCACAATAACAAGAGAACAAACAAGAACCCAAGAAGGCACCAGACCTAGACACCTGCTCAAGGTCTTAAATTCCTCACGAGCCATGGCCAAGGTGTCCCAATACACTAAAAGAACCTAAACAACCAGGCCTGCAAATCCACAAAACATCCAGTTTCCAATAATTCACTCTATCCTAAAAATTTGAAATATTATTTACAAGATCATATACCTCCTTATCTGGTTACATCCTTTCCAACAAAAAGAAAAAAGAATGGAAAACTTAGCAGCAAAGAAGAGTAATCCAAGCAGCTTGTCCCTCAACCCTTTATCAGAGGTTTAAAGAAAAGGCCTGACCTCAAAATTATTGAACAAGAGATGCTTCTAGCAATCACTAATAGTAGCTAGAGAAATATATCAGCGTAAGAGAAATAATATTGTCATATTCATTCAATGTAATGAGAATGGTGTAAGTTCTTCATTTCCTTGTATCATGAACATGCATTGCAAGTTAATTCCATATTTCCATATTATTACAAGTAATGAACACCTAGACAAAATACATATTAAAACCTAGAAGGGTGGGATGGGAGATTAAGAACGTCAAGCGACAAACATGACCTTTCGTAGAGTAGTTACCTCCCTTGAAAACTGTTGACTTCAAGACTTCTAGTAGAAGTTTTTTTTGGTCACAAAACTTCAAGTAAAGACGATTCATTTAATTCATACAAATGGTTTGTACCAAAATATCTCAGAATTTTTCAATATACAAGAATGTTAAGCTGACATCAAATCAGAAGGTACTTGCACGACTAAACAGAAAGAAAAAGGTACTGTCCTCAAGAGCAATAAGCAGAAGTTGATGTAACTACCTATAGTAATCATTTGAGGCCCCAAGTAGTTACAAATCAAATCTCAATTTGGGAAAGGGTTAATTGAGCAAAATATAATTTTGAATTTTAATTTAGCAATATAATAGTCCTTGTACATCGTAATGAATAAAAAGTTGTTTCACTTTACCCATTTGTCTTATCAATTGTGCCCTGCAACCACTAAAAAGTTCTAAATACTAAACCATCTCTTCTTTCCTTCTGTAGAAACTATTTTAATGACTAAAAGAATCCTATATGGTCGATCCTTGGTCGCAAAAGAAAGGTCTTCCTTCCAACCAATTGGACTTCTAATTTATCACAAGTCCCACTCTCATCCATTTCCTTGGCCAAGAACTTGGCACTAATTTTCAAACCTTAGTGGGTTGCATGCCTAATCCATAAAGCCAACAATTACGGACATAATACTACTTGATGATTAAGGTTAGCTTAAGCATGCTATGGCAAGTAGAAACTTCGAAAAGATCAGAAGAAGAATTCTTCATGGAAAAAAGGTCCAAAACTTGTTAATCCAATAAAACAATCAACACATTCAATTATGAATGGAACAAGTATCAGGCCTATAAATCTCAAAACATAAATCACTTGATAGTACTTGCAAGTACTTAGCTAATAAATCCCAGGTACCCAAACATAAAATCAATCTTTCTTCCTTATAGCCAACAAAAGTTTATGATAATACAACTCTAAACAAAATGGGACAAGTTCTCGATATCTATCAAAACCTCAAAGCATGCTTAAGGGATGTTAATGTGATAAATAAATGCTCAAGGGTTTCCAGTTGCAAACTGTAAATACATATTATCAGGTCAATCATGTCAGGTCAAAAGCGTTGCATACATCATTTTGAATTTCTTGGATCATTGGCATGTAATAGAAATACAGTTATTCTTGCCTCTTATTTCATAGTAGTATATATAGGTTTGGTAGGACACTCCTTTCTCATATCTTTCAAATCATGAATATATTACATTGAGTCCAGGAAAGCTACCATACATATATAGAATGTCTACAACAGCATGCTGCAACGTGCATTTATAGGAGGGAGAATTTTGCTCTTATCTTGGACTAGGTGGATTCTAGAAGTTATGCTGTCTGGCCATCCTACCAAAAATGATAGCTGATAATGCAAGATATATGCATCCAAATGGAAAAATAGGAGTGAATATTTAAATAATTCAAATGACAGTAGAAAAGTTTCCACAACACTTGAAGCTGAATTCATCTTTGAGAAGCTACAAGTACAATATCATTGATACATGAGCAAATGGTGGCTGCTTCCAAGGTAAGCTGCAATCAATGAGTGAAAAGGATCACCTGCATACATTAGATGCGGAGGGAAGGAAGATGGCTTACTTTTTTGATGCCTTCTCTGGATCATGATCACCTGGTGCAACCAGAATATCTCCACTCACATTGGACTCACTATTATTTGAGGCACCAGGGAAATCCACAGTAACATATTGCAAAGGGTTCTGAGGAACATTTTCCAACAAAGCAGCCACTAGGGAGCTTTCCGAGCTGGTCAGTTTACTCTTTTGCCTGGGGGAGTTAGGGCCGTAGACACAGCTTGCCTCATACCCGCTACCTGCCTCAAACCCAGAATTAGTTTCACCCTCATCTGTGGCTTCTGGTGATTTGTGAAGGGCACCAACTGATGAAGTATTTCCTTCACCAACCGGGGATATCGGACCAGCCAAAGTTGTTGGGACCTCCAGAATTGCTGCAGAATCACTCCAAGATCTCCGATGAGAGATCCCTCTAGGACTACTGTCCGAGTAAGTAAAGAGGTCATCAAGCCATGAGGGTTCTTCATCTATAATGAACCCTTGGGATGGAAACCTATATAGTGTGGTTTGAGGTCTGGAATCCAGTCCTTGGGGCAGCAAACCCCTGTTCTTAAATGGGCACCGAGGAGGGAGGTGAGCTTGGCGGGACATGGTGGGATAATTTAAGGCTAGCTTTGGCTCTGTTACTTAAAATTACCCAATAACCATGTTATAGCTTCCTTTTGTTTTCTGTAATAAAACTCAAAACTGTGAACATCGGAAGCGGAGAAACCAAATCCTAACAATATTTCAGAGCAAATTACACCACAGCAAAATTTCAAGAACCGGAGATGAAACTGAGCGCTTAAATCTACCTTCATTGTTGTAAAATCTAAATTGTAAATCAAAAAGAAAATTCTCTTAACAAATTTCCATACAGTAGTTTCCATGTTACAACCCTAAAAGCCCTAGAATCCGTTTAAACCAAAACCCTAACTTATTCTACTTCTTATCCTTCTATCTCTCACACGTTTCTTGCTAAGGCTCCAAACCTCAAAATCTTGAAGCCACATGAAAGGCATTGCGAAGGAGAAAGCAGAATAACACAGTACAAAACCGAAAAACCCTAGAATCACCAAGGAAACAAAAGGAAGGGCTCAAGAACTAAAACCCTAGCATCCATGATTTCCACTAGAATCAAACTCGGGACTAATGAAACAGTAACCATAGTCTCGCCAACTTTCTAAAGAAAAAAATATCATGAATCAAAAACAACGCGATCGGAAAAGAAAAACAGAAGAAAACTACGCATAAAGATCAAAATCGGCAAGAAAAATATGGGAAAAAAAGAGAAAAAAACAAATTGAAACAGTTCTAACTTAAAAACCAGCCGATCGTCCTTGGTTGAACAAAAGCACTGAAAAAAAAAAGAAAGCCAAAGGAGAAAAGCATAAAAAAAAAACCTTTTTTTTGCGGGGTGGGTGGTGGGGGGTTGCATACCTGCTCTCTCGATCTACTTGGGAGACGAGAAGAAAGAGAGAGAGGAGGGGGTTTTAAAGCGAGGGAGGGAGTCGGCACTCATAAGCCAACTTGCTAAAGTGTACCTAAAAAGAATGTAAAGGGGGTTTTTTCCGTTGAATCGGTGAAGGTGACATTTGCCGAAAATTTTACGTCCTTTTGGTTATAATGTAGTATATTAAGTATCTAAATTACTACTCTTTATTATAAGAATTCTCATATAATGAGAATAAAGTTCACAAACAGTGCTCAGTAAGTAAAAAGGTAAATCTCAGAATCAAATCATTATATACTAGCCAGAAGAAAAATTTTTCACTCGATCAACAGTTAAAAAGACTGTACTGTTACTTGATCATAGCAAGTTGAGAAAATAGTGATTATTTTCTACTAATTATAATAACAAAAAGTAATTACTTTTTTTTTTTTTTTGCTAAGATAGATATTTCATACAATATGTGTACGAATAAATTTTTAAAATCAGAAAACAGAATATCATAGAGCTTCTGAGGCAGCTCTCCATCCTCAGGCCACAAGGTGCTACCAGCGTGGTTGGTCATATAGGCAGCCATTCAATCCGCAGCTCTGTTGGTTTTTCTAAATAATTATCCATCTTTCACCATCATTCAGACGTTTCAAAGCGATGGATGGTCGCAGTCGGCAACCCTCAAATCTCTTAGATCCAACTGATGATTGTGGTCAAGTCATCCTCCAAGATGACTATACTCATCTTAGCTATGGGATAAGTTGTAACTCGATCAACAAATAAATGAGTACAGTTTATCCAGCAAATAGCGATTTGGGTAAGCAATAATTATTTTTCTATAAGTGGTTATTATTCTAATATTAATGGCAACTAATAATTCTTACAATTATTATATTTTAATTTGTTTTCTGTAATTCAAATAGCATGAGTCTGTACACTACGGCGCAAATAGCGTCTATTATGTCGTTAACGGAGGTAGTTTTTTTTTTTAAAAAAAAAAGCGGCTACTCATTTCATATAATTCTACCGTGAGTATAACCAGCCATGTCACGAAAAAGTAAAAGATGCAAAGGATGAGGGACGTCTGATGCCTCCGTCCAAAGAAAATCTCTAGAGTGCCGGGCAACAAAGGAGGCGACCTAGTCTGCTGGCCTGTTCGCCTTCCTAAACACGTGTCCAATCTGAACATCACTCATCAACCGGATCATCCTACGGGTCTTCCGAAGGAGGGGATGACCATCCCCAAACCGATTCGCCTCCCGGAGCCAGTCAATAACCACAGATGAGTCTCTCTCGAGGCAAACCCGCTCTGCACCCAGTACCTACCACACATAAGATATGCCCTCCCAAGCAGCCTGCAGCTCTGCTCCGATCACTGTAAGTCCTGGCGTATGCTGCCCTCCTACTGCTATCATTCTACCAAGATAGTCCCTGATCACAAATCCAACTCCTCCAATAACACCATCCAAAGACCGACTACCGTCGAAATTTACTTTGAGATAGCCAAAGGATGGGGGTACCCAAGAAACATGGGCAAATCGGGGCGCTGAAACAGCATAAGGAGTACCCCAGATGCCCCTGATTATCCCAAAAGAAAATCCAATGGAAGCCGCAATAACCTTCCTTGCGCATAGCATCGCTCTGTCCACCACCGTCCTCGGAAGCGACCTTTTCTCCTCAAACAGGCTGGTATTCCTGTCCAACCAAACGTAGTAGGAGGTAGTTCAGTTGAAGGAAATATCGGCGTTCAACTTTGTGTGAGTCGCACGGATAATCGGCATTATATCCTGCCGTGTAAAGTTTGGGGGACGCGTAGGCGTAGCAGCGTTAGGATCGAAGAACCATTTTTTTTTTTTTTTTGGTGAAAACGGCAATTCATATAGCTCTAAGTTGAGTACATCCAGCCACTTTTTGCATGCTAGGAGACTGTGTTGGGCTGCCCCACCGGCGATTGTATGCGACGGTTGCCATGCTGATGGCTAGTGTTTTGTGTCTTTTCTTTGATGGAGCCTTTTCTTAGATGGAGCCTCGCCATCAAACAGCTACATATATCGTTAGTAGTTAGTATGGTGTAAATCACTTCGAGCATATAAGTGGGCTGGGTTGAAAAGAAAGAATTAAAAAATATTTATTCGAATCTGTTTTGGTATCTAAATTTATAGAAATTTGAATATCTGTCTAATATCCGTATTCGTATCTATATCCGCCAAAAAAAAATAGATATGGATAGAGATCGATAACTATCCGATTTGTATTCGAATATTTGATTCTATTTGTAACTCTATTTAATTTAATATAATATTTATGAACTTTTAAGAAAAATAAATGACCACATTAACATGCTATTAACTTGATTTATCATCCACTTAGTTATACTTTTGATTCTATAGTCATAAAGTTTAACTATCCGATTTATATCCATATTTATATCCATATTTTTGATATTTGTATCCGTTTAAAATAAATATGGATATGAATTTTTTTATCCGACTAACATCCGTATCTGTATTTGTCAAATAAAACAAATATGGATATGAATATATTAGTATCCGATCCGATTTCAACCCTAATTGAACATCCTTTATTATCGGAATTCCGTTTGTGGACAACAAAAATCATAACAAATTAGTAAAAACAATAGCTGGTGGAGGGTTTTATTTTTCCTTTTGGTGAACATTGAGTGAGATTCGGGATGTATCTTTTATGCGAAAGAATGATTTATTTTTTGTTGCAATGTTGACTAGTGGATCGCAACCTCCATATATCTCAAAGCATTTTGATCCTCTCATTCATCTACCTACATAATTATCAAGGTAATCATTGTATGATCCAATGGTGGATTCGTGCGAAAAATGGTGAATCCTTCTTTTGATCGAAAAATACAACCCCTATTCCATTGGCTGGAGATATTTATAGCTGATTTCCAACTGATGGTTAGTAATTAATATGATATAAATTAATTCGAGCAAACAATTAGGTTGGATTGAACGTATGTTATTATCGAAATTCCATTTGTGGACTATAAAATCATAGTTAATTAATAAAAACGATTGCTGGTAGATGGGTTTATTTTGTCTTTTGGTGAACATTGAGTGGGATTCGTGTTGTATTTTTCATATGAAATAATGATTGATCTTCTTTCACTGCATCAACCATTAGATCTCATCTTGCACAGTTCTTAAAGCATTCCGATCTTCTCGCTCATCTATCTACATAGATCTCAAGGTGACCTTTGCGTGATCAAATAGTGGATTCATCTTAAGGAAGGTGAATCCTTCTTTAGTGCGAAAGATACAACCCCTGTCCCATTGAGTGAGGGTATTTATAGCTGATTTCTTTATCGAGCTTGGTCCTGCCCTTGTATGAGTATTTGGATGGGCATACATGGCCTGTATATTATAAAAAACTATTTATAAAATTTCAGGAAGCTGCATAAGCCAGCGGAAGAAAGCTTCAGGAAGGATAATGTTCACACAGCCTTCCTGAATTGACATGCACAATCTTCAAATCTTTTATTATTTATACACTAGATGGGAGTCTATAAATGTCATTTAGCTTTAGACAATCTCTAACCCTATCATAGGATGACCTTGCTTTGTTGGAATCTTATATGTTACCATTAGCAAAGACCTTGATGCTTTCTGCAATCATGCATCTTTTAAGTTGGGTAATAGACAATATTCAGTCTTGAGAGGACTCATGGGTTGGATCACTAACTTTGGTTTTACTCTTTGTCAAATTATACCACAAAGCAATCAAGATCAGTATTTTAGTGTTCATGTGGCTTGTTTTAAAAAATAGATTGCATGCAGAGAAAGTTCTTGCTAGAAAGGGTTGGAAAGTTCAGAATGCCCATTATATGAAACAAGAGAGAAGATGGTTACTCATCTATTTCTTAAATCTCCATTTACAAGAAGTATTTAAACATCAATGACAAGGAGCATCAACTTGAGAAGTAGATCATCGAACATGTAGAATCTCAAGATAGCTTGCAGCTGGAGGGAGATTTGATCATGAAGAAGAGCTTAGGAGCAATTGATAATGGCACTATGTTGGCAACTTTGGCATATAAAAAATCCCAAAATCTTCCTCCAAAGAAAATCTTCAATCAATACTGTACTCCAAAAAATAATCTATGCGTTCCCATTTTGGAAAAAAATATATATAGATATAATATTACAAGGGTATAAGAAATTGTGGACTTCTATCTCTCACCTATCAAAAAGTCCCAATGGGAGTACTAAACCCCTTCCTCTTGTAAATATCTCCCATTATATATATTCTCCTGTTTTCACTCTATTTTTCTAACAAATCTTGGAAGTTCCATCTCCATTTTTCCTATTTTCTACAAAAAAATTCAGTACATGTACCATTCATTGCTGTTGCACCATGGTTCTACATTGAGTATGTGAGGATCCATGCAGGCATGTGTTTAGTCCCACGTTGGTTATTCACTGGATAGATTTTGAGTACTTATACAGGATCAAGAAACTCAAATAATATCTTCTGGCTAGTCATTTTGGGTGAGGTTCTGAGTTATTACAGAGTGGCTACATGTCTTACATGCAAGACATTTTCAAGAAGGCTAATAAGCTGGCGGATCAGCCTGACAGTCACAGCATCCTCCACAATAACCACCTTCAATTCAAGAATATATTTTACAAAACTAAATAAAAGGTCTTTTATAGCTCCATTCGCTGGTAAAATTCTTAAAACAAGAATTGGGATCATATTTTTAACAAAGTTGTTTTTTTCTTTTGGTACATTCACCAAAGTTGTTAATTGAATCTTAGCTTCATGCAAGTCGACAAAAACTTCAGGAAGAAAAGTGCTTAAGCACAGTACTCTATTGTTCCTGACATGGCATCCGATGCTTGGCCAACCTACGCGTGAAACCCACTTACTCCCTTGTGCATTGCACGGATATTCACCTACCATGCTGAATGTGAAAAATAAAAAATTAAAGGCTTATTTGGTTGGAAAAAGTTGAATTTTGAAATAAAAATAAGAATAAATAACTTTCATTTCAGTTGGCCGAAAGAAATCTCATTTCTATTTTAATTTCAAAAAAGAAGAATTAGTATGTCCTAATCTTTCAAAATCCAATTTCTATACTCTTTTAGTATTCAAATATCATTCTGATTTCAATCATGAATCAAACGTGCTGGGCTTATGACCGAAATTAAAATAAGAATCGAAATCAAAATAAATTAGAATAAAAATTGGAATGATCATATCCTCCAATGCGTTTCGTTTGTGACTGAAATAAGAATTGGAGTCGAAATAGAAATTGAATATTTGAAAAGAGTAGAAATTGAGGGAACGAAACCTCCTCGAACCAAATGACCAAAATGAATGTTTCTCGTTCCAATTCAAACTTCTTGCAACCAAACGGCAAATATGCCCTCATAAAAATTGGTGCAATCACAAAGGATGGAAGCCTAGAAACATGGGCCTGGGCCGTTTGCCACGGATCGCCGCTTTGCATTCGCTGGGCGCTTAAAGCAGTTTCAGTGTACCTCAGTACCTCAATGAAATAAAAACTTCCCACTCCGGGAATCCGATATTTAGACGGTTCAGATCATAGCGCAGCGGAGAGCAATGCGCATCACCATCCCTTAGAGGAGCCTTCTACAACCGTTAGATCTAAATCGCAAGAGGTACACGCAGAGAAAGCTTCTTATTAAACTCGCCCGCGGATTACGAGAACCTGCGTTCTAACGGCAACCACCGCCTCTTTCTTTGCCGCCCAAAATCTCAAGCACGCTGGCTAGGGTTCTTCCATCTCCCCCAATTCCGTCGCCATGGTGAGTTTCTCTCGATTTCCATCTCATATGAACAAAATTCCAGTCCATCTGATGGAAATTTCTCGTTCTAATTCGTTCCTCTTTTGATATACTTTCTTTGATTCGATTGGTTCTTCCTGTTTATAGCCGCAAGGAGATTACATAAAGCTCCACCGGAAGCGCTATGGCTACCGGCTCGACCGTTTCGATCGAAAGCGGAAGGACGCTCGGGAAGCCCGTGAGCGATTCGATTATGCCCAAAAGGTGCATTTTTTCTTATTATTTTCGACAATTTTCTGATTTTTAGGTCTCTTCTTAACATTTCAATTAATTGTTTACCTGATAAACAGCAACACAGGCTCTTGGTATTAAAGGGAAGATGTTCTCCAAGAAACGGTACGTGAGGACCGCTGCGGATGCGTGTTTAGTCCTACATCGGCTATTTGCCGAGAAGATCTTGGGTACTTATACATGAACCTAAAAAAATACCTTCTGGGTAGCCTTTTTGGGTAAGATCCTGGGTTATGAGATGGTATGCCTAGAAGACGCTGATGAAGAAAATGTAAGTCTTCACTGCAACCCAGAAAATTCACTCTCATTTTGATGAAACTGCTAATAATGTTAATCAGAATAGTCATAGAAGAAATTTTTCTCTTTGGATGACAACACCTTGTCATTGTTGCCTGAAATTTACTAATATGAAAATCATTATGTGGAGTAAAAGTAGTCTCAGGCTACCTTACTGTAGCTGAACAAATCCTGCTTCATATCGATGTTGTCTGTTGTTCTTGCCCCATATATGATGGATCAGATATCATCCCATAATCAAAGTTTTTTGATATATTCAATGATGTTTGATCTGTTTTGCATGCATACAAGAATGGACATGCACGCAAGCAAAACCACATGTTGGTACACTCTTATTTATCCTTCTGGTCCTTTGCAGGCTTGCTATACATTAGTCATTGTCAATAGGTGGAAGGTAGATAAGCCGGTTCATGAGGGAGCTGTTCCTGCATATCTTCTGGATCGTGACATTACGACATGCGCAAAGGTTGCCAAGCCTGTCTTGAATCTTGGATTGTTCCCATGAAATTTTTTGGATCTTTAACTACGATCTTGTCTAAACATATGACATGCAACTTGTATTTGTTTTCTATTTTGCAGGTTCTTAGCAACACTATTAAGCAAAAGAGGAAGGAAAAGGCTGGCAAGTGGGAGGTCCCACTTCCAAAGGTAAACTGCATTGCTGAGATAGTTCTCTCTGTGACATTTTAAAGTATTCTGAGGGGTGTTTTCTTTTAAACACTCTCAAGTGGTTTCAGACTAGATTTCTGAAGGAGAGAAGTAGGCTGCTGTTCCATGGTCCTCTTATGTAGGTTGCTTTGTTTTCTTCTCCTTTCATGTTTAGCTTTTTGAACACCAACATTTCCTCTTTTCTAGGTCAGGCCTGTGGCTGAAGATGAGATGTTTAAAGTTGCTCGTTCTGGCAAGCACAAAAGTAAGTTTCCAATAATTTAACCATATTACTTGCACAAAAAAAAAAAATGAAATGTTTTTCTTTATCCAAAAAAACATTAAATGTTTTTCATTGTTCAACAGGAATTTTGGTCATGGGATCACCATCTTTACATCAACCCCCCCTCAAAAAGTAAAAAAAAGAAGAGAAATTGCACTCATGACCCCCACAAATAAGTACTGAAATGACACTAAATTAGTCCTTTCAAGCCCTTGTTAGTGTTCTCCAAGCAAAGCCTGGTTGATGCCTTTAACCCTTCTTTTATGCACTATGAAATGTCGATGCCATATATTTTTTGTTTTTTGGAATTACTGGTTCCTTGTAGTGCAGATCTGATTTGAAATAGATAGATTTGCCAGTGTCAATGGGATAAATAACCGAACAACCTGAACTCTATGCTGATGGTGGAATCCTCAAAGATGACGTTTCCTTCCAATGATTCTGTCTTGCACAACATGATGGGGTCTTATATTGAAATTCCATGAAGTTGATCTGCCTTTTAGATTTCCTGTTCTTTTCTGTTAAAACCCTTTTGGTAGCTTATTCAAATAATGATGTAAAAGCAATAGTGATAGAAAATTAATTCCCTTTCAAAATGCTGATTTATAATCTTTGTCTAATATAAGCTGAAGATATGCCTCACCATAATGAGAAGGTTTCGATATTCAGCTAAGCAGTGGAAGAGAATGGTCACCAAAGTCACGTGTAGGACCAGAGTTTACAAGAAAACCACCAAAAAATATGAGCGTTTTATCCGTCCAATGGGATTGAAGTTTACGAAAGCTAATGTGACACATCCTGAACTTAAATGCACCTTCAATCCGGGCATAATTGGGATAAAGAAAAATCCAAACGGTCCAATGTACACATCTCTTGGTGCTGTAACAAAGGGAACTATCAGTGAGGTAATTAGATGCACCCTTTTTACTTGTTGGCTGCTTTTCTGAACAGGATATAACTGGTGGGCAGCAGGATTTAGGCTTCCACCCTCTCAGTTAGATAGTCAGAGAATTATTAGAATGTTGTGGACGGTGGCTTCCTTTATAATCTATTTTTTAATTGTGATTTTCAAAGACATGATAGATGTTCACTGTGGAATTTAATGTGAATGTGAGCCAACTTGGTCTTGTTACACCTGGTGGAAAAGTTTCTGGGGCGTTTCTGGGGCGAGAAACTTGTCGCTCGTCAAGAGATATTTGTCATTGTTTTTTTTTTTTTTTTTGAAATTTCTGAAACGTTTACCTCATGCAGGGAAATATGCTCAAGTCACAAATGATCCAGAGAATGATGGTTGTATAAATGTTGTTCTGCTTGTCTGAAGGCTATGACTGCTCTCACCCTTTTTCAAAGCTGTTGATAGCAGCGAGACATATCGGCTAACTTATCTGAAAGCTCAATCCATACTAGGGAAGCCAATGCCAGGTGGGACTCAGTATTTGACATTTGAATCCTGACCAATGCTGAGAGTCAAGTAGCCACCATCTTTACATTGATAGGAAACCTATCTATATGTGCAACGTAAATGCGCATATAGATAGGTTTGAAACTGTAGTATTTGTATAAGAAACTTGTGTTTTCTTTTGATGCAGAGACTGCATCACCTGCAAATGAAGTCTTTTGGATGTCTGCTCTTTAGCCCATCAATCAGAACAAGTCACGCATGTTTTTGATTTTTTTTTTTCCTAGTGATTTCTTCTGATGAAGAGCTGGTGGAAAATATGTCCCAACTTCTCTCTTGTTAATAAACTGCTTATTAACCACTTCACGCTGGGTGGCTGTTTATTGTTCTTGCGATATGTGTTTTAAGGAAAAGAATGGGGCAGGGAACCCAATCCATTTTATTAAAAGATAATTGGCTCAGGACTAGCAAGTACAGAAACGAGAAATGAAAAGAAACCAAAAAGTTACTTTATCCAAGACTAATTTGATATTTTCCTTCATCTGCTCTGGGAGACATAAGGAACTTCTGATGACTTCTTAGTCTTCTTGTTCAGCACACTGGAAGCCTCGAATTCATCCTGAGCAAAATATTCCAAACTTATGATTGAAACCAGGATATCCATCCAGCCCTAAATCTCAATTTGGAGTGGGGATTTCCTGAGATCATCAGTGTCCTTAATGTTGAAGAACTGACCAGAAACTGACCAAACTATTCTGGCAAAGTGGTAGAAAAAGATGTTCAGTGGACCAAACTATTCTGGGTGATTCCAATTACTCTTTTGGAGATTATTCAGCAGTTAGATCTTGTCCATGCTTAAAAAGCTCATTGCAGATCTGACCCCTTCAATGGAACAGGAATGTTCCAAAAATTCTTTCGCCCAGTGAACCTAATGACACCATTCTCAGGAGCATCCGATTCTGAGCCAGGACATCATGTTATAGGTATCCAAGGCTAGGATCAAGCCAACCATATTGGAACCATCCTGAAAAGTAAGCAGAGAGAGACGTGCTCCCTCCACGTAGAAGACAACCATGGAGAAAGCTAGCGGCCCCTGGAATCTCAAAGGTTGAACGAGATGCTTCCAGAGCGCAATTTCTTGTCGACAAGCGGCCGACGGTTAAGATCATAGGATGCTACGCTAAAGATGGAGACTGTTTCTGAGGTGGATATATTGGAACAATGAATTTGTTGAGCTCCTAACAGGGACTTGTCTTTGTCCTTGCTCCGGATCGCTGTGACCCTCGTATATGCTCTTATCCTTAAGATATGAGTTGCTATCCGTTGACAGATCAATCTAATAACATATTTTCTAGACTCAAATATACACAAGCACTATAATTTGTTTGGTTTTCATTTTGTTTAATCACATCCATGTGTTGTTTGATGGGAATGATGGCCTTATTTTGAGAATGATGAGTGAATGATTTCTTTTGATTTGAGTCAATTATTATTATTATTTTTGTTACATCAGCTATTCATACTAATCTCGCATGAGCATAGCCAGTACTGTCAAGAGAGAGAAGACATCTCAGTAAAGACAGAACAAAAGAAACTTTTTGGAATGATGTGCAGTATAAGAGGTAACTCAGGCAGCAGTTCTGTTTGTCTCTTGGTACACGTGCATAATTTGGAAGGCATCACACTCCCTCACTAGCCATCGTATGTCGTCTAGGAACGGATGTTCTGATCTCCTTCTTTTCTTTTTTAGTATCCACTCAATTATCATGGTTGAATTTTCTTAAGGATGATGCTTCCAGCTCTTAACAACTCTTTGAGTCAATTATTTACTAATCCAAGTATTTCACTGTAGAGCAATGCGGCAATAGGATTTGCACCACAAATATGTTGTGGTGACACTGTGATTAAAATTACGTATCTCATTAAAAATCTGTTGTTCAAACTTCCAAACACCAGCCACAACTAGTTTTATGTGCAGGGAAAAAAGCGGACAATAGAGTAGGCAATAGCTGCTGAGTCCCGCATCCACATGCAATGTCTCCAGCCAGTACCTGCACCCTAATTACAGCATCTTCGCATACTTACCCCTCAGGTACAGACAAACATCTTGACGTCCATGTGTATCAATTGCACGTCTTGGCTGCTGTATGCGCGTAGTCTCCGTGTAACGCGCTGGCAGCCGATCGATCATTCCCGAGAGTCCTAATCAAACACTCCGCCGTCCGTCAAATATTCGAATATTCCAGAAACCGACCCCAAAATTTCCCCGCCCAACGAGTTCTCTCCACGTCATCAATCACGCGCCACGCCAGTCGTCTCACCCTCCACGTCAGCACATCTTCACGTGGCTCCCGCGAAATCCCCCCCGGGCCCCACTCACTGCTCCCGTCAATAATCCCCGCCTTCCTGGTCCTCCTCTGCTCCCTCTCTCGCCGCCGTCCCTCTCTTCTCTTCGTCGTCCACGGCATTCCAGAGGAAGCGCGTCCAAGAAACCTGAGGAGCGGACATGGTCAATCTCGGCATGGAGTCGCCTCCGGAGGCGTCGAGCTCGGGCACGGCGGAGAAGGCCTTCTCCTTCCTCTCCAAGGGGTGGCGGGAGGTGCGGGACTTCGCGGGCGCCGACCTCCGGCTGATGCGGGCCAGAGCCAGTGCATTCAAGAACCTTGCAGACCGCGAGTTGGAGAACTTCCTACAGTCGGCGTCGAAGTTCTCGGCGCCGCCGCAGCCGCCAGTTGAAAGGTCGATCCCGGAGCTCGAGTTCGTGAAGCGGATCCAGCCGAAGCTGTCGGAGATCCGGCGAGCGTACTCGTCGCGGGAGTTCAGCCGGAAGGTGCTGGAGAAGTGGAGCCCCAAGTCGACGATCCGGATCGATCTCTCGGGGATCAAGAATGCAATCGTCGCGGAGGTGGATGAGGTGGGAGCGTTTCTGGATCTCAGCAAGGATGGGGTTCGGGGCCGGGGGAGGAAGGTCCGGTGGAAGGGGGTGGAGGAGGGGAAGGAGTGGGAGCCGATTCGGTTGTTGAAGATGAGATTGAAGGAGCTTGAGAGGAAGAGCCAATCGAGCGAGATCTTTGGGAACTTTAAGACCAGCGAGTTCGTCAGGAAAGTGAAATCGAGCCTGGTAAGGCCCTATCTTTGTCTTTAACTAATCTAGTTCTCTTTACGCTTAAGGGTTTTGTTAGTTTGTATGGTGGTCTGGAATAGAAACCTCGTTTTTTGTAGCATTAGAGCTTTCCATTCTTCTTCCTTTAAATGTTAAGAACAAATTGTTTTGGGATCGTTACAATGACATGAAGGTATCGATATCCAGGGCTGTGTGATAAACATCTCTAAAACCACTGAATTTTATTATAGTTTGGATTCCTAGGGTTATCATGTTCCAGTAGAATGATGATACAAATAGAATTTTTCTTTGTTGCAAAACAATTATTCTTCAGTTTCTGTCTAAAGAAATTGGTGATAGTTACATTTTAAATGCAAATCATGCAAATCTAGAGGTTGTTGGACTGGAAGTTATGGAAAGACAATTTTCTGAAAGAGCTGATGTGACATCATCCAGCACCTAACTCACCAACTACAATATGTTTTGTCATGTTTGCATATGAAGTGTCATCTAGGGTATATTTTCATGTTAGATAGATTTCACAGAGGTTATCAGGCTTGCTTAGGTCAATCACTGGCTTTTCTGCACATCTTGAAAAAAGCTTTAGTATCATTCAACCAACTGTCCAATGTTATGTTAGTTTGACTCCATTATTTGACCAGGTTTCCACCTTTTCTAGTTTCATAAAAGCTATTAAACATTGCATCCAATACAACTTCCATGTGTCAATATCAATAAAGCTTATTATATTACAGAAATTGGCTGTTGAATAACGTCTAAGAAATCTTCACTGAATGGTATTGATTAAGTAATGTCAAAATATGGAAAGATCTATTCATCAGTTGCTTTAAATTGATGTTTGCTTACATACATCGTTGGAAAAAACTGATGGGTGGGATTTCGGTGTAATCCACTCTCATGTGATGCATGGAAGCCCTTTTTGGGAGTCTGAAAATATGCTGAAAGCTATGCATCTTTTGTTTGCATTAATGAAACCTGCTGGTTTATTCACTAAGTATGTTGTTATTATAGAGTGACCAGCAAAAAAGTTCCTTCAAATTATATATATATATATATATATATATATATATATATATATATATATATATATATATATATCTCTATGTATATACGTGTATGCATGTGTGTATATGTGTGTGTGTATATGTATATGTGTATGTGTGTGTGTGTGTGTGTGTGTGAGCATATTTGTGAGTATAATAAACTTAATAGGCTATTAATCTTTATTTTTCGTTGCCTCTTATTAGCAAAGAGTCTAAAGCTATTGGTTGGGAAAATGAGGCTGGGTAAGGAGGAACTTTTCGCATTCTTGAGGTAAGGGATGGAGCCAGGATTATAACACTGAGGCGCCAAGCAAAAAAGAAAATCATGGACTAATACAACACAATCATACTAATGTTTCTATAAGTATTAATTGGAAATGGTTTAAAACCATCATGAGCCGCTATAATATTACAACAAACCTTTAGTAGAATAAAAGAAGTAAAATAATTCAAGAATTTATATAATGATTATTACTCAGACCATGCTATTTAAATATGACAAGTTTATAATTAGATAAGAAATGTCTAGGACTTGGTTGACAAGCTAGTAGAAGAGTCAGTTGATGTTGTTTCTAACTTCTAAATTTTAGAAAATATTCTATTTCATATGCAACGATGATTTTTCTATTTTATAATGTTAACAAATCCAAACATTTTTTTTTTCTCTCAAAGAAAACTAATCCAATTAATAATTTTTGATTGTCAGTCCCATGCTTACCTATGTGGGAATGACAGCTGTTGTAAACTAATCTATTTTTAGGAATGGGCAAAGGAGAACCAGAAAGGGGGAAAAAGAAAAATAATTGTTGGCTCTTGGCCTTGATAAATTTGTATAGTAGAGGACAATTCACCTTTAAGGGATATTGAAATAAGAAGAGAACGATCATGAGGAAAAAAATGAAAAACAAAGGGGAGTTAAGATATGTACAATTCAGTGAAAAATAGAGCCATGGATCTTGCTGTTGATATTTTTTTTTCTTTGCAGAGGGGGGGGGGGGATGTTGTTAAACTTTATATTTGACTCTTTCGATAGGCTATTTAATACTTCATTTGATAAGAAGCTTGCTTCTTATCTGATTAGAATTTTAAATGAATTGCCAAAATAGGTGAACGAGTCCTACCTTCCTAAAGTACCATCAAACAAATGATCCTCATTCATAGATCTGGTTGAATGCTTGTTAGGATCCATAATTTAGAGAAGCAATGTAATGTGATTAGGATTTTGGGTTAGGAGACCATGGTTAAGAGTATATGGAGAACCTTTGGGGGGGTTGTGGCCCCTCAACTCTCTCCTCCCTTGAGGTTGTTAAAATATCTTCAGATAATTGGAGGGGTGATGGAATATTAAGTTGCTTGTTTTGTTTGTATAGTAGGGTCAAGTTCCAAGCCATTGTATGGACGGTTACTCTGTGGTTAATGCTAATGAGGATCTCTGAATGCAAGGGTTGAAGTGGATGGTGGTTTCCTATTCTGTGATTTAGAGGCATACATAGCTAACCACAATTTACCTTGTGAGTTGTTGTTGACTGCCTTGGTAATTGTATCCCTTTCTTGTTTTTGTTTAGGAATGCCTATGAGCAGCTCATCATGTGGATTTCACCCTGAGGATGAAAACAGTTTGCTAGCAAAACGCTCTGCACGATGTAGTGGTCGTGTAAAACTGAAGAAATATAAGCATGGATGCAATGAGCTGGGGATCTCAATGTCATAGATATGACTTTCAGGGTAGAAGGTTTAGGGTCCATATCTTAGAAACATATT
Source organism: Phoenix dactylifera (assembly GCF_009389715.1). Classification (NCBI taxonomy): domain Eukaryota; kingdom Viridiplantae; phylum Streptophyta; class Magnoliopsida; order Arecales; family Arecaceae; genus Phoenix; species Phoenix dactylifera. The sequence continues at coordinate 1,677,946 of NC_052401.1, read as the reverse complement.
CTTTTTTCGGTTGCACCCTGCAGGTGGATATGTTCCTTTTGTTTAGCACCCATATTTACGATGGAGATGCCCTTGTCTTGATATGTATTTTTTTAATTATCGGAATAATATCACATTAGGAAAGAGTACCTACCGTATGTATGGCCAAGTTAAAGAGACTATTGTGATAGTGATCGTGGCTTTGTTTTTCCTCATGCAATTCAGCTCGAGTATTCTTGACCCTTTTGAACAATCACTTTGTATCGAGGTATGCCATCTTTATACCAGGCCTTGTACAGGTGCCACTCTATTATTGTGTCTGTATGTCCAGTACGGCGGCTGGTTCGGTATACCGAGTGTCGGTATGCCTCTCCATTCCGCATACCAGAACCAAATCAGTGTGGTACGATATGCCTCGTACCACCTGGTTCAGACCTTACTTTGTAAAAAAAATTGCATATATGTTTTTCAATTAAATGGCAATATGATATGAACTTGTAATTGCATATGAATGCATATATACGTAAATAAAAAACTTACAAGACAAATGCATGCGTATTGGTGTATGTTCTTTGTATTGTGGTGCTTGAGATTTATGAGTTTTTGTGGTTAAACCAGCATTGGTGTCGCCATGTGGCGCCTATATCTGGCTAGATATTGGCAGTATGGTAGTAGGTGCTAAATATAGAAGCACTCTCTGCAAGGTTCTCTTCTATTTCTCTTCTTTGTCCTCTTTAATTGTTATTCTCTCTTAATCTCACATTCATAAACACACCTTGGTACCAGTCAGTTTGAAACATTTTCCTTTAAATTTCATCCTTCCAGATATTCAAGCTCTAAATGTCACTTGAGATTTCAGCTTGTGGGATTTGGCCATATTTTTTTATTGTTCTGGGAAATATTCTAGGTTATGCTGAAGAATTTTGTTGAAAGTGAATATGACTGTAACCATCATGTTAACACATTTTCAATAAGCTATAACATAGTGCACTTTCTCCATGCAAGCATCCCAAGAGCACAAAAACATAATGCATGAGCTATTACAAGGTCACCAGTGTTTCAATATGATCCTCCCCTCTCTAATTTGTGCTTTTTCTCTATGAAATTGTATATTGCTGCATTTGAAAGGAAAGTTTTCAAGTTGTTTACTTACTTGCTTATGTGTTTCTGTTGCAGAGATCAATTTGCAAGGAACCTCAAGAATCAAAGGTTGGTTGTAAATGTCTTTATCATCAGCACTATTTTTAGATAGACATCAGTTTTCAGATTCACAAGTGAAATTTCACGGGGCTTATACTTAAGATTTGATATGCTCTCCTAGTTACGTTTTATGACTTGGATCTATTCTCTTCTTGCTGCTGTAGATGTAAAGAAACATGGGCAGGCAACTTAGCCTCTTTTCTTACAACTTCTCCTAATAATTTAGATTATAAGCTTGAGGTTTCAATTATATATTCTACAAGTGGTGAGAGATGTATTGTTTGGATATTAAGATTTGATCACAATTTGCAACATGGTTAATCTATTCTCCTTGAAAAACAAGAATTACTTCATCTGATCTCTTACAGCAAGCTAATACTACATCTTGGCTCTTTGGACGGCAGTTTGTTTAATGACATTATCGTCTCCGTCATATTTCATGAAAATCAAGTGCTGTACCTACTACCGGAAATTTTAGTGGCGATTTTTTTATTTTGTTAAATTGAATGAGTGTGGTGCCTAAATATATAGATACATTTGATAATCAGTGATTGTCTGTATGCATATACTAATGCTTATTCGTGCACAGGTTTAGTTATCGTCTTTATGCATATACTAATGCATATTTGTGCACAGGAAGTTCCACCTCTGGATCTACCTGAACTTTTGGCAAATCTGGTTAAGCAATCTGGGCCATTGTTGGATCAAATTGGCATAAGACGAGGTACAATGAACTTGTCTCTGAAAACCTTATTTGTGACTTGTTGCTTATGACTGTTGGCTGACACTGCTAAAAGACCTAATATCTATAGCTTATCCTGTTTGAATAATCCACATCTTAATTTCTTTCTGTATATTTAAAATTACAAGATACCCAATTCACCAGTTAGCTGTTGATCTCTGATACTTGGTCTCCACCACTTATATCTTACAACCATGATATATCAATAAGTAGATAATATTGTCACATCTGCTAACTTGACTTTCTCGTTCATTTTTTATTGTAATTATGAGCACACGATATCCTCTCTATAGTTAAAATGCGTGAGTTTGTGATGGTATGATCTAAATATACAGGTCAAGCAATGATCTCTAGAGAAAGTATTCGCAAATCTTTTTCTGCTATCTTGCCATTTGACATATTTTTTTGCCTTCTCTAATTGTTGTAAATCAGTTTGTCTGATTTGTATTTGCTTCACCTGTTCATGAGACTCAGAACTATGAGCCTTAGGCCCAAGTTGTTGGATTTCTTACTGGTTTATTTGAAACATTATTGTGATCCTGACTCTATCAATAAACTCATGGATGTGAATTTCTTGGCAAAATCCTCATGCCTCTGAAATGTTTTGGTCTTTAATTTTCCACCCAACAGCACTGAAGAATGTCCGTAATGATACAACCTTCAGGTTTTAGAATCATCTTGTGTTTTATCATACAGACTGGGCCATTTTATAATGAAATATTCTTGATTCTGTTGAATATTTCACTGCCTAGCCAGTTTCACAGAAAGATATGGCACCTAGGGCATACACATCTTTCCTCTTACCACATCTTACTTTCACTTGTCTTGTTCTCTGTATGTGTGAGATTCTTTGTTTTGTCGTTACATAGCCAATTAGAGCTGCATTGTCACATGCCATCTGTTATTGATGATAGTTTATGCCACTATTTCTTAGTAGTTAGATGAAAGCACAAAGATAATTGATCTTCAGATCAAGTCTCGTCACTGCCTGTATTGAAGTTTGAGGCATGAGTTTCATTAAAAATTTAGAATCCAGGAAATTTCTCCTTCATATACTTATAAAAGCATATGTACATTACTCCAGATATTCATGTCTTCTGACTGGGTTGCATGAGGAACTTGTGCTTTTATTGAAATTTTGGCTTTACTTTGGAATTTTTTGTCTAGATCTGTACAAGTATGTGCTTATTCTAAAACAATATGTCATATGATCTTATCCCATAGAACATTTTATTTCTGTAGATATATGCGACAAAATAGTTGAGATTTTGTGCAGCCGATGCAAAGATCAGATCTTATGTCATTCTCTTTCTGAGAAGGAAGCATCCTTAATCGGAAGTGGGAGCATCACTGATGAACTTGATTTAAGGATAGCCAGCGTGCTCCTAAGCACAGGGCATCACTATGATGGTGGCTTTTGGACTGACCATAGTAAGTGTGACATCGCAGAAAAGAAGCATCATGTTGCAATTGTGACCACTGCCAGTCTCCCATGGATGACTGGAACTGCTGTAAATCCACTATTTAGAGCTGCATATTTGGCTAAATCTGCAAAGCAAAATGTAACATTGGTGGTCCCTTGGCTATGCAAGTCAGACCAGGAACTGGTTTATCCTAACAGCATTACTTTTAGTTCTCCAGAAGAGCAGGAAGCTTTCATACGAAATTGGCTGGAGGAAAGAGTTGGTTTTAAAGCAGATTTCAAGATCTCTTTTTATCCAGGAAAGGTAGCTCTGTGTGTGTGTGTGTGTGTGTGTGTGTGTGTGTCCAATGGAAATATTTGTCATGCACTTTTCATGCGAATTTTTGACAAAGTCTGCTTATTTAACATGTACTTTATTTGGCTTCAGTTCTCAAAAGGAAGGCGGAGCATCATACCTGCTGGCGACACTTCACAGTTTATTCCCTCCAAGGAAGCCGATGTTGCCATACTGGAAGAGCCAGAGCACCTAAACTGGTACCATCATGGAAAGCGTTGGACTGATAAGTTTAATCATGTTGTTGGTGTTGTTCACACAAATTACTTAGAGTATATCAAAAGGGAGAAGAATGGAGCTATCCAAGCTTTCCTGGTCAAGCATATTAACAACTTGGTCGCGAGAGCGCACTGCCATAAGGTCTCATTTCTAAATCTTCTGATGATTCTATCATGTATTGCTTCTATTTCATTTATGATAGTAACTATTTGAATGGTCTGATATGTTTAGTGTGGGGGAATTGGTGGTACTTTCTTTTGCTGGACCATGCAATACTATATTATATAAATAATAGCATATTGCACAACATGAAGTGAATTGAGTAGGATATTCTTATATTTGAACTAATCAATGATGTTTGTCATGCAGGTTTTGCGTCTTTCTGCGGCAACGCAGGATCTACCCAAGTCTGTTATCTGCAATGTTCATGGTGTGAATCCCAAATTTCTTGAAGTTGGAGAAAAAGTAGCAGCCGAAAGGGAGCACGGACAACAGGCATTCTCAAAAGGAGCGTATTTTCTGGGAAAGATGGTGTGGACAAAAGGTTATAAAGAATTAATAGATTTGTTAGTGAAGCACAAAAATGAATTAGAAGGTTTCAAGTTAGATGTGTATGGAAATGGAGAGGACTCACATGAAGTTCAATCTGCTGCCAAGAAGTTGGACCTGAATCTCAACTTCCTTAAGGGAAGGGATCATGCAGATGATTCACTTCATGGGTAATGTTTGCATAAGGAAATTACCTTGCACATATTGTTGCATTTTTCTTCTCCATTAATTATTGATGCTATTATTTGGTTGTGTATTCACAGGTATAAGGTTTTCATCAATCCTAGTGTCAGCGATGTCCTCTGCACGGCAACAGCTGAGGCTCTGGCTATGGGGAAGTTTGTTGTTTGCGCAGATCACCCATCAAATGATTTCTTCAGGGCATTTCCAAACTGCTTGACTTACAAGACATCAGAGGACTTCATTGCTAGAGTGAAAGAAGCAATGGCCAATGAACCCCAACCTCTCACTCCTGAGCAGAGATATAACCTATCGTGGGAGGCTGCAACCCAGAGATTCATGGACTACTCCGAGCTTGACCGAGTGTTGAGTAATAACAATGACGAGTCCAGGGAAGGAGGCAACAACATCAAGGATATTAAGAAATCAATTTCAATGCCAAGTTTATCAGATCTTGTCGATGGGGGATTGGCATTTGCTCATTATTGTTTCACAGGGAGTGAGATCCTGAGGTTATCTACAGGAGCAATACCAGGTACACGTTATTATAATAAGCAACACTGCATGGATTTGCACCTCCTGCCACCTCGGGTACAGAACCCTGTATATGGCTGGTAAACCCCTGTGACAATATCCTACAGTTTATATACTGTTTCACCTAGTTAGGCTGGGAGCTTTCCCAAAGCTATGTGCATATGATGATATCATAATCCTTTTGACTTCCATCGCTGTGCGTCTTCATCCATTTCTCAAAGCTGTTATGCAAGGAAGCAATACCATGAGATTACTGATTCTTCACTCACGCTGGTCATTTTAGTGAATCATACTTCAGAAAAAGTGGCATGCTTAAAAGTGAATATGAACTGCAACATAGGAAAACAAATGGAAGTTGCGACGGAAATCATGTGAATAATACTTATTCAGCTGGCTATGGTGAACTGCGGAAATATGCATGAAGTTTTGGTGGCTGGTCGTCTTGAATCCATTGCATCCTTGTTGGCCAGTTAAGCAATTCAAAATCTCAAGTTTGAAATAACAATCTTTGAGGTAGGGTTAAGTTTGTCTGAGGTTTGGCTCTTTGCAGTTCTCACATGTTGGTCTATCATCAAAAAGAGAGACTGATGCTGCGTGATGGATATATTGACTTCTGAAGCATCAGCTTAGGGTGCAGAACGGCAGAAATAGAGGACCTGAATCAAGCTGCTTTCTCTGGTGAATAACTTGAGAGAAAACTCTCTGCAGATGTTGAGTTACAAGTTCTTAGACTCTCATTTGATGAAGGGATTGTGCTGCAGGAGCTTTGGTACCATATGAGTAATCATTGTAAATGTATGATGTGGTAGCCACTTCTTTGTATCTATTATCTGAATTTTACCACTGCCACTTCTTTATTTTTCATCTGTAACGGCATTGGCGCCTAATGTGCTTGCCAATGTGAACCGTTGAAATAGCTATTTCTGTTTCTTTTTTATCAAGCCGTCTTAGTTATGATTCTTCCTTATGTTCGACCGGTGGAATTTTTGTATATTAAAAAATTTTGTATAGGAAAAAAAGAAAAGGAGGCTACATTTCAGGAAAATCATTCTTGGCTACATGATCCGTGGGCTGATTGTTTTCCTTTCACCTTTTGTAAACCTTCTTCTCATCTTCCTCCCTACAAAACATTTGGGTTAGTTATAGCTTTCAAATGTCAACTAGGGAGCCAAGCAAAAGGCAAGGAAGATTGCTTGAATCATGTTCTGAAAGAGTCATAGCTGGTTGGTTAAATTGTAGGTCTTATTAAAAGTTAATTTGGAATGCCCATCCCTCAATGAATTTGGTTTGCGGCCGGAATTGGATTCAAATACTAAAGGAGAGTAAGGATTAAATTTTAGAGGAATTGGCACATTTTCATTCCCTTCTGAAATCAGAATAGAATGAATAGCTGAAATTAGAATTACTTATTCTTATTCCCATTTCAGAGTCCAACTCCTTCCAACCAAATATATTCTAAATCTGCGGTCCCAATATCACTTTAGTCAAGGCTGAGAGCCGATTGCCTACTTCTTTCTCTAGATTTTGCGCTGTAACATTAGGACCAGGTTTCACCATGAACTCCTTTTGCTCGTGGAAAGGGGTTAAGAGAAGAGGCAGGATAACGCAAGACTTGGGAGGCATCCACCAGAGTTCCAAAACCCACGAACACAATATTTATGAGATGGTAGGAATCACCATTTTCATTGGATTATAAAATTAGTTTAGCTATGCTAAGTAGATTGGAGAGGGGGCATACTCTCCTAGTGCTCGACGAATAATTTAACAATGCATTACCATCAAATGAACCCCCTCCATAGATCCCATTAAGATGGCTACTTTTAACTTGGAGACAACAACGTCCCATGGTTGCGGAGGAGTTGGAGCTGGCAAGCGGCAAGTTGGTGTGCGCAAACTACTAGATGTTTTGATTGATTGATTGATTTATTTATTTGAAATGGCTAGATGCTTTGATTTGATTACAGAAATCTGGCCTCTTGAATGGAAAAGTATAGTGTGTCAATTATGTGAGCTACTCGGATCAAAATACCGTGGGGAAATGTGCCTACTAAAGTATGCCTTGATCGACATGGCTTTGTCCTAAAGAATGTGCCTGACTTCTTTTTTTTTTACCAGAAAAAGGATGTGCCTAATCTACACAAAAATTGTATCTTATAAAGCAATGAATAAAAAAAATAAAGGAATGAATGGTATAGGTCTACCTAACGGTTAATGGATCTCGATTTGTTGACAATCATAGCAGTGTTTATAGTTTAAGTGTAATAGGCTTTTTTCCAAAAAAAAAAAGGCAGGGAGACTTATCCATATCATACTTATCCAGATTCCAGGTTATAGTATTCGAGGATATATCATTCAAGATTCGAATTCAGAATCTCTTGTTGTCAAGAAGAAAGGTATGATCGCTAGAACAATCCCCAATTCATGATCACAACAATGGTGATATGCAACATGCCCTTAAAAGGAAGATATAACAACTATATAACCATTAGGAAGGGATATGTATAATGATGCTCGGTTTTATATAATAACTTTTTTGGCTTGAAATTTTTATTATCGACGAGCACGAAAGACTTCAATTTCCAAAAACAGAGATTGCATTTTCATTAGGGTTTGATGGGGCGACAATTAGTTAGAAATATCTACATGTGGCTGAAAAAGCCAAAGAGGGTCAACAGGTTCTAGTTCGAGGCAATAGGCGAGAGATCACCAAAGATTAAAATGATTGGCCAGATTGGGCCTTCACGGACCAGTTACAGTTGCTAGTCCAATTAGCCCAGCCTTAGGTGGCCACCCTTGTCTTGGGCATTGATGGACCAAGATGGTAGGACCTGCACTAATATTGGGCCCATTTCCTATTTGACCTAGCCCAGAAGAGGCCCAAAGAGAAACAGTAGTTTGGGCTACAAAAGTTCAGGGCTGAAATGGTGGGCCAACAGAATGAGACGGCCCCGAGGGTCTTAGGCCCATTGAAAACTCCACAGTCCATAACTTTTTCCATTAGGTTCCTTCCTTGCAAAAATGCAAAAGACCAGCTCCACATTTTAAACTTGATTTATGAATTGATAAACAATGTAGGCTCACCATATCAGCTTATATAATGGCGGACAACAAGCTATCTTTTTGAAAGCTTTTTATGATCCCTATCATAAATGGGCTCATCAGCAATATGCCTAGCTCATTCTTTTGAAGAAAGGGAGGGAGAACACCCCCTATCATGCTTATTTGAGGTTCCCCGGTTGGCGGGCCTTTGATAGCTAGGGATATTTAAGACTCTTATCATGCTCAGGTAGCGCCTTATATGGTGTTCTTCACTTAAGAGCCCCTACCCCTTAGCTTCCTCGAGGTTAACTTCGATGGGTCGGTTTTGGATGGTGGTATCAGAGTTGGTGTGAGTTTCGTTATTAGGGATTCGCGCTTATGAGTGGTTGCGGCTGGTGGCTGTCAGCTTGGATACTACTGTTCCCAGAGCTGAGTTGCGAGCGGCATGGGCGAGCATTCGTTACACCCGACGGGTGTTGTAGGCCACCTCCATCATTATGGAAGGGGACTCGGTCACTGTGATAGGTTGGATCCAAGAGGGCCCGAGTAGCCTAGGAGGGGACCACCCCTTGCTGCATGATATTTGGTCGATGGGTAGAGACGGAGTAGCTCTTGAGGCCAAGCACGTTTTTAGGAAGGTTAACGGTGCCGCGGACTGGATGGCCGTTTATGCAGCCAACCATACAGGTGGTACTTTGTAGACTCGGGATGCGGATCAGCCCAGGACATTTCGTGATGTTTTATTTTTTAACTTTATTAGATGTGTCCGACCAGGAAAGAAAAAAAAAAAAAAAATGCCCCAATGCCCCCTCCCAGCCAACTTTAATTAGCCAAGCGCAAATACTTGGGCATGCATTGCCCAAAATACGAACCCAATCCCCTGATTGCTAAGCAAAGGTATAACCATTTTGAGTGCATGTTTGTAGTTTGTCCACAAAACCTTTTTTGCTCGCTTTCTTTTAGTAAATATATACATCCAAGTTGCGGCAAGAAAAGAGAAAGCATATGAAAGGAGAACCACTTCCAACCTCATCCTCCCCTTGAAGTTAATTAGCCAAGTCCCAATACTTGGATAGCACTACCCACATACAAATCCAAAATCTTTGGTTGCTAAACAAAAGGTTAAATACTATAATTATTATGGCGAGCTTTGGCTCATGAGTCGAACATATTTTTTCCTCCATTGCTGCTCATCTTTGCTCTTTTTTGAGAAATGATCATTTTTACTATCCATGATATAATTATCTTGCGGATTGTATCTTTGTACACGAGCCATGCTTTTCACTTTCCTTCATCAACTGGTCTTTTCCTTTAGTAAATACATGTCCTATATTAGCTTTTTAAACAGTGACCATAAAAGAGAGTGGATAAAGTGTTGGAAAAAAAAAATGCCTATCATCTTTTTCTAGGATAACCATCCATTAAGTTTTCCCTCATTGTAAATAAATAAGGTGCGTAATATATGTCTACCAATACTAAATTATAGAAGACGTTCCGGTTCGTTTATAATGAGAACGATACAAGGTGCGGCACATAACCATGCTTTCCGGTTCATGAAAGGATGGTGTTTTTTGCATCATATGTATGCTAGATTCTTACAATTCGACGAACACTGTCGAAATCAAGTTTTCATCTCAAATGACCTCTCAAATTAGAATCTAGTTGCACTTGATCAAACGGTTAACTTGCTCAACTTTAACTCGCCAACCATATGGGTAGGTTGGACATAGAAGACTCGTGCAATTATAAAGCGTGTATTTGATAAAGCAATTCAAGGAACAATTGGCTAATTCAAACAAGAAAGTCTTTCTAACAATTTTGATTGGCATGGGAAACAGGGATTCCTGCACGCAACCACCAACAAGTACTAATTTGTTCTTGTGGGCAAGTGAAAATAAAAAAGAGATTAGCAGACCATTGCTAATTAATCATATCTTTAAAAAATATTCTCTTCTATTGATGCTTATCCAATGGATGAAAAAAACTAGCAGATATCTATCACCCCATCAATCAAGTGTAGCTTCTACCCCTATCTTTGCGGCTTGTGCAAAACGATTTGGCTAAGGAACACAAGTATTAATATGTGATGGGAATGAAAAGGAGATAATGGATGGAGACAACCACCACAAACCAATGCCAAAGAAACAATGGCATTGCAGGAAGTAAAGGTGAAGGACAACTGAAATGGAGGGCGGTGTGGGCGACTACCACCCTCTGCTTAGAGACATCTGGAGCATGGTTTGTGATGGGATGATCTTTCACGTGAAGCATATCTACCGAAAGGCTAATGAGGCGGTAGACTATGTGGCTTTATATGTGACCAACGACTTTGGTGACACTCTTTGGATTGGTGAGGGAGAGTTGTCCGGTGTGCTTCAGAATTTGTTATTTTTCGATTTTTTTAGCTGTATCAGAACTCGTTCTGTATGATACATCTGCTTCAAAAAAAAAAAAAAGAAAAAGAATCGGGATACTGGAATGGAGAGAGGAAGGATTGAAACAAATCTTAAAGAAAATGAAGAGAAAGGGCTCTCTTGGGAACGAGTTTTTCCATTAGATCCTTGGCCTTTCTGTCCTCCTTTTTATCAGCTCACCTGGTTCCAAACAGAGGAAAGGGACACATCAAGATCACCATCATCAAGCACAATCCTTTCGGTGGGGCTGTCACATATATCATCTCAAAAGGAGACTGGGCACCACAGTTATTGGTGTCCCTGTGATCCATCTCTCCCACTAGCAACTCCCTCCAATGGTGGTGGGGCTGCCATTAGAGTAGCAAATAATAAAAGGGCCCCTGTTCAAATCAACACTCTTGCTTTTTGGGAGGATGTATAATTTTGGAGGCCAGGGTCAAGATTCTCATACAGATACATCTTCTAGTGGGCTGCTCCACATCCCATTTCTTTAATCTTTTCCTCCCTTCCATGCTCATGTTGAAACATTTCAACAATTAATCTCACCCCACACATCTCCATCATGAAGCATAATGGATTACCAGCTCCCACCAACAACCAGCATTAACCTCCACCAAGACTTGTTAGTCTCAAGATTCTCTTTCTTAGTTTTCACCCACTCTTCCAATGGACCAATTATTCCTTGGCTAGACCTGGTCCAAAATAATGGGGTCTAACCTTGAATAATCTTGGAATTGGAGTTACATTAACTGCACAAATCTAGATGCTGGCTTTGTCTCATGCCATTATTATAGATTGTCTTTTACCTTATCCAATTGTTTAGTACAGTAATTAAATGGATTAACATCAGCCATTACCACTAGCATCATGAAGATGCACATGTAACTTTTTTTTTTTTTTTGCTTTGCTTTGATATTGGCCAGAATATTTCGAGCTACTCAAAACCTTGACAAGCAGTGGTTTTCTATTAAGAATGTACTAAATAAAAAAAAGGAAGTTGCCTTTGACAAGGCCTCATCTCAAACACTCTGAAAACTAAGAGCAATAATAATGTCGTACTTGAAAAGAAGTAGAACTATATGCAGCTGGTAAGCAAATGGAACATGAATGGTCGTCCACCGTATCCAAATCCACTCTTGCTCATGGGTTGGTGGAGACTTTATCATGAACATAATTTGTCTGTCTTTCGATATATCCAATTCAATAGAATCATACTCTGGACGCAATCCCTTTGGCTCCATCTTATCCAGCTTTGTAAGTATCCATCTCCCTTTTACTCCAATCATTTTCTTTTCCATTTTTTCATACTTATTACATATAATTTGTTCCAACTGTTACTTAAAAGATAGTAGTACCTCTTGGATCTTAGTTACACCACTAAAATCAAAGACAAACAAATGTTCAATTGGACTAAAACAAAGCATCCAGCCCTCCTCAAAAGGATAGAGGGCAGGGGCTTTAAAATAAAAACAACCATCTAATCCTACGTTTCAGCTAATCCAATAGTTTAAACAAAAGGCAACGACAGCTTCTGGCGTGTCAGCCCCCATGAACCATTTATCTTCTTCCAACACCCCTACCATACCATAAAGAATTAAACTCCTCACTATTAGTCACTAGAAATATCACATGTACGGAAAAAATACAGTAGGCTCCTTCAAGTTTCTATATTTCACATTCGGACCCCTAATGCTTCAATAACTGAAAAGTAGCCTTCAACTACCTATCCATTTCCCCTCGTTCCAGTTTTGTCTCCTACTTGTACCCAAAAACAAAAATAATAATAATAAAAAAAACTACCTTCCATTTCCACGTGGCTAAAGTATCTCTCCAAACTTATATAGTATCCTGCATGGTCGGGCCAACCCTATCTCGGTGGAACGAGAATGGCAAGATGAGCAAACTACAATAGCTCAGCTCATATTTCTCAGCTCAGTTGCATATTTCTCAGCTCGGTGTTTGCTTCGACTTGAATTTTCTCAGCTCGGCAGTTAATTTTTCTCATATGTGGAAGTACGTATTCTCTATCAAACTAAGATAACCCTCGGAGGTTATTTCGAATCTTCAGAAGAATATAATACAATTTCGAACGGTTACAACACAACTCCAGGACTATTAAGATACGATTAGTAAGAGATTTGGGATCTTGCTGCTATAAATTAACTCGGATATCCTCCATAAAAAGTAGAATTAGAAAATTCTAGCCGAATACCGACTGTCTCTCTGATTCTTCCTTCTTTTTTTCAAGCATCGAAAAAAGTTATCTCAAGCATCGAAGAGCTCGGTCCGAGCCAATTCAATGAGCTCTTTGACCTTGTTTATTATTTTGCGGATTCATAAAAGCAATCTGCATCATCGATCGATCGACAGCAACACCTCACGTTACGAATTTTTATTTCTTTCCCACTCTAACAGCTACATTACATTTTCCGGGAGGAAAATATGATACAATGGGCCTTGTAAGCTTTGTTATGACTATAATTTAATTCTAAACCTTTCATTCCAAAGAAGCCGGTCTATCTTTTTTTCTTTTTTTTGCCTTAAAAAAAGAGGAAGGGGAGAGGAAGGGACGAGCTTATCCCCACGTAGCAGTCCCCATTGAGCCCCACTCCATCAAGAGAATGTTCGATGCAGGCATAAATGACTGTGAGTTGGGCACTTCAGCCAATTTTACTCATATTCTCTCCACCCGTGGGCCCAGCTCGGACATCCTTCTGGGCTCTGATACGAATCCTCCATGTGAGTACGTAGCCCTTAGGGTTGGATTGAAGCGCGAGCGAGCCAACCAGAAGGGAAGGTGAGGTCGGTTAGTCAAGGTTTCCAAACTCCGTGTCCGAAAAAAGAGCATTCGGTCTCTATAATTTAATCGGCGCTCGTGTGTTTCGAACTCGGAACCACTTGGTTGGAAGTAAGGCCCTGTTTCACTGAGCTACTATCTTAGTGGCAGCCAGTCCATCTTTTAGAGAAAAAAAAAAAAAAAAAAAAGGCCAGTCTATCAGGCGCATAATGCTGGAAGTACGTACGGGAATGTTCCAATAATTCCCCCCCTCCTGCAATGCCGCTTTCCCTTTTAAAAGCCTTAGTGGCCTTCTTTTAATATAAGAAAAATTTTGGGTGGAAAATGAATAACACTCCTCAACCCCCTCTGAGGCCGAGCACGAGAATCCATCATTTCTATTTCCATTAAAAAATAAATAAATTAGCACCAAGACAGAACCCGACAAAGAAAGGACAACCTGATCTTCGGAACGTCCTCATAATAAAAGTTCTATGCGAGATCAATTACAATCGTCCGTTTCCCTTCAAATGCATCTTATCCGCGCATTATCTCCGTCGAGATAATTTTCGTATAGAAATTTTGTATGCGTACGTATGAAAGTAACATCGTTCCCAAACGGACGAGCTAGTGGCAAGTGTAGGTAAATTCTTCTACCATGCTGGGTATTTACATAAAACCCTCCCATTCCTCGCAGCGGGGTGGGTACATACGAATACCCGCCACGTGTAGAATCGAAGATTTTTCTTAGAAATAGTTTTTTAAAGGATCCGGTGGTGGACAGCCTACCACGCGTCTCTGATATCATCCGACGGTCCAGATCGCTAGTCCGCGCGAAGCAACATAGCCCGATGCGCCCAGGGAGCAGCGGACCGGGGCCTCCATTTTTCCTGCGACTAGAGTCGGGGACCGACGACATTGAAAGATTTTTTAATTTTTGCTTCATTTTCTCTCTCCCTATAAAACTTTTTTTAATATTTTATTCCTCGGTTTCCGGTTTTGCCCCTGATGGAGGGAATGATGGCTGTCTGCGAGACGTCGCAGTTTAATAACGTGTTCCCAGAAAGGGCCTCCGCTTCTTGTAAATTTTCTTCTCGCTCTACAGCGTCTTCTCGCTCTCTCGGTCTGGCTCGTCCATGGGTGGCCGGAGGCCGGCAGCGGGGACGGAGGCGGAGGTCGGGGGGGCGGAGCGGGGGAGGAAGCGGGGCGGCGAAGTCAGGACGAAGCAGGCCGGGCGGGGCTCCTGCCGCGGGAGCTAGGCCAGAATAAATCGCCGGACCACAGCGGCTCCGACGTGTGCCCTTCTCTCCTTCTCTCTCTCTCTCTCTCTCCAACTATCTTTGCTCGCGTTCTTGCTTCGATTTGGGTGCGAAAGATAGGGTTTTGCCGAGTGTTCTCGTTCAGTGGCTCTTCGGGGAACGATGGGGCTGATGCTTGGAGAAGCGCTGAAGAGCCTCTGTGTCGAGATCGGGTGGTCCTACGCGGTCTTCTGGAGGGCGGTTGGTGCCCAGAACCCGACGTAAGCTCAAAGTCTTCTCTTTTCTTTTGTTTCCTTCCGGTTTCCTTGATTTATGTGGATTTTTTTTTGTAGGATTGGGTTTATTCTTTTTTGTACCTCTCTTGGGAGGGGACTGGGTTTTGTGGGGAAGATCTAGATGTTGACTAACTTTGATGAACTGAGGATTCGATTCCTAAAGAATCCACCTTTCTATATCCATTTATACATATATTTTTGTGACTGAGTTAATAAATGGAGAGTAGTTGTTATGCTTCCTGGTTAGGTAGTTCGCTACAATGCATGCTTTTTTAAATTTACGTTGTAAAAAAAGGTATGGTTTTATGCGTTTATTCTCTGTTTCCTTAATTTACTTTTCCTTTTTCTTTTGTTTTGGCGGAAGTACAGTTGCCAGATCCTTAATGTAATATTAAGTTCTCTGGATTTCTAAGTTGAGAGAGACAAATGTGATTTTGGCGTGAAGTTTGGCTTATTAAAGCCATTAACAGTGCGACAGATTTTGTGTTTTAACCTTGATGTCGAAATTTTATATCCTGGTTGAATTTTACTGTCGTCTTTATCATTTCATCAAGTTTTTTTTTGCAAAAAAGGAAACAAGGAGTTCTCGAGAAAGACTCCAGACTTGATCACGAATGAGTGTTGTCATGTTCAACCTGAGAATGGGATTTGTGATTTACTTGAACTGAGGGTTTTAAGGTTTGGTCTGAAATTTGGCAGGCATTTGGTCTGGGAGGATGGATATTGTGAACGGGTGCCGCCCATTTCGGGGGTTGAAGCTATGGATTTACTACTCAAGGAACAGGGGCTGATAAGGAATCATAACAATGATCACGCTTCTGAGCTCAGGGGACAAGCGGAGGACAGAGTGGGCATGCTGGTTAACAAGATCATGGCAGCGCAGGTCCATGTTGTAGGAGCTGGGTGTGTAGATTGTGCTTCTGCCATCATTTCCATTCTATACCTTTATAGAGTGCCATTATTGAAGCTCTCTCTCTCTCTCTCTATCTCTATCTCTCTCTTTCTCTGAGATAAAGTTTTGTAGTGGACTGCCTTATTTCAGGATGGTTGGGCAAGCTGCTTTGACGGGAAATCATCAATGGATTATCCAAGACATCCTTCATGATTATGGATCCATAGCCGAGGTATATCTTTTGCTGTTTTGATTCTTCAGTAAGGTTTTGAATGAAAGATCATATTGCTTGGAAGATCTTCTGATGTTGATAGTGATGGATTTAAAACATTTATCTAATTGTATCCGGTAGAAAAACCTATGGCATAGGTAGAATGTTAATGAGAGATAATGATCATGTGGATGGTAGTTTAGCATTGATTACCGAACATATCATTTTGTGTAATTTTGGTTAGAAAGAATCATCTGGTGTAATGGACACAGGTCATAAGTATCTGAATTTTAAATGGACATTACAAAAAGTGGCATGCATTTTCATTTATTCATGATGGACAATCTAAAATGTTTTATAAGCATGCTGCGCATAACTTTATTTTCCGTATCTGTTGATATTTTCATTGCGTAGTCTTGTGTGCTTGTGTTTTAAGCATCACATATGCTGGTCGCATGATTGTAAGCATCGTGTTGGAAGTTCCATCAAAACCTGCATTTTGCTATGTGATTATAACTTACAAGCACTTTCTATCAAATTTTTTGGATTATAATATAGCTTACTTTTTTAACATCCTAAATAAATAGGGATACAATGTCTAGATTTTGGCAAGAAATTTTATATGGCACTTGTTTTTTCCTGATAGGGTTTCGCTGAGATTAACCACCAATTCCTGGCAGGCATTCAGGTCCAGAAGTTGTTCTCTCATTACTTTTTAAAATTAATGTTCTAGTTCATTTTTTTCATTTTACAATGGTTATAGTCTTCCCTTGTTTTCACATGCCAAATGTCTATACTGTTATTTGTTTTTACAGACAATTGCAGTTATTCCTGTGATTCCACATGGCGTTGTACAACTTGGTGCTATCCAAATGGTATGGTTATCCTTTTAATTTTCATTATTAAAATGAGTACTTGTTGCTACATATCGAAATATTAGTTTTGACAGAAACCTATTTCACCTTTTGGAGTTGGCTATACATGTCCCACTTCCAAATGGTTCAAGAATAAACTGCTGAAAGGGCATGCATGAACTCAGATTAGAATATATCTACTGCATAATATTACTTAACTAATTCTGAGTGGTTTCATTTGAATAATATGCAATATATCTAAAAAGAGCATATTAAACAACGATTTTGCTTAAGAATTTAATGTACAAGATGGCATTCCTGCACATATCCAAATCTTTTCTACTATTAACGTGATATGAGTGTTGCATGTACACCACATGTACATCTATATTTTTCTTTTCTTTTGTTTTCTTTCTTTTCCCTTTTTTTTTTTTTGTAAAGGGGTCCATAAAATAAACCTTATAACTAAGTGGCTGTATGTCTTGGAACTTATGTGTTATTTTTTCTCCCATTTCATCAGATCATTGATACATCTTATAACAAAGTGGCTGTATGTCTTGGAACTTATGCGTTATTTTTTCTCCCCTTTCAACAGATCATAGAAAATACTGTGTTTGTAAACCATGTGAGGAGTTTATTTGCCCAGCTAGCTCATGTGCCTGGAGCCCTTTTTTCTGATATCACTCAAAAAACTTTAAGCCAGAGGAGTCAAGTACATTCTTCACTTGGCATGCAAATCTCTTATCGCCAATCTACAGATATCTGCACTAAGGTACTTTCCCATTGTTACTGTTGGACTCTTTTACCACCTCTTCAAATCTTCAAATTCAAGATCTGTTACTCAGCCTTTTTGTGCTACATTGCCACAGTCAAGTGAGAATTTTCCGCAGATGGCTTCAGAAGTGACATCTACAAAACAGACCATCACAAACAAAGGAATGCTGCTTACTGGCCAATTTCAACCAAATATATATCCAGGAGTTAAATCCATCCTTCACGCTAATAGCCAACTGGAAAATAGATCTGCAGGAGCTCAGATTATACTCTCCAAGCCAGATGAGAATTTTATCCAGCAGCTGCCAAGTGTTCCAAGCGTGGAAGGCCAAAATCAGCCTTTAGTGATGGCTTCAGGTGCATCTTTTAGTAGCTTAAGATTTCCTGAAGAGCAGCTGCTGTTAATGTCAACTGTTCGGTCTGCTGACAATACAGAATCTGCATTATATAATGGTAAAATAGATCAGTTAAAATCCAGTAAATGTTACCTACCTAATTCTTTAAAAGATCCTGATATTGCGCACTTGTTTGGAACAAGTGGATCGTTGGAAAATGCAAATGATCTTGGAAACTTTGGTTCACTTCCAGATGGCACTACAGAAAGTATCAGAGTTTCATGTGCCAACTCATCTGTTAATGGGGTAGCTCAAGTGTCCAACCAAAGAAATCGCTCAAATAGCAGTCGTGGGATTTCAGGAAATTCCCAGCAGAACCAGCTGTCTGCCATGAAAAATTCTCTAACTGTGTTGACAACAGAAAAGCAGAAAGTGGAAAACAATTTGTTTCAAGCTTCTCATGCCCCACCTTCTGAATCTGATGCAAATGGTTTGTGTCATAATTTGCTTGTTGGATCTCTTCCAGCACACAGGGTGAGCAATTCAAATTGTGCTCAGGAAGATCAAAGATCTTGTAATGTTGCTTGTGGAGCAAATGTTACTTGTGTTGCACATGGGCAGAATTTGAAAAATTTTGAGGCATCCGAGCTTCCACATATGTTAAATGAGAAAACTTCTTTCTTAACTGTGGAGCCAATGTCAGGAAATGATCTGTTCGATATGTTGGGTCTTGAGGATAAGACTGATTATGCATGTGGCAGTTTGGATGATGTTTTGTTGCAGAGTGATGATCTAAATGCTTGCAAATTGGATGCTGATATATCTAGCCTCTCGACTCAGCTGGATGTTTGTCCTACCTTCGATTCATTGAATGATGAGATTTTCTGTAGTCGTGTTTTTTCTATGGCTGACTCTGACCAACTATTGGATGCTGTGATCTCAAAGTTCAACTCTGGTGCCAAACAAAGCTCAGATGACAATATGTCTTGTAAAACTTCAATAACAAATATCCATAGTTCTCATCATGGTGATTCTCCCGACATTGGCTGGGTGGATTTGTCCGAGCAGGTGCAAGGTGAGAATTTTGGTCATGCACCCATGCTTGTGAAACCAGAGAAAGCTGCTTCAAGTTATATCAAACCTGCATGTAGTCTAGACAAAACTGAAGAGTGCTCCCAGAGAGTTGGCTTTCATAAATCCCAAATTCGCCTTTGGGTTGAAAGTAGCCAGAATGTGAAATCTGATAGTTTGTCTGCTTCAAATGGTACAAAAGTTGAGGAGATAGGTAAACTGAATCGGAAGAGACCCAGACCAGGAGAGAGCCCTAGACCAAGGCCGAAAGATCGCCAGATGATTCAAGACCGTATTAAGGAACTTCGAGAAATCGTACCTAATGGGGCAAAGGTGATCTTGCTGATACTGGAAGCCTTGAGCTTTTTATCACAGTTTTTTGTCATTCTAATTCATTTTATAGGGTAATATATGAGAATATTGCTAATCTTTTTTTTTTTTTTTTTCCGGTATTGTTAATTTGTGGAAGCAGTGCAGCATTGATGCTTTATTGGAGAGGACGATAAAGCACATGCTTTTCTTGCAAAGTGTGTCAAAACACGTGGACAAGCTCAAGGAAATTGGAGAGCCTAAGGTATGAGGTATTTTTTCAATTGTTAGTGCTAGCTGCATGTTCTAACTTGAGTATGGTAAATAGTGTCCCTCTCCCTCTTCTTCCGAGAGAAAAAGGAGGGGGACCGGCATCATGTTATAATTACTCGAGTCCAGATTTTTGGAGATTCAACATTCAAAGATCAAACTTGAAATCTGTGGTTGCTAGGCAGGGGTGTCTGACCATTGTAGCAAGCCCCAATTCACAACCCTGGTACAGAATTGAGCCAAGCTCATGTGACATCAGTTTTGCGCAATAAAAAATATCTATAAGACATAAGCTGATCGTCATGAAACTTTTAGCTGAAATATGTATGGACAATAGTTCGAAAATACAACCCTTTGTTCCGATAGCCTATAAGCTAAAGTTAGCACGTAATCCTGTTGATTGGATGCCATGATGACACTGTTATCTGCTCGATGCATATATGGGTGGGTAATCTAGCAACCAAAACGTCATTGCTTGATATGCTAAAAGATTTCTCCAATGATATTTGAAACCTTGAACTCAGGCAGGCTCATCACCTTCCGGCACGCGTGCCACACAATGCCAGAATGATAAAACACTAAAAAACCCCTTTTTAATTAAAAAAATAGAAAGATAAATAAGTGTTGTGCCAACCATGCCAGGTGCTGCTACGGGATCGGTGTGGTATGTTCTCGGCAGCATGGACCGGCATGGCTGGCACGTGGAGCCATGGGTAAAACCAGATATTGGTGTCAAGGGAACTTGCATGACATAATATCATTGCTCGAATATTTAATCTGATTGCTGCATTGGGGGTGTTTCAGGACTTGGTTTTGATTTATGAAACTTTGGTAACTGGTTTATAGTATAGTTGAATCACTTGAACAAAGTATTGACGTCATATACATATGACAGATAATTAGTAAGGAGGGCGGTCCGCTCTTGGAAGACAACTTCGATGGTGGAGCAACATGGGCATTTGAAGTCGGTTCTCAGTCCATGATCTGCCCAATCATGGTTGAAGATCTAAACCCGCCTCGTCAAATGCTAGTGGAGGTAAATTGCTTCCATACGGTTCGCTTTATACATCTTATTACCATCACCTTCAAAGTATCATTTGCCAACAGAAGAGGAATAGATGTTTGTAGTATTCTCTTCAGATGCTTTGTGAGGAGCGGGGTTTCTTTCTGGAGATTGCTGACTTCATTAGAGGACTGGGATTGACCATCTTAAAGGGAGTGATGGAAGCTCGCAAGAATAAAGTTTGGGCACGTTTCGCAGTGGAGGTACAACCACGTCTGATCTTGAAAGCTGTGTATTTTGTTTATCAATGCATTCACTCAAGCATCGAAATTTACCTTTCAGGTCCGAATCTTTTAGCTTGTAATGACTGAAACTACAGCCATGAAGTTCTTTTGTCTACTTTGTATGCAGGCGAACAGGGATGTGACGAGGATGGAAATTTTCCTGTCACTTGTGCGAATGTTGGAACCAACTGCCGGGAGCAGTATAGCCCCACAAAATGTCGACGATGTCAACATGCCACATACCATGCTGCATCAACCTACTATTCCTGTAACAGGGTTGTCTGATCGCCGTCTATAAGTAATCCAACCTTTGCAGACAATGCTAAGAGTGGGGCTGGCTTCTCCTGCCATGACTAGCATTCCGATGTCCGTAAGGGTTTTTGAGCACCGCATTAGATGTTTTATCGAGGGGGCTAGCTGCTCAGTTCTGAAACCTCTTCAAATCTGACGAGCTGTACATTTTGATTATGCTAATTGTTGATCTTGCTCAGGTTTCTATGTAAGCTTATTTGTCCTTCCTTCTGGAGCATTTTCTTTTGGTTGTTAGGTGCTAAGTATTGTTCTAATTTCTTGTGGGGAGAAGCTCCTCCAGGTGAGCAGGCTATAGATGTAAAAACTTGGGTGCTCAGGCGTTCAAACATCAGTCCTCTCTCCCTCTCTCTCTCTCTCTATATATATATATATTTGGGAGGAAAAGCTTTGGACATTGGTTTGGTTCCTTCAATTCCTCTGACTTTTAGCCTGTTTAACAAACTCATGGTTCTAGTTGTTCATTATGTGAATGTCCAAAGCTTATCCTTCATCAAAACCAAAAGCTTAGCCTGAGAATGGTCCGTTCCATGGTATCAATGTTAAATTAGACATCAACATTTCAAGGTTGGAAGTTATTGCTGTTTTGCTATCAAAGATGTTATTGTCAGTGCCGAATATCCGTCTCCTGAGCATTTTGATTAGCCGAACGCCACCTGACTCTTTCAGAAATGTGGGGTGAGCTGAAGGACATTGAAGAAACTTGAAGCTATGCTTACGCTTGCTGAAGAGAAATTTAATCCTTTGTATTTCAACTGAAGAAAGAATCAAGTCACTATCGCATTTTTCTTCCTTTCAAAGCCATGGAATATAATAAGGTGTGAGCCGCGTGTCACTGAGTATTAGGCTTTATTTTTATCAGAGTAGGTGATCACAGCATTTGGACGAAATGGTCTTCCTCATGTTCATCGCTTATTGCTAACGTCATCCATTAATGTGGTCTAATGTTCTTGCCAGTTGCATTTTATTAGTCGGTAGAATTCAAATCATTTACCAATACCTAGTGGCGTATTTTGTTTGCGACTGAAATTGGAATAAAAAATAGAATGAATAGAAATAGAAATTGGAATGTCTATATATCTCGACGCGTTTTGTTTGTGACGGAAGTTGGAATTGGAATCGGAATAGTATTTGAATATTAGAAAAGAGTCAATATTGAGCTTTAAGGAATTGGGGCATTATTCCGATTCCTCTCTAGAAGCATGATAAGAATGGGATTTATCCAACTAAACGGTTGGAATAAGAATTATTCATTCCTATTTCCCTTCCAAACTCCAACTCCCTCTAACTAAACATGCGCCGAAAGAAAAACCTTGCAGCTGCCATGCAATATTTTGTTGGTTGGCACAATCATGATGGTCTATGAAGTTGAGTTTCATGCTGGTGTACTGCAACAACGGAGGTATGCTTGTAAACTCGGAAAGATATCAACCCAACTGCCAAATTAGATCAGAGAATAAAGTGTCTTCACTTGGTTGGCTTTGGCTCATTTAGATAAGAGTCATGACTGAAAAATATCATCCATTTATGCATGATGTATGCTTTCCAATAGAGCAATGCTCTCTAGAATTTGCAACATGCGGCGGGTCCATATGCAACCCATACAAGAAGTAGCCATCGATTTTGCTATTGATATTTATAATTATACAGGTGAGTCCATGGAAGATCATCATTAACTAGTTTTCACAATAATCTTTATTTTTTTTTTTAAGCTTATACCAATTCTTGCATTATTCAAGATAATCCACTTGGTGCTTCAGTTTCAAACCTTGTTATGTGCATTGCATCGACAACACATCTCTATCAAGATCATTCTTTCGGAGCTGGAGCCATCAAACTAGTGGAGAACTCGAAGGAATCAGAACTAAGACTAAATCGTAAACCCATATGGCCTGATAATTGGCTGCGGGAAAGGAACTTGAATGCGACGTCCCAACTATCTATATTTTCTTATTTTTCTTTAAAAAAAGCACCCTATTATCACTAAACATGCATGAAAACTATATTAAAATTCAAGTTTTCTATTATTGTTGTTGTCGTTGTAATCATAGTTCTCGAGTTACCTGTGCCAAGCACTGTAGATGCACCTCCCAAAGGTATGAACAGAAATTCTATTCTCGCGTGTTGTTTGCTCGAGAATGCTTCGTCAGTATGTGACCGACATGGCAGTTTGTGTGATCATGAAATTTTTGTTGGCAATTATTCTTTACAATGGTTCCTACTTTCTCATGGGGTTAAGAGGATTTATTCAAGCATTATGCTACTACAATGAAATCTAATTCTATCCGTACCATAGAGATGCGATTATTCAGTAATCAATTTGCGTCCTTTCATGATGTGCCAAACTGTCTTGTTTGGAATAGTGAATATTATTCTTTTATCATTGTGTCAAACAATAAATATATATATATATATATATATATATATATATATATATATCATGCTTCCAAGTCAGCATGTTGGCATCTCTAATGCTTTACTGGCAGCAATTATCCTCCAATGCTATCATAGTTTGAAAGTTTCATCTGTATTAATCATGATGTCATTCTCAGATGCCATCTGAGGAATGGTGATGTCTACTCCTCGAAGGAAATATGTGATTTTATCAATCATCAATCATCGATCATCATCGTAGAAAAATAAGAAATAGTTAGGGAGTATATGCCATATATTTTATATGCTATATGTAGGTCCTTTTTTTTTATTGACTAGTGTACACTTAGCATGGTTTATCTTAAGTAAAATCATAGAGCAATGGTCCAATCTCCGTGGCATACAGTTCGAATTGATCAAAGTCATTAAATTTTGTAAAAGGCTTCTCTTATCGAAAATGACAAATTATGAGTTTGGTTGGTTAGAGCCAAAAGACCGGAGATTTGATTGCACTCAAAGGTTCATAGTGAGTAAAATTGTAGTATAGTCTCTTGAAAACTCTTTAAAAACCTAATAAGAAACAAAAATCTTCTCATGTACACACCACAGAATATTGTATAGGGCAGACTTTCTATATATTTTCTCTAGCGCCCATCTCAAAGAGGAAATCTAAAAGTCAAACCAAGGTGGGATTCTTCCTATTAACGGAGTCTATCAGTCCCGCGACACACAAAAAGAGCAAAAATCATATGCATGAAGAGTTCTCGTCGCCCACATCCTTTCTTCTTTCTCATAAGGCAATTTTCCTTATTGGATGAGTTTTTCTCTCTTTCTGTGAATCTTCTTCTTTGTGAAGGCGTCCAAAACATAGTATTCACCAGTACACATGGTTAGATGATACACACTTAACAAAATAGTCATCCAATATCCCAATACACATCTCTATGTAAATTGATACATAATTTTCAGAACATAATAATTACCAGTACATATTGCATGGCAAGATGATATATACTTAGCAAAAATAGTTATCTAACGTTCCAATATACACCTCTAGATAAATCGATACACAATTTTCAGAATATAGTATTCATCAATACACACTATATGGCCAAGTGATACATACCTAATATAATAGTCATCTAGCATCCCAATACGTATCTCTAGGTAAATTGATATACAGTTTTTAAGATATGATATTCACTAGTATGTAGCATATAGTGAGGTGATATATATTTGTTGGCTTCTAGATACATACTGTAAGTTTTTTTGATACACAACCATCAACGATTCAATATATATCTCTAGATAAATTGATGCATATTTTTCAGAACATGGTGTTTACTAGTACATAGTATATGGCTAAGTAATACGCTCCGAGCAAACTAATCATCCAGCATCCTAAGACACATCTTCAAATAAATTGATATATAATTTTCAAAATATTGTGTTTACCAATACACACTACATAGCCAGATAATATACACCTAGCAATAAAGTCATTCAGCATTCTAATATATACCTCTAAGTAAATCAATACACAGTTTTCGTAATATGGTTTTCACCAGTACATAATATATAACCAGATGATATATACTTGTTAACTTTCTAATATATATTCTAAGCTTTTTTGATCCTAAATAAAGAGGAATTTGAAAGAGGCGAAAGGGACTCAAGAAGGAGAAAGAAGGCCTCACAAACGAAAGAGATGGCTAGACATGGAGGAGGATGGATAGAGAGTCTTGACAAGGAAGAAGAGAGGATGTAGGTGGATGGTCTCTCTTTACGAACACAATTTTTTTTTATTTTTTTAAGTCACGGGACTGATGGACTCTATTAGTAGTACAAGTTCCATTCCAATTTGATTTTTGGTTTTTTTTTTTAAAGATGGGCTCCAAAGAAAATGTGGCAAAATAGAAAGTCTATCCTAAACGATGTTTTATGGTGTGTGCATCAAAAAAATTTTGTTCCCTGATAAGAGCTAATTTAGAATTCATTGCTCAGTAAATAGGGAGACAAGGCCCAAAACCTCTAGGTACATTTACAACTTGGGTCATTATGTCTCCTAATCTTCTGTCAATGTACGTTGTCTCTTTATCATGTCTGACATATTTTTCCCATTTTATTTTTTGATGGATCGCCTGTTTAAATTTCCAACCATCAAAATTGTTAAATACTACAATAAATGTGAGATAGATAGGTAGATAGATAGAGAGAATCATAAGGCTAACACGGGCAGAGGCCCGTGCAGTCCCCCTCTTCGCCCCCACACACCACCCTCAGTCTATCTATTTTATTGGTGAAACTTAATACTTGAAATTCAACAAAACCTTTATTTTCTTCTTTTTCTCCTTGTGAAATAACTTTTTTGATGTAAAGGGGACCTAGTGAAATAACTGGGAACTGTTCTCCTCCCATTCTTGACGAAGAAAAGGAAAGAACCCCCCACACATTAATCCAAAGAACCCCACTGCTTTTCCGCTATACTTCCCACCCTCCCATCACCCTTCCTTTCATGTGTCCTTTCCCTTGGACGCCACCAACCATCCCAAACAACACATGAACTTGGTGGGCTCATGAAGACTGCCTCTACCACCCTCAAGCACAAACCCTCCTGTCCCCAAGCTCCCTCCATCCATAGCTTCTCTGCTGAATTATTGCTACACATTGCAAATCAAACTCTAAATATCATAACATTCACAATTGGCGAAATAATTTTAAACTTCATACCTTGGTCCTGCTATTAAACTGTTACAAAGGATATGTTTCTGTCTTGCAGCTCAATTTGCAGTGACACATCATTATCATGGTCATCATTCAAGTCTTTCATCATTCAAGTCTTTTTTTCTCCATGAAATATGAAACTAAAGGTTTCATAGAACAGATTTTATGACTTGTGACCGGCACGATTCCGGACCTCCAAAAAGTTGCGCGTATGTGCTATTTGATTTGATCCGATTTAGTTCTTGTGAAGCAAACCGAAGAAATATATGATCCAAATTTAATTTCTTTTCATACGAGACAAACTACGTTCAGGTCCAACATCGAAGACCCACATAAGTACATACGAACAGAGATAAGTATGTCTATCCTACATATATTTGAATAAAAATTGCATACTGATGAGCGGTATGTATGTTCCAAAGGAGTGAAACAATATACATTACTCAGCTTTATGAACTCAACTCCCAATCTGCTCAAATCCCATACACAAATGGCTCTGTGAAGTATAAAACCCATCGATCTGAAGCTATTCTTCTATACACTAGTCCTCCTATCAGGCTATCAGCACTCAGTGAAAGGTTTCTCTCTACCCAGACCCCAACTACTACTATTCTACAAGCAACCTGATACGCTCATTCCAAATCTAAAGCAGATATAATTCAAGCTACAAAGTCTGGTAGTAATTGAGCTGCGTACCTCTTTCTGTTCGGGATATCAATGCTCTCGTAGGCATTTGAAGGATGCGCGACGCTTGGGTTGTTGTTGAAGGATGGCATGCTCTCGTTGGAGAGAAAAGATGGCTGCGCTCCCGAGAGAGAGAGGTTCTCGCAGTGTGGGAGACCAAGAGTAAGGGAAACACCATTGCCCGAAAACCTTGGTGTGAATTGTTCGGAGTCGAACCTTCCGAGGTCTGCAATTGGGTAAGCCCCAAAGCTTCCTCCATGGTTTGTAGTGCCTCCTATCAAGGAAAAGCCTTGGTCCCCGGCCCTCTGCTGTCCATCCATAAACTTCATTAGAAGCTCTCGGTTGCTTGTCTCCTCTGACTTCATATCGAAACTGATCAAATGCTGCAGCGATTCGCCCCTTCTTGCCTTCTTGAGCCTCGGTTGCATGGCTGCTTCATTGTCATAGTAGGAAGCATGGCTCCGATCATTTCCTAAGGGCGACGGCGGTGCTGCTGCGACCGAAGAAGTTCTTGGATCATTTGGATGGTTTTGTGTTGTTTTGAGACTATCGGCCTGCCCGGTTCTCGTTGGGCTGCTCTCTTGCTTTGCGCTGGACTTGGAGACTGAGTTTTCATTGGCATCGCTCTTGCTAGCTTTCTCATCAGCGCTGTTCTGTTCCGGGTCCTTCATCTCCTCCGAGTACATTTCCTCCACCATCGGCTTCCATAGTCGGACCCTCGCGTTTATGAACCAGTTAGAGACCTATATAGTAGGAAAAGCCACAGAAGTTCTCAATCGAATACTTTGACACGAATGTGAGAAAGAGATGGGTAATTCATATTTCTCAACTACCTGACTCCTACTGAGCCCTGTTTGTTTCGCAAGCATGATTTTGTCTGAATCCTTTGGGTAGCTGCAATCCATGCAATAGAATTTATGTGAGTAGTTTAGTTCTTAGACAGACTGGAATTGATGGATGGTTCTATTGAGAGTTTGTCAATGCTAATACGAGTATGAACTGGCGCCATGAAACAACAATTTGGATCGAGTTCTCGGAGATAATTCTCATATTCAAGCACTTACGGGTGGAGGAAGTGTTCGAAGAGCCAAGCCCGAAGAATCGAAACAGAGCGTTCGGGCAATCCTCTCTGGGGCCTCCAAGCATTGTGCTGGATCATTCCAAGCTGCTGCAGAGCCCGCTGCTGCCTCAGGTGGTGGTCGACAAACCGAAGCCTTGAGCCTCCAGACTTGGTTTCTTCCTCCCCTAAGCTCCTACTTGTAGCCCGAATCTGGCCTGCGATGGCATCTCGGAGGCAGCGGAATTGCTTCGATATGGTCTGTAAAGCGAGGGCGGTGTATGTTCTTGCTGATCCGGTTCCAGCCACAGCTTCGAAGGAACTGACCACAACTTGCATCTGGTTGTGGTACTGCCTGTACCTCTGTTCCACCTTCAGAAACAAGAAAGAAAAAGAGGGGGAAAATTTAGTTCAGAAATGAACAGTTTTTTAAACAGCCTGCCAAAAATATGCTGATGGACTTTGAATCATGGGAATTAAAACAGAAAAAAGATTATTTTATTCTATCAAAATGAACGAGGAAATGAAAAATTTGTTGATAGAGCGGCATACAACATAGCTACGAAGCAAGAAAGTAAAATTTCGAAGAAGTACATGAACAAAATTCAGGTTTTCAGAATTTTATGCCAAGCTACAGTGAAGTGAAACACGACATGGAATAATTTTACATGACGAGCTTTCATGGGTCTCTATTCTAGATCCACCCAACGTCTAAAATTCCTTACCTTGCGACAAAATTCGATTAGAAGGACAAAGCTTTTATATTGCCAATTACAAAATTTCACTTGATGCACTCTTATTCAAAATCCAATTCGGACTAAAATTTCCGACTTTCAGTTAGAACTTTTCTAGGTAGGTGATTTGTTCAACAAGCTTGAAGCCAAATTCAAAGTAGCACAATTAATTCTTCTTCTCGGAATACAAAAGTTTCAACCTTCCTATCAAAATTAATTACGCCAGCGAAAACATATGGAATTCTTGATAACAGGCAGAAATAGTTCATGTAACATCCACACCGACACTTACCTCGTCCAGCATGTTCACAAGCTTTGCCTTCTTCATCTGAAGCTCCTGCCTCTCGGCTGTGGTAAGATCAGCCCCGCGCTTCGTGCTCGTGTCCTCCTCCCCCGTCCCAGCGGCCGTACCCTCCGAGTCCCTATTGCCCTTCATGGGACTCTTGGAGTTGGTCCCCTTCGCGGATTCACCTTTGATTCCCCGCCCGACGTTTACCACCTCGTCGAGCAGTTGTTGAGCTGCCTTCAAGTACTTAGAACCCATCAAAAAGCTTTGCAAGCCTGAGACGCCGCTGGAAACACCTGACGCCGAGGACGAAGACCCCAGGATCTTCGCTTCCTCGGTTCTCGCCGGAGTCATGTTCGGCACCGGGGCGACCATCTCCCGCGGGGAGAGGCTGAGGGACAGCCCTTGCTGAGGCTGACGCATGGTGGAGGGGCGTCGGGGGCCCAACTGCGAGGCCATGTCGATGGAGTTGCTCGGCGGTGTCGGGCTCCATAGGTTGCAGTGGAGGCGGGGGACTAGACCATGGATGGCCGAGACATCATGGGCGGGGGCTTGGATAGGCTGCGGGCGGTTGGATTCGTGGGAGGCGACGGTTGGTTGGAGGGGGATGCCGACGAAGTGCTGCTGCTGCTGCTGGTGGTTCATGGGATTTAGAGAATTCATGGAGTTCAGGAGGACCATGTTGCCCTGAGCGGCTGCGGTGTCAGAATATCCGACATAATTGGGGTTCATGAGGTAGAGAGTCTGCAAGCCATCAGGTTGGATTTCGGGGGCGCCATGAAAGTACGTAGCCATGGATAATTCTGATTTCTATTCGAGGAAATAGCTATCAAAAAACCAAAACAAGAAGAGAAATTCTCTCAAATAGCTCTCTTATCTCCTGGAAGAGAGACTTAAGATCACTCATCGCTCAGCTCACGCAGATGCATGGAATAACGTGGAGCTCCATATGCTTGCGGCCTGATCGCCATGGTGTGAAATTCTCCTGAAGAAAGGAACAAGGAAAAGAATATGTGAATGGTGAACGTTGAAGATAAGCAGAAAAAGGTAAGAAATACTAACATAGAATTCATAGAAAACTCAACTAGACTACAAAAACTAAACACTTGATGGAATTGATAAAGATAATAATACTGATGGAGGCGACAGTTCTTGATGGCTATTTTCACTTGGATCTCTTGGACTAAAATCGAAGAAGTTCCGATCGAAGAACTCCAGAAAGAAGGCCAAAGAGAAGCCCCGATGTCTGAGATCATGAATCTGAAAATCATGCATGAAGGAAGTCCCTAGAATTTGGTTCCGTCCATTGGTGGAGGGATAACCCATTCTATAGAAATTCTACTAGTACTGAGAGAGATGGAAGGAGGAGAAAGAAGGGAGAGACAAGGAGCTAGAGGGATATAAAAGAGAAAGGCAGCCATCTTCGTCAGGTGATAATAACTAAGTATATTTCATTAGCAATACCTGAGGGATGCAATCCCATGAGCACGTGGGGTGTGATATAAGAATGGTTATGGAATCCTCTCTCCCTCCTTTTATCTCCCCCTTTTCTCCGGAGTGATCTCTCTTCCTCCCTTCCTCTCTCTCTCGGTCTCAAACGCACAGAGGCAGATCTTAGGTATCATGAGTAAAAAAAAAAGGGAAATGGAGGCTGTCTCAGACTCATGTCAGAGTTCTGTACCTCCTGCCTCTTTCTCTCCAACTGAAAAGGAAAAGAAATAAAGCCACCAGTTAAGTAGACTCGGCTAAATGGAAAAGGAAAATAAGAACAGATACCCATCTTTCACCACCATTTTCCACACACCCCTCATATTTCTTTTCCTTTATCTTTTCCAAGTAGTTTTTTATCATAAAATGACTAGCTTTTTGGGCTGTATAGATGAGGATGCACCATAAACTATGGTGCACCCAGGAAGAGAGGATTGGGGTGCGGTTTGGTACCCGAGTGGATCAAAAGAGGGCAAGGTCCGGCTGATTTGACCCTCCTTTCCTCATCATTAGATGCAGGAGAGAGGGAGAGAAAGATAGACATGGATAGATCGATAGATATAGATATACTATTCTATAAATATATATATACATATTTAAAGAGAGAGAGATTGTTAGAGAACTGACAGAGTGTCGGAGAGAACGAGCAGCTGAAAAACTAGGAAACGTCGACTTCCACAGCCTGATTTAATATTTGCGCGAGTGTGCGTGGAAAAGAGAGGGGGCCAAGAAAGAGTGGGGAGCTTCCCTTCTCCTTCCAATTCCTTTTAAACACATATTTCCTTGCGTGCTGTGTATCTTCTCTGGCTTTTATTTGTTTATTGAGTCGGTCTTCGCCCCGTTTTCTTTTGCTATAATTTTATTTTTTATGTTTTTTTTTTTGTGGTTGGATGCTGGGGTTGGAAGATAGAGCAATTGAAAGATAGGGTACCCGACCAACCACCACCATAACACGGTGTGATAGGAAGAGAGAGACGGAGAGACTAATTCTTCAAAGAAAAAGTGGTTAGATTTGGAATTGGGATCAATACAATGTGACTCCTCCATAAGGTGCCTGCTTATATGGATTTTGGTTAGTGGAGCTCACCAGCTAGAGGGATCAAAAGAGCATCTTATGCCTCCCTTTTCAAAGTGGCATGTCTCGACTCTATGAAGTGGTCCTATCAGCCACTATTCTCCTGCTTCCAAATATCATCTTTGTTGTTTATAGCGTGTGATCGATGAATTCATCGCAAGTTAATTGCACCCTGCGATCACTCTACAATTGAGGAAAGTGACAATATTCTAGTGCATGCTGTATCGTAATTGCACCCCGTCTAATCCGATGGTTGATAGATACGTGTGGCCCCGTTGCCGAGCACCACACCAGTTGCTGGTGTATTGGAGACAACATGGTGTCCAGTGATTCGTTTTCCCCCTTGTGATGTGGCCCTCTTTCCCAGCACACGCACCTCTTGCTAGGGTTGGACAGCCTCGCGAGTAAAAATATCTCCAGTCCTTCGCCCATATACGTTTCATTGTACTATCACTATATTCTTTACTACTATTCCTCGTCAGGGAACTCCACTTTGCTTTCAGGACAGAGACCCTATACTGAGAAAGCAAGCAAAAGCTTCGAGATATGATGCTTGCAGTTGAAAGTCTGAAACTATTTATATAATATGTTACAAGTTAAAAGGAAACAAAGAAAACATGTGAGCATATATCTCTATCTCAATATATTCACATGTTACCAAGAATGAATAAATTAAGATATCGTAATCAAAAACATGGGACAAGAATGTGTTAAAGAGGAAGGGAAACGTAGGAAAGGGGGCTAAGGGAGCTCAGGATCAGATATCTTAACACATGGACGTACTGTTGTTCCCTGGCTTATTGAGTTGTTATGTTGGGAGGCTCAAACCGTTGTTTTATGAATCATTACGTTAGCGAACAAAGGAATTGCTATGATGGGAGGGCTTCCTATCTGGAGCTCTAGCTATCCTTAAGTTAAAGGATGGTGCATTAAGTTTTCAGCAAGCAAACCATCAGTAAGGACTCATTTTCAGGTATCTTTCAGAGTTGTCAGCTTCTACATATTATTGATCTCTTCAGATGTTCATTTCCTTGAGGCTTTTAAGGTAGATACTTGCGAGGTTCCATATTTCTTCTCCCTAAACTGGCTGCTATTTGCAACAATATAATAATATAAAAGCCTCTCTTCTTAAAATTTGCACATAAATCTTAAACTGGTCCTACGTACGTCAGTCGTAAAGCATCGTGGCATGGTTTTATCGAGTATATCCATCAAACTATGCTCTGAATCTTTACCACACACACACAAAAAAAAAAGAGAACTATGTTTTGAATATTGTTAGGTAAATAAATGCATAGCAAGTAATTGGTACTATGAATATTTAGGTATTTAAAGATAGATATTAATGACTTCGCCATTCTTCTCTGAAAATAAAAAAGGAAATGAAAAATTAAAAGGATAACGTGGTATAATTCGAACAATTGAATGGTATCATTCATGGAAACAATCAAAGTACAATGAAGTATCGGCACACCAACTGACTTGGCTTCTGCACAGTAATATAACTGGAACAGTCGAAAAAATGGGAGTGTCACTGTATTCCTCGTTAGATTTATATTTCTTCCTGCCATGATATTACTAAATCAAAGAGAGGACGTTATCATAGTTGGACCCTATGGTAGCTAGCTAGTTTGCAATAAAGTAAGCCACTTGATTGTTGCTTTTAGTATTGTGGATGAGGGAGAACCCTCGAATCGTACTAAGGGTTATTGATGATTCCGCGTTTCTTTTCTATAACATTCCTCTCACTTCCTATTCTCTGACACTCAATAAGGTTTTACTGGTGCCATCAAATGAGGGTATATATCTCTGATCTGTTCTGACTGTTCAAACCATAGTTCAACCGTTGTAAAACTATTGCAATTGCAAAAATGATCGAGAACTGGAGAAAGAAAAAAAATGGCATTAGGTACAATAATACAAAAGTTGGTTGTTGGTGGAGCCCTCGACTATGTTCAGCTGATTAGGACTCCACATGTGGAGAAGCTTTCAAGGGCCTCCCACACATGGTTCCATACGGTGTTTGAGGTCATTAAAAGTGATTATTGGCGTCATTTTTAGAGTGTTTATAGGTGCATATGGCCCCATGCAAGGCAAGATGCGTGCATATGGCCCTTTATGGTAGTTGTTGTTTTGTGTTGAAAGTTAGCAGGAGGATATCCTTTTTAAATGAGAGGTTAGAGATGAAGAGCGTGGGAATCAAAGAGGGGGCCCTCTCTTCATTAGCAAGAAAATGTGGGTGCAATGGCATGTCCTTACGTGACCCATTTTTCTTTAAAGTAGTCCCCTCATGTACGCAATCCCATCTGTTGATATTTTTTCTTCCTGGGCTTCAACAGCCACAGAACAAAACTCTACCACTGCCTTCCCACCTGCAGTAGTACTGCACTTCCTCATGAATTATCCGTAACCTAACCTTTTTCTCCTTTCCTTTATATCTACCTCTCTTTTCTCTTACTTTTCCTGTTCTCTTTTATTTTTTTTTTTAATTTTCTTTTCCGATAATGATACTAATGGCCACTACACTCTCGAGCCCGTCCGTTGGCTCTCTACCGACACTTTCTTGGCACATGATCGTGCACGATAGGTCTAATGGCTTTGTCACTATGCGAATATGCTAATCAATCACAATTGTCCACCAATATGTCATGTTGCAATTTGTCGATTGTCTTGTGCTATGTTTACCATTTCCATCCCACCTATCAAAATGCAAATTTAGTACAGCATCAACCCCAATCTAGACCTTTTCATGAACGAACATAAGAAACACATTAATTACCAAGATCTTAATTAATTATTGAGAAATTTAACTTTAACCAATGATAGATTTATCCTGTGTCACGCATCTAACAATGAACTAAAGCAATAAAGATCATATTAAATAAAGCATCCCCCTTTATAGGTAAAAAGTAGAAATCCTAAAAACATGTGTATGCATTTATTGATAGCTCCACTACAACTTTCAACTTTAAAAACACCTTACTTAACCTACCATAACCAAAGTTTTTTTTTTTGTCTTCAAAGCCAAAAAAGAGACATGCCACAAGACTAAATATCCTGCATGTTTCATTTATCTCCTAGAGAGTGTGCATGTGTGTGCAAGAATCATATAACATCAATTGCTAAAGATCAAGAGAAAAGAATTTGGTTAGAATACAAAAAGGTAATGATTGTAAAGATCAAAATTAACTTTTTATTGTTTTAATTATGTTTTCTATATATTTGTTTATGTACCAGCAAAAAAAAAAAAAAGGGTCGTATCAGGCCTGGCTGCCCGGTTGGCTGGCACAGAGAACAATGAAATCCAGCCACGGGAGTGTCGAGAGGTTGCAGCGGCGACACGTAGCTCCATTCGAAGCGCACTAATCGGGTGTCGTTAGAAGGAGGACGAGGAGATGGGACCCATGCCTTTCCCCTCCGACCGTGCTGTTCCCACGTGCCACTGGCTGCCGTAAAGCAGTTCCCCTTGGACTTTTGCTCCCGTGGTCCCCCATTCTCCCCACCTACACGTGTCGCCCTCTCAGCCTCTCCTTCCCCTCTCCAGCCCCTTAGTCCAAGAACAATTCTACCATCTTCATACAACTGGACACGTGGGTGCTGTCCAGCGTGAGACGTGCTGTTTCTTCCTGCGTTGGAGGAATCGAAAAGGTGACACGTAGGGGGTTGTAATATTTCGGTACAACGGGGGAATGCAGGGGAGCCGGGTGAGGCGGCCGCCGTGGATTCGGTAAGGGGGAGGCCGTCGCAATCGGGGCGTCACCATCGGCACGTGTGGGACCCGCTGGGGGGCGGGAGGGAAAAGGTCAAGGGTGCGGCCAATGAGCGACGAGCTAGCGACGAGCTGCGTCGCTGTCGCGGGGCCCATCCCCTCCTGCCCCGCTGCCCGCCCTGCCCGTAATCGCGGATATTACTCATTTTCTAATCGCAGCAAAAGAAATTTATTTATATGAGATTTTAAGATGATAACACGTAGGAAGAAATTGTCGTTCTTCAGTTGCTTCGCGGTCTACTGGAACAGAAGACGCATTAAGGACGCCCGTTTGGGGTTAAAGGTGACCGACTTCTAGATGCCGGCAATGTGTTCATAATGCTGTGACAATACAACTTGGTGATATAATAATGCTTCACCTTCAGAAGCAGTAGCAGGTTTCTGGAAATTTTTACAAAGTTAAAAGGGTGGGATTATCACAAAGTGATGGTAATGTTGTCAATTGCTTGCTTGCATTAAATATTGTATCCTTAGTTTATGTAATTTCTTTGTCTTTTTCATTCTTCTATTTCAGTGTGTATGTTGTGGATTAGTTGTTAATCATGTTTTTTCTACAATCTTTAACTTGTAGATAAATTACTTTGAAGAAAAGGTTTTGGGTTGCATTATTCAACTTGTAGAAGGGATCCACCTCTTTTGAATCTGGATCCAAAATTATGGTATCATATGATAGACCAGTGTTGTTTACCATGCAATATCTAATTAAGAGTAGTGATATTTTCTACGGGATTCATGGCACATTCCAATTTGACACAATTGCGCTTTCACAATTACAAAATTATAGTTGTAGTCTGCACTTTGTCAACAAATTAAAATTTAAATTGAAAGGTCGTTTCATGCATAGTAGGTCAAAG
This sequence comes from Phoenix dactylifera, assembly GCF_009389715.1. Lineage (NCBI taxonomy): Eukaryota > Viridiplantae > Streptophyta > Magnoliopsida > Arecales > Arecaceae > Phoenix > Phoenix dactylifera. Next base: position 1,641,667 of record NC_052401.1, on the reverse strand, counting down.
GCACGGACTTAGGAATTGTTGACGGCTTATCGAAAGAGATATTTTAAAAAAGGGCATTCATGAGTTATTTGTTTTAGAGTGAAATAGATTATAGATACGTAGCATTGAAGGTTCTTCGATGAGGTTAGCATCAAGTAATCCAAGAAAATAATAAAATATAAAAAAGATTTTGGAGGTAGGATGTAGGACTCAGTAAATTGGGCCCAATCCATTTGACCGGCCTAATCTTTTTGGCCCAAATGAAACAAAAAATAAAAAAGAAAAAGAGAGGGAACGAAGTTTTCCTATTTGGGTCGGAAGAGGAGACTGACTCCAGCTCCTCTTCGACTCCAATGGAGACTAGGAACCCTAGCCTCCATATCTATTTAAGCAAACATCACCCCTTCTATGAACTCCACCATTAGAAATTGCGAGAATTGCCTCTAATTTCTTATCCTTTTTGATGAATTTCTTCTTCGGTTTTCATCGGAAAGGGATCGTCGGATCTTCGACGGATTGAGGTAAGGGATCAAACTTCTATTCCTCTTTGTCTCCTAGTTCGGTGGTCACTGTCATCATGAAGTTGGACCGGCAAATTGCCAGAATAGCTTGGAACAGGGTATCCCTTATTCTCTTATTTGCTCTTTGTATTTCCTGACTGCCGCCGGCCACCGTCAGCCACCGTCGCCCTTGTTTGTCACTTGGACGCATGGCGAGCGATTGGCTGCCCACCATGGTTGAAAGGAAAGGGAGGAAGAGAAGGCCCGAGCCCTTTTTTTGGGTAAAAATGACAATTCATATAGCTCTAATATGAGTACATCCTGCCAAGTCAGAAAAAAGAAAAAAGTACAATGGGGGTGAGAGCCCTACTGTGGGCATCCATAAAAACTCTTCGAAATGTCGTGCAATATAGGAGGCAACCCAGTCTGCTACCTTAATTGCCTTCCGGAAGACATGTGCTACCTGGTACATACCCAACTCTACTACCAGCCTGTGTGTCTCACGAATGAGTGGGTGACCATCTCCATACCGGTCTGCACCCCGTATCCACTCGATCACCATAAATGAGTCACCCCAAGCCCTTCATTCTTCCTCTTTTCTCTTTCCCATTTTCTTCCGTCTAGTTGACCTTAGTCGCTGTTGACGTCACTAAGCTGGCCGTCCTCACTAGGCCCGGACTTCGTTGGTCGTCGACCATCGGCTCCTCCATGGTACTGGTTGAGAGGGAAAGGGGAAAAGATGTTTTCCTATTTGAGAAAAGGAGAAGACTTTCTCTCTCTTCTCTTTCTTCCCTCTCATTCTCTCTCCTTTCTCAAACCTCTCTATATCTTCTCTCTAGTAGGGCTTAAAAGAGTTGTGGAAGTGGGAAGTGAGGGATGCAATAGACTCCGAGTGAACCTCAGTAGAAGATTTTGGATTGTTGAATACCTCAGATGATTTTTAATGTTAAATTGATTCTACAGGAGAAAAATCTTTTAGAAAAGAGGACGTCAAGCAAGGTTTTGCACACCTCGGTTCGTATATCGCGGTATGGTCACGTGATTAGTCTGTCTGGATTGTCGACATAGAGATAAGAATCCTTATACACCCGCCTGCATGATTATAGATATTTTCTACACATATGCATGATATGCTAATAATCAATATAAGTCAGACACATGAATTTTTTTTATAATGGTTTCTATATTAAATCATATTTTGATCATTTCTGCTTGTGATTGATAGTATGATGGATGCACATATGAGTATAACTTATATTTGCATAATCGAGCTAATGAATGTGGTGCTCTGGACTAATTATGTTATATTGATTTCTCCATTATGGACAAAAAATGTGACACTTATCGATTGCTTTGTTATAGGCTGGAAATGTGACACTTATCAATTACCCCATTACAGGCAAAAAACATGACCATGGTTAGTGTAAAACCGAAAATAAAAAGAATTGGTATGTGAATGTGAACTTGATTGAATGAGAAAGGACTTTAGGCCGATCTCGTTATTATTCATTGCCCTATCATAAATGGAAAATATAACACTATCGATTACCTCATCACATGCAGAAAATGTAACACCTATTGATCGGCCCGTCATGGGCAGAAAACATGATCGAAATTTGGCCCAAAGTCAAAAAAATAATTAATTTTGAATCCGAATCGGGTTAAAAAGGAATAGAATAAAAAGTTGCTTGAAAATACTATTGAATATTTATGAGATATCGCATGATTTATCACTCTTAAATGATTGGATTTCTGTTGATATTTGATATGCATATGTTTATTGTTTATTCGAGTATTGTTCATAATTGGTTTGTGATTTCATGATGTGTGTAACGATTTCTTATTATTTTCAAACTTATATTATTGTATTGGTGTGAATGTGTGAAGATTCTTACCGGATTGTAAAGCTCACACCACCTCTTTTCTTTTTCTTTCAGAGTTATAGGTCGCTTGGTACTTGGCTATAGTTGGGATCACAGATGAAAGGATAAATAGATAGACCATCACTGATATTAGTTGGATGATTAAACTTTGAAATTATATTAGTTTTGTCATTTGTTATGATTTGAGATAATTATTGTTCAATGATATTGAGGTCGTAATAAATTTTCAAGCTTTACATATTCTCTAGAGCTTTGCCCTAGAAAGTATGCGGCCATGTCACGTAGCCGATCTAGTTGCTAGGTTCGAGGTGTGATATAGTGAGGTATGCATGCTTGCCTATTCAAACCAAAGTAGTTTATTGTGGTTAAAGGGGTGACCAAGTTTTCTCAAGATAAATTTCCATGGATGTGTACTGGATGGCAGGAGTAAGGGAAGAGCTGGTTTCATCATCAGAGGTCCGGACTTCAGAGTGATTCCAGCTGGTGGTTTCCAGATCTTCGACACCTCAGTACTAGGGGTGGAGTTGAGAGCAGCATGTACTGGCGTGTACTACGCTTGGGGTGAGCTGCGAGCTAGTACTATCATGCTTGAGGGGGATTTGGCTATAGTTATTGGTTAGATCCAGCAGGAAGTGGGAGGGGTGGGCGATAACCACCTGTTGCTTAGGGATATCCGGGCTATGATCATAGATGAGACGACCCTGCAGGCAAAGCACGCATATCAAAAGGCCAATAGGGCAGCAGATTGGATAACTCCGTACGTGGCTAATCATTCTGGGGAGACCTTTTAGCTGGAAGAGAGGGAATTATCCTGTGCACTATAGAACTTATTATTTTTTGATTTTTTTTGGATGTATTCGTATCCACTATGTATGATACATCCGTTTCAGTAAAATAAAAATAAAAATAAAAAAAGAAAAAAAGAAAAAGGGTGGCCTGAATACCCCAACTAATGGAGAGGCCGCAAGGAGTAAATAAATCGACAACAATAATTAAAACCCTTCTACCTGTGTAGGACTGGAGACTCTAAAGGAGGACAAAGCCTCCATGTGTCCTTACCTTAAAGGGTGAAAGGAAAGGGGCCTTTTTGTGGAATCGAGTACAAAATTTGGGAGGAGAAATGAAGAACTACAGTGTACACATTGGAGGCATGTGGTTTCTAGTAATTTGATGTTACGTTGGTGGCCCCTCAAATGTTGCACGGCACGCCAATGCGTGTGCTTCGCTTGCTTGCATGTCTCTACGTCTTATCCTTGCCAGGGATCCATTCCTTTCTCTGTGTTCCATGTTGGTTAAATCCCAAGCTTGACTCGATCCTCCTATTATTATTATTAGTTCCAATGAAGTAAAATATTGCACTCAAACTGATCTTAAAAAAGAAAGGGAAAAAAAAATAGAGTAATTGGTCATTGCAAACTGTTGGTTGATCATTACCTATTGAATCAATGATTATTAAGTGAGATTTCGGAGCATTGCATATTGGTTCCAAACAGACTTACCTGCTTCCCCAATTGAGATGACTTGAATTACTTTGAATGATGGCCTTGTCTCTACTTGCCTTGCAAGGCTTAGCATTTAAACCATAATTTGACTTGGACTTGAATTCGAGACCAAATTCCCGAGTCAGGTTGTGGTCATGTCACTAGTTGCACCCCTTACACTGGCTAAAACGAGCAGAGTGGAGTGGGTCTACTTCATGTACAACCTTGGTTGTGCTTGACTATATTCCATGCAACGTTGTCGAACAAAGGCTTATCGCAGTCCTCCTCATAATTTTTGGGACAACTAGTTTCTATTTCGGTAATTTTGTCTAGGTTTAGTCCTTGCTAGACAATGACTTGACCAGCTTTGGTGATGCTGATCGAATTCACGGATCCAAAATCTAGGTCCCAATCATGCCCGTTTTAAACAATACCCTAGCGAGGCAGGACGCACACCTATAATTAAAGAATTTAGGCTTAATGACAATGATACATACATGTAGAGAGTTTAGGCTTGGAAAAAAGGGGAATTATTCTGGAAATGCGTTGCTCCAGATGCACATTTTTGCACTCCTATCCTTGTCATCAAGGCCAGGAAAATTTCTTTGATGGAATCTGATCATTATCATGACAATGATATCTTTTGATCAATGCTCAACTTGTTTGATAATAAACTAAATTAGCCTGTGTTCTTTGTAAATTACACCGAGGGACATAGAAAGGAATGAGTAAGGTCTGCAGTGACCAACTCCAATATGTCTATTTCATTGGCCTTGGTTGGATGAGTCCATCAATGATACTTTTAGTTTCCAAGCCATACACTCAAACTCCATAATTGAGTGTGAGATGAAGGTCAAAACCCTAGCCGGCACAAAATGTCACAATATTCGGCGGAAAAAAGAAACGACAAATTTCCTTATATTTTTCTTAAACAAATAAATAAAGTGAATTTTCTTATCATATGGCAGCTTCGCGAAAGTTTTTATCAAAGGGGCATGAGAAGCTGGCAGCATCTTGTTTAGAGTTTCGTTGAACCAAAATCTATGTCACTTTCATAAGCAAACATCATGCCACATAAGTAACAATAACTAAAAACGTCATGCCATGCGTCATCATCGATGTGCCACTTTAATAATTTTATACCACTACTCATCAACGAGGGCCCAATCTCTACGTATTCTCTATGTAATGGACGTATTCTCCATGTATTGGCTTAAAAAAAAGATATTTTTCCATGATTAGTGCCCGAGAATAAGATATGTCCCAAAATTTCTTGTTAAATAATTTCTTGATTAGCTTGTCCATGGCCATAGTGGACTCATGATTGCATGACAAGTGGACATCCACCAATATTGTTGCCACGATTAGAACAATCTATTTTGGTAGAAATGAAAGACGATCTCATCTCCTAAAAGAATATAATATGACCTTGAGTTCAGTGTTCCAAAGAATAGGCTAACAAATTCAATCATATATTGATAATCTATGCTTTTACCAGTGATGACTCAAAGCATAGAAGCGATGAGGGGGAGAGATATAGAAGTTTACAACTGATTGATTAGACCATTCTCCTTGTTAAAATCTCCAAAAGAAATGGATGTGACCTTGGAGCTGAAGGTTTCCTACCAACAACTATAATAATCCAAACCCTAGATATACGAGTATTATAATAACTATGTGGAGTTCTCAAAGCCATTCTCCTTTATTTCTACGCTCCATTCACTTTGGAATCTTAAGTTGCTTCTTTAAGTGGGAATTGATTCCTGTGGGAAGGCCAAATGCCTTGGAAAGTTGTGACAAAGCCCAAGTGCAAGGAATGAAAGTCATAGAAAAGGATGTAGCGATCGGTTTCTTCAAGAGTTGGGCAGTGCGGTCTTGCTCGTTGAAATGCGACTCCTCTGAGAACGATACGTGTCGTGATTATTTTATGGGACAAGGTACCATGGGTTCGTGTGCTTGAGACTTGGATCCTTTTCCTTCTTTGACAGGGTTCTCGCAATGGAATTCATTTCTTGGACGTACGTACTGATATTGGATTTTCTTACACTTGGTTCTGTGTGTGCTTCTCAAAAAGCAAGCTCGTGGTCTGTGGCAGCCATGCAATGCGTGTGGCTTTAAATAAGAAACAAAGAAGAGAAAAAAAAAAAGATGATTCGCTTTCTTTGCTCAATTGCAGTACTTGATGCAGTACATGAAGCCATTTTGATACCTCAGACCGCGTGACAGTTTAGAGATTCCTTTTTTATTTCAGTTGATCAATAAATCTCTTTGGACCATGCCTTAAAGCTGATTGATTCTAATCATATCTGCTTATGATCTTCTGATTATATATATACTAAAGCTAAAGAACAACTCCGCAATAACTTTTTATATGATTATCTAAAAGTTATTTTCATTCTTTCTTTTTCCAAGATAAAACTCGTGAACGATGCATGCATGTATCATAAAGATCTAAGTTTCAACGTGATTAAATGATGGCATCTTATAAATAATTTTATGCTCTATTGAGTATGAACAATTAGGTGCATTGATGATAAGTCTCTACTCCATGATGGAGGATGCAAACAGAGGCAATTCAGGCTCTAAGGAACTTGTTCAAAGAAACAACGTAGTTACTCATACATGGCTGCAAGGCACTATTATTTGGAGTTTTAGGCCCATTTCTTATAATTATCAAAGCTGAGATCCAAGTAGACCTCTTGTCATCACAAATTCTTTGCTCGATTAATGATGAGCTCTGAGTACTACTTCAATACCCAATCGTCGTTGCGTGAAATATATGCAGAGTGCGATAATTTTCTTCAAACAAGTTTGCTTGCCATTCAGATCAGGTGTAAAGCGCAAGCCTAGGTTGTAAACAACGATAGCAGATCTTGGAAGAGCAGCCCACTTGTTAACTTTCCAGCCCAAGACCCACTTATTTCGGAATGAAATGTCAAAGGTTTTAGATGACAACGATCTGAACGTGGGCCAAGCTTGGGTTTTAAATAAGCCCAGCCTGAAGCTTAATTAAAAATAAATATAGTTTAGGCCCAAGGTCTGGCCCATATCGGTTCTTAATAAGCCCATTTCCATGTTGGTATAATTATACTTACTTTAAACAAATACACCCTGCTTAATTTGATGGGAAGAATGAAAACCTCATTTTGGACTTCATTTACCAATTTTGATCCATTTCATGGATAAAATACTTCAATCTATCCAAAACCAAGACCATGCCCGATAATAGAAATTACTTGTTGAGAAATCGAACATCAGTCGACTCTCTGTCTTCGATTAGTGGAATTACTTTTATTAAAGAAACAGGATACTCTATAAGCTACGAGGATTTTCAGATTAACAAATCCAGCAAATCCTCTCTCGTTTCCTTTTTTTTTTTTGAAAAATACAAACACTATGGCAGTGCTCAAATTATAACATTTGCCCTCATCTCCATTGCACAATTAGCATGCATCTAATCTATGATTCCTTGATCATGTATGAGATATTTACCCGGAAAAATTATTAAATATATAAATCTCCTCTCAAAGAATATGTATGGTAAAACATTTAATCTTCTACCAACAACTAATACCCGATATTAAATCCACCCAAATCAAACTCATGGATCGCCTTCATGGAACACACCTTTGCAGGCCGATATCGTGGACGAAACAGGCTTAAGATCCAAATAGGCCATGAACTGGGCCTTTTAAAGTGGGCCGTGACAGACTCTGACCCACAAATTCTTTACAAGTTTAAAACAGGAAAAGGATGGGTTCTTGGCTGCTAACGGGCGGATTCGTCCACCCACGTCTGTGCGAGTAGTTGAAGGGGAGCGGCGATGGACCGCGGCGGCGGAGATGGTGGAGCGAGGCGGCGGAGATGGTGGAGAGAGGCGGCGTAGGACGTGGCGGGGCGGCGTCGAGGGGGCTCTTCGTCCTTCAGTCTATCGTCTTCAAGATGGAAAACCATTCCCCTCCGTCCGACGACCTCCGCCTCGCCGACCACCACTCCTCCCCCGGCTCCTCTCCCAAGGCCGGCGAGCTCCTCTCCCGCGACCCTGTCCCTCGCCCTCCGCCTGGATTAGGGCCATTCCGACGTTCTTGGCGGCCGGAATTAAGGTTCCGGTTTCTATCCATTCTGATCAAATCTTGTTCTTGGTTCCGTTCCTTTTTTAAAAAAAAATTGTTCTCTATCCTGAATCGAAGGGAGTCCGAGACGGTCAAGGAGAAAGAACCACCGAAAGAAGAAATTAGGGTTTCCCAGTCGTTCAAACAACCAAGAAGAAGACGAAGATGGTATATCTTCTCGGTCTCTTGTTTCTCATTTGGAATTCTAGTACTATTTTCTGTGGGGCATATCCAATTAATTCTAGTAAATTCTCCTTTCTATTTTTTTGTGGTACATTAGCAGTTTGGGAGGCCATTGCCGACCGGGGGGCAGCAGATGAGGTGTTGCTCTCCTTGCAGAATGAAGCGACTTCGAGCCCTTCACGGGATGATCCCAAAAGGCGAGGAAGGGGGTCGTTCTTGGACAAAAAGAGCTGTTTGTATGGTGACCAGCCTGACATTGTGACCGCCTTAGAACGCAATTCGGGGGTCCGAGAATGAAACGGATGCTCGTGGTCACCATTTTGAGGAGGAGTCGACCGGAACTAGACTGTGAGTATTCTGACTTCCTGTTCCTCGTTAACTTTCATGCTTGTTCTTCACCAAGAAACGAAAAAGAAGGTGAATGTGATCTTTACAATGCTCTCAGCAAGATTTGGTACCAGCGATGTTCTTGTTCTCTGTGATTTCCTCCCTAGTACTCGAACGATCGATTTAGAGAAGCTCTTTGAGAAATTAGAGATCGTGGGGTCCTATATGCTGGGTTAATGATACTGTTGCAATTGCAGTCTTTCGAACACCAGCCACTGGTAAGTTATATGATCTAATTCCTTTTACTGTTTGTGGAACATTCTTTTTGAAAGTAGAGTTCAAGAATTATGATATGGAATTAGAGGTTTTATCTGCATTGGTTTAAGTAGTATCCAGAACAAATGGTGGAAATATACTAATTCATTTTCATTATGGAACCAGAGTTTGATATTTGCAACTTAAGCTGCTAACCGAGGTGCTCGGATGAATTTTTCTGTTTTGGATTTCAGCTGAGTATCAAGTTACCATTCACCAGACTGACTTTCATGATCAATGATCATTTAGTATTCCATTCATATAACAGGTTTAAAAGGTTCATCATTGTTGATATTCTTCTCCCCCTTTTGTCTTGCTTCAACTAGCAGCAGGAATTACTCATAACCAAGTAGGGATATCCTTCTAGTCCTTCTGTCATGTCTATTATTCATCAAACTAATTTTAACCTATTTTAAAATCTCATAGACTAGATTTGACTAGAAGGGGGGCAGTCTGTGGCACTCATGTCATGTCCTCACACCTATGTAATTCCAAATGGATGGTTCTTTGTGTTCTTTGGAGGGGAAATTTTAAAGTATTGTTGGCTATAAATGGGGGAGTATAGGGGATTACTTTTGTTCCTTTTTTTTTTTAAAAAAAATAAATAAATCATGAGAAGTGTATCATTATGGTTACAGATTGACTTCATGGAGCACGAGGATGATTAAAGATATGTTTTAGAGTAATTTTAAGCTGATTTTGTGGGATTTGAATATGTTTTGATTGACTTGCTGTTGCTAATAAGTAGATGATATATGTGCCTTAGTTAAAAATTGTCAATTGTTCAAGCTGGGCACAATCAAAGACAGAAAAACTTTTGTTTTACTTAGGACTCTAACATTCCAATTTCTTTGACTTCGAAAAAATATGACTAGTAGTGACTCCATTCACACTTAGCCCTTTCTTTGACATAAACTTAACCAAAATTAATTTTTAACTGCGGTTGATGCTTCCAATGAATGTAGACTACCAACTGCCACTCACCTCTCCCATAAAATTCTTGTTCGCATTAGATTGTCATGTGGAGCAAACCTAAGACAATCTTCTATCATGGTAGACAACTTGAGGAATGAAGTGGAAGCCAACTTGACGGTATAGGCCCTTGCCAATTGACATCCATACTGCTTGGGAAGGTATTAAGGCCTTATTTGGTATTTGTTTTGAAGGCCCAAAAAGCATTTCTTAGAGGACTAGAAGCTCTTCGGATGATTTTGAGGTGTTTCGATATAAATTTTGAAATGGCTTTTTGGCCCATCCAAAAATTGAAAAAAGTCTACTAGGGAAAAAGCTGCAATTTGGAGCTTAGGGTAAAAGATCTACTTGAGATGTGTTAGGAAGTTTTCTTTTGTTTTTTTTTTTTTGGTGGATAAAAATCTTACCTAAGAGACTTGAATTTGAGTCTATGCAAAGGATTTTTTTTAAAAATAATTTAAATATTTTTATTGCAATAATAATTTTCATTTGTACTTTTATCATCATAATCCATGTAATTAAGGATTTTGAGTTTAAATCTTATGATAATGAGGAGGATCTGCTTCCTGTTACTTGTTTAGAGATTGATGATCATAAGAAGAGAGGAGTCGAACAAAGTCAAATATTGAATAACCATGGGATGAATGTTTAATGTGTTCATATTGTTACTCTTCTTTTGAGTCATTGACTTGTTTATTTAGGGTATTACGCATGTAATACAGATATTTAGAAATGTTGGTGAATATTTATGTTTGCTATTATGATTGTGGATAAATAAATAATTTTATCTAAATCTCCCTGTCCTCAATTTATGTAGAGTGTACTTATCATAACCAACCTCAAGCCATTAGTCAAGTTTAAGGTCACCGCATAATATCCATGATCTTTTTAAAATTCAAAATATCTAAGTTTAATTTAGAGTAGGTTAATCTTGGATTTCCCGTGGCAATTTGATTAGACAATCTAGATCGATCTTTCTTCCAAAAGAATTTACTCCAAATTCAGTGGGTTAGAAGTCTTTGAGCCAATATCACCGAGTAGAATCAACTCCATTAACCTCCAAATCTTTCTTCATCAAGATTCTTAATATCTATCATTAATGCTATACATGATAATTCATGTAAGCATATTACGACCGAAGTTTCCACTCAATCTTATATTTTACTAGTGGCTTCATCAACAATGACAAAAGCTCCCTACTTAAATCATAAACCTAGGCTTGAGTTTAAATTAAGGGCTCGTTTGGTTCGCGGGAAGCATTTTTCTTCCTAGGAATATGATTCCTGGGAAACAAATTCCTAGGAAGAGAATGCCTAGGAAAGTACTTTTGGCATGTTTGGTTGACCATGTAAAAGTGACAAATTTCCAAGGTGCTTATGTTTGGTGGGCCATCCACTTTCCTAGGAAAGTTATATATAATTCCTATTATGCCCTTAATAAAAATTAGGTTTTTAATGCCTCTTTAATGCTTCTTTAATGCTGAAGGAATTTTTTTGGGAAAAAGTAAAAATGGAGTGATTCCCGCCTCATGGGAAAGTAACTTTCCCATGTTTCTCATGGGAAAGACTTTTCCATGAAATGTGGGAATCACATTTCCATGGGAATACAACTTTTCCTTCTCTCTCCTTTGAAAACTTCAACCAAACAAGAGGCATCTCATTACTTTCCCGTTGACCACACTTTCCCCCCTTCTTTTCCCGCGAACCAAACGAGCCCTAACATATCCAATAGTCTCCAACAATTAAAAGAAATCTAGTAGTTCAATCCAAATATGAAAATTCAAATAACTAGAATTTTTCCATCAATATGCATACTCTATGGCCTCAAAATAAAATCAAATACATCAATAGGAAATAGACCTATTTGAAGTATCCGAAACTTCCAATTCCAAATATAATCCACATATAGATTTAACCTCGAAGAACAATCTACTCTAATACTATGAAAATCTTTCTTAGCTCACTTCAATTCTATGCAAGGTCCATGTACAAATTCAACTCTAATAATTAGCAAAACCAAAAGTGCGATCACATCTAACCCATATCAAGTCTAAACTTCCGAGTCATTTAAACAACATATGGACCAATAAACACAGTATGGTATAACCAACTAATTCGGTATACCATGGTTAACCTTCCTACACTTACCTTAAGTCTAACCTCTTTTATCATGATTAAAGACAAATCATTTAGTCCTTTTATACTCATCGTATACCAAACCCAATATATATATCACAATGCCTAATGATCTTGCACCTTAGCACTGAATTTATTTCTGCTGCTTTTTGTCATGTCCGAAATGATCATAACCTCAATATCTAATACATTTCTATCACAATCCCTACTGATCTTAAACTTATGCTCTGATTCCAATTTTGTCACAATTTCTAACAATTTTATAATTCACTCTCAGACTTATCAATCTAGTGGTCCAACGTAAGGACTATGATCATTCTGTAACTCCAAGGTGATCTTAAACTAGGCTTGATATTTTTCTGTCATAATCCCAATGATCTTAACCTAGCTCTGATAGTTTTCTGTCACAATTTTCAATGATCTTAAACCTAAGCTTTGATAGTTTTTCTGTCACAATCTCCAATGATCTTAACCTAAGCTCTGATACCACTCTGTCATGCCCTGAACCCAAAATCCGGGTCCGAGCACGCGACACGCCGTACACTCCTTAGGGCAGAGTCCCAGAGACTATGCAAGGCCTAAAAGTATATCACAACCTCAATATCCGTATCAATAATGATCTCAATTTATACCAAACATCAAAGTTGTTCCAATTACAAAATTGATCATCCAACTAGTATCAGTATACTCTATCTAATCATCCCCTCCACCTGTAATCTCAACCATAGCCATATATTATGCAACTGCAACAATAAAAAAGAAAAGAAAAGGGATTGTGAGCTTTAGCAGTAACGACATATCCACACCACAACACAATAATAATATAAGTTTGAAAACCGCAAGAAAACGTTACACACATCATGAAATTATAAATCGGTTATCAATAATGCTCGAATGATCAGTATAAATATGAGCATCATATATGAATAGAAATCCATCCACTCAAGATGATTTATCATACGATATCTCATAAATCTTCATTAGTGTGTTCAATGCTTTTCATTCCATTTCTTTTTAAACTTGATCCGATCAATTATCTTGTCGACTTTGGGCTAAATCTCAATCACGTTTTCAGCCCGTGACGGCTCATCAACAGTATCACATTTTCAGCCTGTGACGAGGCAACCAATAGTATCACATTTCCAGCTTGTGACGGGCAACCAGTAGTATCACATTTCTAGCTTGTGACGGGCAAACAGTAGCATCATATTTTTAGCTTGTGACGGGGCAATCAAGATAATGAGACAAGCCCAAAGTTGTTCATTTAATCAAGTTTCATCCACACACGTTTTCTTTTTATTTCCGGATTTAGACTAACTACGGTACGTTTTCAGCCCATGATAGGGCAATCAATATAACACAGTCAGTACAGAGCACCACATCCATTGTTCGATTATGCAAGTGTAAGTTCTGCTCATGTATACTTCATCATACCATCAATCACAAGCATACTCGATCAAAATACGATTTAATACAAAAATCTTTAAAACTATTCTTACTTCTTACTTATCTTGACATTAGCACATCATACATATATAGGTACAAAAAATATTTATATATATAGGTGTATATAAGGATTCTTATTCTTTGCTGACAACCCGGATGACTAATCATTGCCCCACCGCGATCTATAAACCAGAATGCGCAGAACCCTGCTCAATGTCCTCTTGCCCAAAAGATTGTTTTCCTACAAAACCAAATCAGCATCAAAAATTATCCGAAGTAACCGATAATCAGAATCCTCTACTAATCCACTATAGGGTCCACCATCATGTAGCAACCTAAAACTATTCAGCAGCACTTCTCAACCATGATTTTCCCAAATCAACCTAGAGAGAAAGTACCAAGAAATAGGAAGAGATAGAAACTAGAGTACAAGATCTCGTTGGACTTTTTTCTATCTAGATGACTGTAGCTCCATATAAAACTAGGGTTGATTGTGAAAATAAATTCATATAAAACGATATACGAGGCCAACTATAACGATGCCCGATTGTTCGAATCGGTCAGCACAATGTAATCCAATTCATCTGATCAAGAATCATATATAAAATCTAGGCTTTGATAGTTTTTCTGTAAGAATCCCCAATGATCTTAACCTCAGCTCTGATAGTTTTTCTGTCACAATTTTCAATGATCTTAAACCTAAGCTTTGATAGTTTTTCTGTCACAATCCCAATGATCTTAACCTAAGCTCTGATACCACTCTGTCATGCCTTGAACCCAAAATCGGGTCCGAGCACGCGACACAGCCGTACACTCCTTAGGGCAGAGTCCCAGAGACTATGCAAGGCCTAAAGTATATCACAACCTAATATCCATATCAATAATGATCTCAATTTATACCAAACATCAAAGTTGTTCCAATTACAAAATTGATCATCCAACTAGTATCAGTATACTCTATCTAATCATCCCCTCCCCTGTAATCTCAACCATAGCCATATATTATGCAACCTGCAACAATAAAAAGAAAAAGAAAAAGGGATTGTGAGCTTTACAGTCCCAGTAAGAATCTCCACATATCCACACCAACACAATAATAATATAAGTTTGAAAACCGCAAGAAAACGTTACATACATCATGAAATTATAAATCGGTTATCAATAATGCTCGAATGGTCAGTATAAATATGAGCATCACATATGAATAGAAATCCATCCACTCAGATTGATTTATCATACGATATCTCATAAATCTTCATTAGTTGTTCAATGCTTTTCATTCCATTTCTTTTTAAACTCGATCTGGATCAATTATCTTGTCGACTTTTGGCTAAATCTCAATCACGTTTTCAGCCCGTGATGGGTCATCAACAGTATCACATTTTCAGCCTATGACGAAGCAACCAATAGTATCACATTTCCAGCTTGTGACGGGCAACCAGTAGTATCACATTTCTAGCTTGTGACGGGCAAAAAGTAGCATCATATTTTTAGCTTGTGACGGGGCAATCAAGATAACGAGACAAGCCCAAAGTTGTTCATTTAATCAAGTTTACATCCACACATCGTTTTCTTTTTATTTCCGATTTAGACTAACTACGGTAATGTTTTCAGCCCATGATAGGGCAATCAATATAACACAGTCAGTACAGAGCACCACATCCATTGGTTCGATTATGCAAGTGTAAGTTATGCTCATGTATACTTACATCATACCATCAATCACAAGCATACTCGATCAAAATACGATTTAATACAAAAATCTTCATAAAACTATTCTTACTTCTTACTTATCTTGACATTAGCACATCATACATATATAGTACAAAAAATATTTATATATATAGGCTGGTATATAAGGATTCTTATCTCTTTGCTGACAACCCGGATGACTAATCATCTGCCCCACACGATCTATAAACCAGAATGCGCAGAACCCTGCTCAATGTCCTCTTGCCAAAAGATTGTTTTCCTACAAAACCAAATCAGCATCAAAAATTATCCGAAGTAACCGATAATTTAGAATCCTCTACTAATCCACTATAGGGTCCACCATCATGTAGCAACCTAAAACTATTCAGTAGCACTTCTCAACCATGATTTTTCCAAATCAACCTAGCGAGAGAAAGTACCAAGAAATAGGAATAGATAGAAACTAGAGTACAAGATCTCGTTGGACTTCTTTCTATCTAGATGACTGTAGCTCCATATAAAACTAGGGTTGATTGTGAAAATAAATTCATATAAAACGATATACGAGGCCAACTAAATAACGATGCCCGATTGTTCGAATCGGTCAGCACAATGTAATCCAATTCATCTGATCAAGAATCATATATCAAATCTAGGCTTTGATAGTTTTTCTGTAAGAATCCCCAATGATCTTAACCTCAGCTCTGATAGTTTTTCTGTCACAATTTTCAATGATCTTAAACCTAAGCTTTGATAGTTTTTCTGTCACAATCCCCAATGATCTTAACCTAAGCTCTGATACTACTCTGTCATGCCTTGAACCCAAAATCAGGGTCCGAGCACGCGACACAGCCATACACTCCTTAGGCAGAGTCCCAGAGAATATGCATGGCCTAAAGGTATATCACAACCTCAATATCCGTAATCAATAATGATCTCAATTTATACCAAACATCAAAGTTGTTCCAATTACAAAATTGATCATCCAACTAGTATCAGTATACTCTATCTAATCATCCCCTCCACCTGTAATCTCAACCATAGCCATATATTATGCAACTTGCAACAATGAAAAAGAAAAAGAAAAAGGGATTGTGAGCTTTACAGCCCAGTAAGAATCTCCGCATATCTACACCAACACAATAATAATATAAGTTTGAAAACCGCAAGAAAATGTTACACACATCATGAAATTATAAATCGGTTATCAATAATGCTCGAATGATCAGTATAAATATGAGCATCACATATGAATAGAAATCCATCCACTCTAGATTGATTTATCATACGATATCTCATAAATCTTCATTAGTGTGTTCAATGCTTTTCATTCCATTCTTTTTAAAGTTGATCTGGATCAATTATTTGTCGACTTTGGGCTAAATCTCAATCACGTTTTCAACCCGTGACGGGTCATCAACAGTATCACATTTTTAGCCTGTGATGAGGCAACCAATAGTATCACATTTCCAGCTGTGACGGGCAACCAATAGTATCACATTTCTAGCTTGTGACAGAGCAAACAATAGTATCATATTTTTAGCCTATGACGGGGCAATCAAGATAATAAGACAAGCCCAAAGTTGTTCATTTAATCAAGTTTACATCGACACATCGTTTTTTTATTTCCGAATTTAGACTAACTACGGTAATGTTTTCAGCCCATGATAGGGCAATCAATATAACACAGTCAGTACAGAGCACCACATCCATTGGTTCGATTATGCAAGTGTAAGTTATGCTCATGTATACTTACATCATACCATCAATCACAAGCATACTCGATCAAAATACGATTTAATACAAAAATCTTCATAAAACTATTCTTATTCTTACTTATCTTGACATTAGCACATCATACATATATAGGTACAAAAAATATTTATATATATAGGCTGGTATATAAGGATTTTTATCTCTTTGCTGACAACTGGATGACTAATCATCTGCCCCAGCGATCTATAAACCAGAATGCGCAGAACCCTGCTCAATGTCCTCTTGCCCAAAAGATTGTTTTCCTACAAAACCAAATCAGCATCAAAAATTATCCAAAGTAACCGATAATTTAGAATCCTCTACTAATCCACTATAGGGTCCACCATCATGTAGCAACCTAAAACTATTCAGTAGCTTCTCAACCATGATTTTTCCAAATCAACCTAGCGAGAGAAAGTACCAAGAAATAGGAAGAGATAGAAACTAGAGTTACAAGATCTCGTTGGACTTCTTTCTATCTAGATGACTGTAGCTCCATATAAAACTAGGGTGATTGTGAAAATAAATTCATATAAAACGATATACGAGGCCAACTAAATAACGATGCCCGATTGTTCGAATCGGTCAGCACAATGTAATCCAATTCATCTGATCAAGAATCATATATCAAATCTGGCTTTGATAGTTTTTCTGTAAGAATCCCCAATGATCTTAACCTGAGCTCTGATAGTTTTTCTGTCACAATTTCAATGATCTTAAACCTAAGCTTTGATAGTTTTTCTGTCACAATTCCCAATGATCTTAACCTAAGCTCTGATACTACTCTATCATGCCTTGAACCCAAAATCAGGGTCGAGCACGCGACACAGCAATACACTCCTTAGGGCAGAGTCCCAGAGAATATGCATGGCCTAAAGGTATATCACAACCTCAATATCCGTAATCAATAATGATCTCAATTTATACCAAACATCAAAGTTGTTCCAATTACAAAATTGATGATCCAACTAGTATCAGTATACTCTATCTAATCATCCCCTCCACCTGTAATCTCAACCATAGCCATATATTATGCAACTTGCAACAATGAAAAAGAAAAAGGAAAAGGGGTTGTGAGCTTTACAGCCCAGTAAGAATCTCCGCATATCTACACCAACACAATAATAATATAAGTTTGAAAACCGCAAGAAAATGTTACACACATCATGAAATTATAAATCGGTTATCAATAATGCTCGAATGATCAGTATAAATATGAGCATCACATATGAATAGAAATCCATCCACTCTAGATTGATTTATCATACGATATCTCATAAATCTTCATTAGTGTGTTCAATGCTTTTCATTCCATTTCTTTTTAAACTTGATCCGGATCAATTATCTTGTCGACTTTTGGCTAAATCTCAATCACGTTTTCAGCCCGTGACGGGTCATCTACAGTATCAACATTTTCAGCCTATTGACGAAGCAACCAATAGTATCACATTTCCAGCTTGTGACGGGCAACCAGTAGTATTACATTTCTAGCTTGTGACGGGACAAATAGTAGCATCATATTTTTAGCCCGTGACGGGGAAATCAAGATAACGAGACAAGCCCAAAGTTGTTCATTTAAACAAGTTTACATCCACACATCGTTTTCTTTTTATTTCCGGATTTAGACTAACTACGGTAATGTTTTCAGCCCATGATAGGGCAATCAATATAACACAGTCAGTACAGAGCACCACATCCATTGGTTCGATTATGCAAGTGTAAGTTATGCTTATGTATACTAACATCATACCATCAATCACAAGCATACTCGATCAAAATACGATTTAATACAAAAATCGTCATATAACTATTCTTACTTCTTACTTATCTTGACATTAGCACATCATACACATATAGGTACAAAAAATATTTATATATATAGGCTGGTATATAAGGATTCTTATCTCTTTGCTGACAACCTGGATGACTAATCATCTGCCCCACCGCGATCTATAAACCAGAATGCGCAGAACCCTGCTCAATGTCCTCTTGCCTAAAAGATTGTTTTCCTACAAAATCAAATCAGCATCAAAAATTATCCGAAGTAACCGATAATTTAGAATCCTCTACTAATCCACTATGGGGTCCACCGTCATGTAGCAACCTAAAACTATTCAGTAGCACTTCTCAACCATGATTTTTCCAAATCAACCTAGCGAGAGAAAGTACCAGGAAATAAGAAGAGATAGAAACTAGAGTACAAGATCTCGTTCGACTTCTTTCTATCTAGATGACTGTAGCTCCATATAAAACTAGGGTTGATTGTGAAAATAAATTCATATAAAACGATATACGAGGCCAACTAAATAACGATGCCCGATTGTTCGAATCGGTCAGCACAATTTAATCCAATTCATCTGATCAAGAATCATATATCACAACTAGGCTTTGATAGTTTTTCCTGTAAGAATCCCCAATGATCTTAACCTCAGCTCTGATAGTTTTTATGTCACAATTTTTAATGATCTTAAACCTAAGCTTTGATAGTTTTTCTGTCACAATCTCCAATGATCTTAACCTAAGCTCTGATACCACTCTGTCATGCCTTGAACCCAAAAATCCAGGTCCGAGCACGCGACACGGCCGTACACTCCTTAGGGCAGAGTCCCAGAGACTATGCAAGGCCTAAAAGTATATCACAACCTTAATATCCATATTCAATAATGATCTCAATTTATACCAAACATCAAAGTTGTTCCAATTACAAAATTGATCATCCAACTTGTATCAGTATACTCTATCTAATCATCCCCTCCACCTGTAATCTCAACCATAGCCATATATTATGCAACCTGCAACAATAAAAAAGAAAAAGAAAAAGGGATTGTGAGCTTTACAGCCCAGTAAGAATCTCCACATATCCACACCAACACAATAATAATATAATTTTGAATACCGCAAGAAAATGTTACATACATCATGAAATTATAAATCGGTTATCAATAATGCTCGAATGGTCAGTATAAATATATGCATCAGATATGAATAGAAATCCATCCACTCAAGATTGATTTATCATACAATATCTCATAAATCTTCATTAGTGTGTTCAATGCTTTTCATTCCATTTCTTTTTAAACTTGATCCGGATCAATTATCTTGTCGACTTTTGGCTAAATCTCAGTCACGTTTTCAGCCCGTGACGGGTCATCAACAGTATCACATTTTCAGCCTATGACGAAGCAACCAATAGTATCACATTTCCAGCTTGTGACGGGCAACCAGTAGTATCACATTTCTAGCTTGTGACGGGACAAATAGTAGCATCATATTTTTAGCCCGTGACGGGGAAATCAAGATAACGAGACAATCCCAAAGTTGTTCATTTAATCAAGTTTACATCCACACATCGTTTTCTTTTTATTTCCGAATTTAGACTAACTACGGTAATGTTTTTAGCCCATGATAGGGCAATCAATATAACACAGTCAGTACAGAGCACCACATCCATTGGTTCGATTATGCAAGTGCAAGTTATGCTTATGTATACTAACATCATACCATCAATCACAAGCATACTCGCTCAAAATACGATTTAATACAAAAATCGTCATATAACTATTCTTACTTCTTACTTATCTTGACATTAGCACATCATACACATATAGGTACAAAAAATATTTATATATATAGGCTGGTATATAAGGATTCTTATCTCTTTGCTGACAACCCGGATGACTAATCATCTGCCCCACAGCGATCTATAAACCAGAATGCGCAGAACCCTGCTCAATGTCCTCTTGCCCAAAAGATTGTTTTCCTACAAAACCAAATCAGCATCAAAAATTATCCGAAGTAACCGATAATTTAGAATCCTCTACTAATCCACTATAGGGTCCACCATCATGTAGCAACCTAAACCTATTCAGTAGCACTTCTCAACCATGATTTTTCCAAATCAACCTAGCGAGAGAAAGTACCAAGAAATAGGAACAGAAAGATACTAGAGTACAAGATCTCGTTGGACTTCTTTTTATCTGGATGACTGTAGCTCCATGTAAAACTAGGGTTGATTGTGAAAATAAATTCATATAAAACGATATACGAGGCCAACTAAATAACGATGCCCGATTGTTCGAATTGGTCCGCACAATGTAATCCAATTCATCTGATCAAGAATCATATATCAAATCTAGGCTTTGATAGTTTTTCTGTAAGAATCCCCAATGATCTTAACCTCCGCTCTGATAGTTTTTCTGTCACAATTTTCAATGATCTTAAACCTAAGCTTTGATAGTTTTTCTGTCACAATCCCCAATGATCTTAACCTAAGCTCTGATACTACTCTATCATGCCTTGAACCCAAAATCAGGGTCCGAGCACGCGACACAGCCATACACTCCTTAGGGCAGAGTCCCAGAGAATATGCATGGCCTAAAGGTATATCACAACCTCAATATCCGTAATCAATAATGATCTCAATTTATACCAAACATCAAAGTTGTTCCAATTACAAAATTGATCATCCAACTAGTATCAGTATACTCTATCTAATCATCCCCTCCACCTGTAATCTCAACCATAGCCATATATTATGCAACGTGCAACAATGAAAAAGAAAAAGGAAAAGGGGTTGTGAGCTTTACAGCCCAGTAAGAATCTCCGCATATCTACACCAACACAATAATAATATAAGTTTGAAAACCGCAAGAAAATGTTACACACATCATGAAATCATAAATCGGTTATCAATAATGCTCAAAGGATCAGTATAAATATGAGCATCATATATGAATAGAAATCCATCCACTCTAGATTGATTTATCATACGATATCTCATAAATCTTCATTAGTGTGTTCAATGCTTTTCATTCCATTCCTTTTTAAAGTTGATCTGGATCAATTATCTTGTCGACTTTGGGCTAAATCTCAATCACGTTTTCAACCCGTGATGGGTCATCAACAGTATCACATTTTGAGCCTGTGATGAGGCAACCAATAGTATCACATTTCCAGCGTGTGACGGGCAACCAATATTATCACATTTCTAGCTTATGACGGGGCAAACAATAGCATCATATTTTTAGCCTATGACGGGGCAATCAAGATAACGAGACAAGCCCAAAGTTGTTCATTTAATCAAGTTTACATCGACACATCGTTTTCTTTTTATTTCCGAATTTAGACTAACTACGGTAATGTTTTCAGCCCATGATAGGGCAATCAATATAACACAGTCAGTACAGAGCACCACATCCATTGGTTCGATTATGCAAGTGTAAGTTATGCTCATGTATACTTACATCATACCATCAATCACAAGCATACTCGATCAAAATATGATTTAATACAAAAATCTTCATAAAACTATTCTTACTTCTTACTTATCTTGACATTAGCACATCATACATATATAGGTACAAAAAATATTTATATATATAGGCTGGTATATAAGGATTCTTATCTCTTTGCTGACAACCCGGATGACTAATCATCTGCCCCACCGCAATCTATAAACCAGAATGTGCAGAACCCTGCTCAATGTCCTCTTGCCCAAAAGATTGTTTTCCTACAAAACCAAATCAGCATCAAAAATTATCCGAGGTAACCGATAATTTAGAATCCTCTACTAATCCACTATAGGGTCCACCATAATGTAGCAACCTAAAACTATTCCGTAGCACTTCTCAACCATGATTTTTCCAAATCAACCTAGCGAGAGAAAGTACCAAGAAATAGGAAGAGATAGAAACTAGAGTACAAGATCTCATTGGACTTCTTTCTATCTAGGTGACTGTAGCTCCATATAAAACTAGGATTGATTGTGAAAATAAATTCATATAAAACGATATACGAGGCCAACTAAATAACGATGCCCGATTGTTCGAATCGGTCAGCACAATGTAATCCAATTCATCTAATCAAGAATCATATATCAAATCTAGGCTTTGATAGTTTTTCTGTAAGAATCCCCAATGATCTTAACCTCAGCTCTGATAGTTTTTCTGTCACAATTTTCAATGATCTTAAACCTAAGCTTTGATAGTTTTTCTATCACAATCCCCAATGATCTTAACCTAAGCTCTGATACCACTCTGTCATGCCTTGAACCCAAAATTCGGGTCCGAGCACGCGACACGGCCGTACACTCCTTAGGGCAGAGTCCCGGAGAATATGCATAGCCAAAAGGTATATCACAACCTCAATATCCGTACTCAATAATGATCTCAATTTATACCAAACATCAAAGTTGTTCCAATTACAAAATTGATGATCCAACTAGTATCAGTATACTCTATCTAATCATCCTCTCCACCTGTAATCTCAACCATAGCCATATATTATGCAACTTGCAACAATGAAGGAGAAAAAGGAAAAGGGGTCGTGAATTTTGCAGCCCAGTAAGAATCTCCGCATATCTACACCAGCACAATAATAATATAAGTTTGAAAACCGCAAGAAAATGTTACACACATCATGAAATTATAAATCGGTTATCAATAATGCTTGAATGATCAGTATAAATATGAGCATCACATATGAATAGAAATCCATCCACTCTAGATTGATTTATCATACGATATCTCATAAATCTTCATTAGTGTGTTCAATGCTTTTCATTCCATTTCTTTTTAAAGTTGATCTGGATCAATTATCTTGTCGACTTTGGGCTAAATCTCAATCACCTTTTCAACCCGTGACGGGTCATCAACAATATCACATTTTTAGCCTGTGATGAGGCAACCAATAGTATCACATTTCCAGCTTGTGACGGGCAACCAATAGTATCACATTTCTAGCTTGTGACAGGGCAAACAATAGCATCATATTTTTAGCCTTTGATGGGGCAATCAAGATAACGAGACAAGCCCAAAGTTGTTCATTTAATCAAGTTTACATCCACACATCGTTTTCTTTTTATTTCCGTATTTAGACTAACTACGGTAATGTTTTTAGCCCATGATAGGGCAATCAATATAACACAGTCAGTACAGAGCACCACATCCATTGGTTCGATTATGCAAGTGTAAGTTATGCTCATGTATACTTACATCATACCATCAATCACAAGCATACTCAATCAAAATACGATTTAATACAAAAATCTTCATAAAACTATTCTTACTTCTTATCTTGACATTAGCACATCATACATATATAGGTACAAAAAATATTTATTTATATAGGCTGGTATATAAGGATTCTTATCTCTTTGCTGACAATCCGGATGACTAATCATCTGCTCCACCGCGATGTATAAACCAGAATGCGCAGAACCATGCTCAATGTCCTCTTGCCCAAAAGATTGTTTTTCTATAAAACCAAATCAGCATAAAAAATTATCCAAAGTAACCGATAATTTAGAATCCTCTACTAATCCACTATAGGGTCCACCATCATGTAGCAACCTAAAACTATTCAGTAGCACTTCTCAACCATGATTTTTCCAAATCAACCTAGCGAAAGTACCAAGAAATAGAAAGAGATAGAAACTAGAGTACAAGATCTCGTTGGACTTCTTTCTATCTAGATGACTGTAGCTCCATATGAAACTAGGGTTGATTGTGAAAATAAATTCATATAAAATGATATACGAGGCCAACTAAATAACGATGCCCGATTGTTCGAATCGGTCAGCACAATGTAATCCAATTCATCTGATCAAGAATCATATATCAAATCTAGGCTTTGATAGTTTTTCTGTAAGAATCCCCAATGATCTTAACCTCAGCTCTGATAGTTTTTCTGTCACAATTTTCAATGATCTTAAACCTAAGCTTTGATAGTTTTTCTGTTACAATCCCCAATGATCTTAACCTAAGCTCTGATACCACTCTGTCATGCCTTGAACCCAAAATCCGGGTCCGAGCACGCGACACGGCCGTACACTTCTTAGGGCAAAGTCCCAGAGAATATGCATGGCCTAAAGGTATATCACAACCTCAATATCCATAATCAATAATGATCTCAATTTATACCAAACATCAAAGTTGTTCCAATTACAAAATTGATCATCCAACTAGTATCAGTATACTCTATCTAATCATCCCCTCCACCTATCTCAACCATAGCCATATATTATGCAACTTGCAACAATGAAAAAGAAAAAGGAAAAGGGGTTGTGAGCTTTACAGCCCAGTAAGAATCTCCGCATATCTACACCAACACAATAATAATATAAGTTTGAAAACCGCAAGAAAATGTTACACACATCATGAAATTATAAATCGGTTATCAATAATGCTCGAATGATCAGTATAAATATGAGCATCACATATGAATAGAAATCCATCCACTCTAGATTGATTTATCATACGATATCTCATAAATCTGCATTAGTGTGTTCAATGCTTTTCATTCCATTCTTTTTTAAAGTTGATCTGGATCAATTATCTTGTCGACTATGGGCTAAATCTCAATCACGTTTTCAACCTGTGACGGGTCATCAACAGTATCACATTTTTAGCCTGTGATGAGGCAAGCTATAGTATCACATTTCCAGCTTGTAACGGGCAACCAATAGTATCACATTTCTAGCTTGTGGCAGGGCAAACAATAGCATCATATTTTTAGCCTATGACGGGGCAATCAAGATAACGAGACAAGCCCAAAGTTGTTCATTTAATCAAGTTTACATCCACACATCGTTTTCTTTTTATTTCCGGATTTAGACTAACTACGGTAATGTTTTCAGCCCATGATAGGGCAATCAATCTAACACAGTCAGTACAGAGCACCACATCCATTGGTTCGATTATGCAAGTTATGCTCATGTATACTTACATCAGACCATCAATCACAAGCATACTCGATCAAAATACGATTTAATACAAAAATCTTTATAAAACTATTCTTACTTCTTACTTATCTTGACATTAGCACATCATACATATATAGGTACAAAAATTATTTATATATATAGGCTGGTATATAAGGATTCTTGTCTCTTTGCTGACAAACCGAATGACTAATCATCTGCCCCACCGCGATCTATAAACCAGAATGCGCAGAACCCTGCTCAATGTCCTCTTGCCCGAAAGATTATTTTCCTGCAAAACCAAATCAGCATAAAAAATTATCTGAAGTAACCGATAATTTAGAATCCTCTACTAATCCACTATAGGGTCCACCATCATGTAGCAACCTAAAACTATTCAGTAGCACTTCTCAACCATGATTTTTCCAAATCAACCTAGCGAGAGAAAGTACCAAGAAATAGGAAGAGATAGAAACTAGAGTACAAGATCTCGATGGACTTTTTTCTATCTAGATGACTGTAGCTCCATATAAAACTAGGGTTGATTGTGAAAATAAATTCATATAAAACGATATACGAGGCCAACTAAATAACAATGCCCGATTGTTCGAATCGGTCAGCACAATGTAATCCAATTCATCTGATCAAGAATCATATATAAAATCTAGGCTTTGATAGTTTTTCTGTAAGAATCTCCAATGATCTTAACCTCAGCTCTGATAGTTTTTCTGTCACAATTTTCAATGATCTTAAACCTAAGCTTTGATAGTTTTTCTGTCACAATCCCCAATGATCTTAACCTAAGCTCTGATACCACTCTGTCATGCCTTGAACCCAAAATTCGGGTCCGAGCACGCGACACGGCCATACACTCCTTAGGGCAGTCCCGGAGAATATGCATGGCCTAAAGGTATATCACAACCTCAATATCCATAATCAATAATGATTTCAATTTATACCAAACATCAAAGTTGTTCCAATCACAAAATTGATCATCCAACTAGTATCAGTATACTCTATCTAATCATCCCCTCCACCTGTAATCTCAACCATAGCCATATATTATGCAACTTGCAACAATGAAAAAGAAAAAGGAAAAGGGGTTGTGAGCTTTACAGTCCAGTAAGAATCTCCGCATATCTACACTAACACAATAATAATATAAGTTTGAAAACCGTAAGAAAATGTTACACACATCATGAAATTATAAATCGGTTATCAATAATGCTCGAATGATCAGTATAAATATGAGCATCACATATGAATAGAAATCCATCCACTCTAGATTGATTTGTCATACTATATCTCATAAATCTTCATTAGTGTGTTCAATGCTTTTCATTCCATTCCTTTTTAAGGTTGATCTGGATCAATTATCTTGTCGACTTTGGGCTAAATCTCAATCACGTTTTCAACCCGTGACGGGTCATCAACAGTATCACATTTTTAGCCTGTGATGAGGCAACCAATAGTTTCACATTTCCAGCTTGTGACGAGCAATCAATAGTATCACATTTCTAGCTTGTGACAGGGCAAACAATAGCATCATATTTTTAGCCTATGACGGGGCAATCAAGATAACGAGACAAGCCCAAAGTTGTTCATTTAATCAAGTTTACATCCACATCGTTTTCTTTTTATTTTCATATTTAGACTAACCACGGTCACGTTTTCAGCTTATGATAGGGCAATCAATATAACACAGTCAGTACAGAGCACCACATCCATTAGTTCGATTATGCAAGTGTAAGTTATGCTCATGTATACTTCCATTATACCATCAATCACAAGCATACTTGATCAAAATACGATTTAATACAAAAATCTTCATAAAACTATTCTTACTTCTTACTTATCTTGACATTAGCACATCATACATATATAGGTACAAAAAATATTTATAGATATAGGCCGGTATACAAGGATTCTTATCTCTTTGCTGGCAACCCGGACGACTAGTCATCTGCCCCCACCGCGATCTATAAATCAGGATGCGCAGAGCTCTGCTCAATGTCCTCTTGCCCAAAAAATTGTTTTCATACAAAACCAAATCAGCATCAAAAATTATCTGAAGTAATTGATAACTCAGAATCCTCTACTAATCCACTATAGGGTCCACCATCATGTAGCAACCTAAAACTATTCAACAACACTTCTCAACCATGATTTTTCCAAATCAACCTGGAGAGAGAAAATACCAAGAAATAGAAAGAGATAGAAACTAGAGTACAAGATCTCGTTGGACTTCTTTCTATCTGGATGACTGTTGCTCCATATAAAACTAGGGTTGACAGTGAAAATAAATTCATATAAAACGATATACGAGGCCAACTAAATAACGACGCCCGATTATTCGAATCGGTCAGCACAATGTAATCCAATTCATTTGATCAAGAATCATATATCAAATCTAGGAAATAAATTAGGGGTTATCAATTATGGATCCAATAGTGGCTGACAACAGTTGGGTGCAGGAAGGACAGAGTCGACTATGTAGCAGCATCCGACGATCCGGGTCAGTTGACTCTGGCCAATCATGGTTTAGATAACACAATAGAGATTCATGATGATAGTGTCCAACAGTGCTTAGTATGGTCAGGTAAAGTTAGCATGACGGGTGGTCGCAGTAATCCAATTCATCTGATCAAGAATCATATATCAAATCTAGAAAATAAATCAGGGGGTTATCAATTATGGGTCCAATAGTTGCTGACAACAGTCGGGTGCAGGATGGACAGAGTCGACTAGGTAGCAGCATCCGACGATCCGGGTCAGTTGACTCTGGCCAATCATGGTTCAGATAACACAACAGGGATTCATGATGATAGAGTCCAACAGTGCTCAGTATGGTCGGGGTAAGGTTAGCATCACGGGTGGTCGTAGTAATACTAGTCTAGGACCCTCTACTGGGGTCAACTAGATAGTCACATCCGGGTGCTCGGATTGATCAGATCCAGTTAGTCTAACAAGTCAATTCAAGAGTCAGGCTACATTCAAGATAGCTCACTAAGATTAATGATGATAAAAATTCAAATGTGCTCGATAAGTGCCGTGGTAGGGGGCCGGCACGCTGTTCGACGACTATAGACCGGGGCCCTTTACCAGAGCCGATGAAAAGTCACTAACAGACACCCTTACTAGATCCAACAATCCTAGAGAGAGACAATCCAGGTAAAAAGAAATAAGAGAGAGAAAGAGGAGAGAGGAGAGAAAGAAGAGGGGAAGAAGAGAGAGAAACCCTCTCTCCTCTCTCTTCACGATCGGCCGTCTCCTCCCTTCCCCCTCACAAGTCCAAGGGGCTGTTGCCACGGTGGCTCGACCCCTACTCAACGACGGCTACAACCCCGGCCAAACTGGCAGCGGAATCGCGGCAAAAGAGCACCAAAATAGGGCAAGAAAAATTCAAAATAGAGGAACCTCCCATGGTTATTTTCCTAACCCACCACGACATGGTCTCAAGGCCCCCAAAGGCGGCAAGGCTCGGCCTTTCTCCGGTGGCCGGCGACGATGAACAAGGAAGAAATGAGGGCTGGCGCAGAGTACTCTATTTTTGGATAAAGGCCCGGTGATTTGCCGGCTAATTTAAAGGAAAACATGGCTAGAAGACCGGAAGAAGAGAAGATGAGTGGCTCGGGTCTTACCCCAGTCCGGCGAAGATCCGACGAGGTTTTAAGGCGAGGAAACGAGGAAAAGACTGGGAGAAGAAGGGCTAGAATCGCAGCGATTCTCGACAATTTGGATGGAAGAAAGTAAAGGACGAGCATGTTAAATTGGCAAGATCCTTGAGTTCGATTTGGAGTCGGATTGCCTTTGGAAAGTCTTCTTTTCCGCCAGAATCAGGGAATTGGAGTCTTCTTCTCCATCTGGATCGTGCTGTCGTGCATGGTTGGCTGGGCCTGGCCCCTTCGAGCCAGCCCACAAGCCCACAGGGCTGGCTGGTCACAGGTCGGGCTGGGCCTGGCCACTCCGGGCCGGCCCACAAGCCCAAAAGACTTGGTTATTATATAAAGTTTTTGCCAAAGACACAATCTTAGGTCCATGCCTATCTGAAGGCTAGGCAACTTCGCTGAGATGTTGATAAAATGTGGCGCATGTGTGCCTCACTTAGATGTCAAGGTGCAAGAAAGGTGTGCCACAGTAACTATGCGTCTGTTGTGTGTGTATGTCACCATGACCCAGAACCTGGCTCTGCCAAGTCATGACGAAGCGAGAATCTTATGCAACTTATGGCACTCTTTATGTTCTGTATGTCAAATTCATTAGCTTGATGGTTGGCATATACTAAAGGATCAGAGACACTCTTTATGTTCTGTTTATACACATCTTTGGGGTTTTGTTTTAATATTAGTCTTAACTTTCTGTTATCCTCCACCATTAATGTCATTTTTGACATAAGCTCGGAATGTGATTTTGCCCCCTCTCTGCTCATTATATATTATACTTCGCTAAACATTTTATTGGATTCTTTTCTGTAATCTTATAAAAAGATTGGCAGTCATGTATCAACCATACTGTTCCCTGTTGCCACACATGAGGCTCAGAGCAGCCTTAATTGCCCATCCGAAGTACGTTCGCTTTTTGAGGATCACTGCCTGTTGACCCAGCTTACTCCTAAAGGTATCTCCTCCTCTTTAAATTGCTTCTGGTTACTGTCTTTAGTGGCTCTGCTACAAGTAGAAGAAAACCAAGGTAGATCCTTGTGGAAGATCATGATATGCAGCACGTAGAATCCTTGTAAAGTATGTATTTTGCTCTTCATGGCAGTGAATTTGTGCTACCTATAATGGAATTTACATGCATATGTTGGGATCCTTGTCCTGTTTGTTTCTAATCGTAGATTCAATACTTCAGATCTGGAGCCTCCTTATCCAAGGCCTAAAACATCAGCAAGAACAACCCAGAGGTTGATTGCTCAAGGAATGGGAATAAAGCCCTGTACAAAAATTTGGGTCTATCTGAGCTGAGGAAGCAAGAAAGAAACGTATACATGCTCGGCAAACTTTAGGGGATGATGCATGGGGTTCTGGCAATGCATAGCGCTCTTTGCTCATTTGTCATTTTGATTGGGTTCTTGTGTCATCAATGAAGTGGAAGCAACATTCTCTGGTTCTTGGTGCATCAACGGCTTGCAAAAGAGGTAGCATCTCCTAAGTAGGTAGGAGCCACCGGTGCCCTTTTATTCCCTGAAAGCAGTCGCTTAAAAGTGAAATCAATTACAAGCGTTTGGTTCGGCAGATGTCTTTTTGTTTTCAGCTGCACCTCAAACTAATTATTTGTTCTGCGTTTTATTAAATTGCAGCAGCTAGAGAGATTGCTTAATTCCTGTGGAATGGGAAGGTAGGGATTTCGGAATGGCTTCTGTGCCATGGGAGGTGGACTTCGTGCCTTATTAGGTAGTAGATTTTCTACCTCTCCTTTTTTTTCTTTTTTTTTTTGAATGAAGGTGATAGATTCCCCCCGTCTCTCACACGCAGAAAATGATGGTCGACAGCCGGCATACCTTGGTCCGATTCTCGCCATCTTTATTCTTCATTTTTTTTTTTTTGGTGTTATTTGATAGACCGACCTGTGACGTGACGCCATCAATATGCATTTGGATGGGCAAACCCCGTGCTTCTCTCCCTCTCGACATTTCCACGGTCAGCCCCTCAATGCATCTCCATGTTCCGAGCAAGAACTTTGGACTTGGGGTTCAGGTCGGTTATCACTAATTTAAGGAAAAGGAGGAAATCTAATCTAGCTAACTTAATGATAAATAGTCCTCAGGTCTTCTTGTAGCATAAATAAAAGGTAAAAACAATTTGATAAAGTATTTCGCTCTGGAATTTATATAGTTGATGTGTAACTTTTTGTTTTCATCCATCCTCACCCGGTCTGGTACCGGCTATCATTTGTGTAACATTTTTATGGGGATATATTCATGCGTTACTGTTGCAGTACTCGAGAAAATGCTTTCGATCGAGCAATATTCAACACCTGCAACAACCTCTTGCGCCGCAGTATTGATCCGAAGTTGCTCCCACAGAATTTGCTTCTGATGCCATCTTGTGGGTTGAATCTTGTTGACGTTAGACTATATTCTGGGGAGCGGTAATTTGAAGGCACATGAGGTTATGGTTCAATGTAATTTTCTGGCCTCTCTCCCTAACAAGCAAAGTGCCGCTTGTAAAGATAATTATTCATTGGCTAACTTAAGATTTCATCGTCAACCATAACATCATTTTCCTGAAAATGAAGTTAGCATAATTGAGGTTCCGATCACTGACAATATCTTCAAGCTTGTAGAAATCATCACTGGCTAAAAATTTTCCTTGTCAAAAGTCTTAACATCCGGAAATGAGAAATTAAATAGCAGTCTTTCAAAAATTCTCTTTTACAAACTGTGATTAAGCAGAGAGACAGCCAATTGATTTTTTCTTCCTCATGTCGTTGCTGTTCCTGCATATGCTACCATGCATAAAATAGCACTACCCCAAGATGGATAATCTAGAATTTCAAAGAATCATATCTACAAACATGAATGCAGGTGTTAAATTTTTGGACAAAATTCATAAAAATATGAAGGCAATCCAAGCAGAATTGGTTTTCAGTATTTGTAACAGACGAAGATATTTGGTTTGGTTGGGTTCCACTTTTGCTCCTTAAGAGACAAGATCTAGATATGTATGCACAATCCATTCTATATATGTAGTATCCGGCAACCAGCTTGCATGGGAACACGTCTCAACCATCCATATTAACTGCAAGTTAGTATGGGTATCAACGTAGGCCTGATGCGGTTTTGCATCTTACAATGCTAGTTTTGAGTGATTATGGCGCTGCCTGGTTTTATAACGCTGGTTTCTAAGAAAAATCTATATATATATTTCAATCTCTATGGTATTATAGATGGAGCAAGATTCGTCAGCACTTGGAACAGGTTGGCATGCTCATTGAGTCATGGGCTTAATGGCTATAAGTATAATGGATGCTCGGCTAGCCTGCTTCCAAGTGTTTTAATCAGTATATTAACTCATAATTACGGACGAACGTCCTCCACAAATTTAGAAGTCGGGCTTTCCTTAGGAGGAGCACAGGTTTATTATATGTTAGGTATGCTAATAAAATATTATATAGTTGGCAAGTAGCTCTTCTGGGACTTGGGAGCGTGATCACTTGGTCATAGATTCTTTGTTCGAAGAAATCATTTGATTGGACTGCCACTACCGGCTCCTGTCGGGCAGTTTACCTTGTTTTAAAATGGTCGATCACGGCATCATAAATGTATGTAATAGATTATATAGACGCTTCTTTGAATTCCAATTCCGAGGCCGGCTTTATGGCACCAAACGGGGTTCGTCGTAGTGTATCATATTGATGGAAGTAGGTAGAAGGAGTTATTTTTGTTGAGTATATCTTGAGTTTACAAATCTTAGAGATTGAATGCTGATCGACTTTAGAATATTAGATCAAATCCAAATCTGATTTAGGACACTAGTTCAAGACCAAATCAACCAAGAACATCAATTCGAGTCTAAAATGATTTACTCTAATAACTCGAGTATATTGGAGGCTAAAGTTTATGAGAAAATTTTGTATTCCATAATCTCTAATATTTTTAAAGTAAAATTTTTGCATCATCTATGCTTTAGACACAGGTTAATAAACTAAATTCTATAAATATTATGTACTCTTGTTTTCTTATTCTTTTCTTTCTTTTCTTCTTGTTCTTTTCTTTCTTTCCTTCCTATTCCGTTATTCTCTATACTTGTCGCAACAGTTTTACCAAAAATTATATTAGATCCTCCATTAATATACAATTCACCAGTTAATTCCGAACTAAATGGGTAGCATGGAGTCAGATTCCACAGTCAACCTTCATCAACCTCTTTTTTTTTTTTTGTCTATTCTAGCCGTAGTAAACACTTTAGCTAATGGACCACCATGGTACGTCCATTAGCAACTTTTAGCTAAATTTACTTTTGACTTATTTCAATCCTTCAAAGGAAAAAAAAGAAACAAAAGGATAAATATTAAGAAAGAGAAAGAAGTACATTATTCTTTTCTCTGTTAGGTATCTGATCCCGCACCATTCGCAGAGCTTGATTATGCGGTGCATCATCAACCGCCCACAGATTTCTTTCACAAGAGAGTTCTGGTAGCCAATGACTCAGCTTTGATATATATCTAGAACTTTGACAGTGTCATGTATTACATCATTTAGAAATCTTCTATTTTAGCTATATTTGATCTTATATAGATTGAGATCTGCTCTGGAAGAAAACACGTAAGCGACAGCCATTCATCTTCTTCAAGTCAGAAATGAAAAGAGAATACATTTCTTTTCTGAAATTAAATCAGAGATACTCGTTACTCATTAGTTTGGTGATCCCAAGTAACACACATATTTGATTTAGAATCTGCTTGTTCATTGTGGCTCATCATTGCAATCACTAAAAATATATATACATAATATTTGTTATTTGATCAAACACTACATGTTCAGCATTAATTCATGGCGAACAAAATGATTAAGAAGCTCAATCACAATCCTGAACCAGCTCACATCAATCATTTCATGCTTCATTGCAAGAATGGTTCAGTCTAGAGGTACATAAGACGATATTTGTAATGACTCCGCATGGCAAATTAAGGCCCATGCATGAAATATGCATTAGGAGGCTTCTAGTCCAATGGAACAGTTCCTGATCTGGTTCTACAGATTGACATTTGTTATGCCACAAATCATCATAAATCAGTCATTGTTGCTCTTTTTATTGAGCTTTTTTAATGGCCTTAGTGAGAGCTGACATATTTGTGCTAGATGTGCTCTACTAGGGAAGCCTGTAAAATTAATTTGAATTATTCAAGGATGGCAGTTTTATTCCTGCAGTATAGCATAGTATCTTTTTGACAATTTTTTACAGCTTGCAATAAGCAAGCGCATGACATTTATATTAGAGAAACAAAATAATTGATGAATGACTCCCGTAATGCATCCCTCAAAAGACACTAATACTCAAAAAAAAAAAAAAATTAATGCAGAAAGCACACTGCTCTCAAAAAGAATATACGTAGCACACAATTTGAAGACAAGATCTGAGAAAAGAAGTATGTGTTGGGATTAATCAGACAGAAAAATCCCTAATCTGCCTTTGCGTGGGCATATTACCTAATCAAATTGTAATACACACCAATACCCTCTAATCAATTACAATTTTTCACTGCTAGCCAAAACACACACACACACACACACTCTCTAACGAGGATATGAAGCCAGCAATGAAGGAGCTAAACAAAGAGAATTCCTCCAAACCTTGGAGTGCAACCTCAGCATCTCCTTGACCTTCTCCTTTGCCTTCTCCCCGCAGTCCACCTGAAGCAGCATACAAAGCTTAGCTACGGCCCCCACCTGCTTCATCTCCTGCAGCACAGCTCGTGTCGGCGAGAACCTGGCCGCCGAGTACAGTATCCCCACCACCCTCTCGCTCGCCACCCTCGAAACCCTAAGCAGCTTCTTCGTCACCACCGCAATCCCCGCCGCATGCCCCACCATCTCCGCCCGCCCTTCCGCGCACCTGCACAGCTGGTCGAGAACCACCAGCATCATCTCGCATGCCCTCCTCTCGGTCTTGTCAAGAAGCAACTCGATCACCACCCGCACCGCACCAGCTTCCACCGCCTTAACCCTGTTCCTCCCCCATGGACTCAGCCCGCCGAGAACTTGCACCGCCGCCTTGGTGGCCGGGTACGATATCTGGTCTCGCAGCACCTTAACTACCTCTCCAAACAATTCCTTGCTGAAACCTTTCAATCGGGCTGGAGCCATCACTGAGAGTAGAGATTTGATCAGCAGCATAGCATGAGTTCGGGACTGATAGTTCGATCGGCGTAGAATGGTTGCCAACGACTCCATGAAGTCATTATTCCTTTCGATGAGATGGAGAAGGCTTTGTTCCGAGACTTGGAGAGAGTATAGAATGTTGAGAGCTTCATCATGAGCAGCACTTACGGATCCGGTTACATCATCGAACAACCCTTCATCTTGTTGATCTTGTTCTCGTTCTCTTGGGTTCGATCTGCTTTCCTCTATGACTGATGCTAAGAAGTCCACTGCACCGGCGGCCTCCACGCACCGTTTGTTGCGGTCACTCTCGGAGATGATTGCTTTGAGCTTGCGAAGGGCGCTCATCCGGGAGCGAGGGAGCTTGGCCTCATCAAGAAGGGCGGCGATCTGCGCCTTGTCGACCGGAGGGCGGGGAGTCGGGAACCGTTCGATGCCATGGGAGGCATTGGCGGTGCACCATGCCTGGATCAGACGCCTGAGGGTGTGGTTGGGGGTGAGCTCCAGGTCCGGCAAAGGCTGCTTGCTAACCGGGCATGTCTCATGCTTCCCGGCGAATATCCACCGCTCGATGCTCTCTCGGTCGTAGGTGATGCCGGTGGCGAGGGTCACCGGATCTCTCATGATTTCGAGAGATATGGGACATAGGAAATAGGATGGGACATCAACTTCTTCCATTGAAACGAACCAAAAACAAGGGAGATCCGGTGACAAACTCTAGGAGGAGGAGGAAGGAAGAGCTCGGAGACGGATCTTGTTAGCTAAACTTGGGAGAGATCTAAGAATATTTGGTGCAACTGGTTATAGAATTCAGGGGATGTTCTTGAGAGTTGAAGGGATGGAGGATGGACTTCTCCCTTTATAGAGGGAAGGGGAGAAGAGGATTGGAGAGATTCAAAAGCGTACAAGTCAACTTCTAGGGAAGGAGTTCTATTTTTATTTATTTATTACTTGTAATTGTATGAGTTTTCCTTTAAATAACTCTCTCTTGTTCTGGACGGTGGAGAGAGCGGGAATTGCTCAAAGATCGACAACCGTAGCTTGTTTGCTTATGTTTTTTTTATACGCCCATAACGGCCGGCTGCGACACCCTCAAACTTTCCCTCCTTTTGACTTCTAATTTTCTTCTTCCCCTTTGCTTATTTTGAACTGTATGCACCAGAGGTGAACGCATATGAACTTTGACCAAGTGCTCCAATCCAAAAAAAAAGAAAAAAAGACAATCAATAATCGATGATCTTATGGAGTTTATCTAGCTTTGCATTTGATGCTACTCTTTGCACTTTAGATGTTAGTTTAGTTACTAATTCTCATCTCTTTTATTTGCATTGTTCTAGATAACATAGCCATGTATTGCTCATTGGACTGCTATAGCAATATATATGTTGTTGCTATCCTATAACAAATGGGTTTTATTGATTTTGATTTTACTTCAAATTTTCAGCGGCACGAGCAAATTGTTTCTTATGCTACTAGTAATTTAATACTAATTATAGGATTTTAAGCTAGAGCTCCAACTAGCTAGTTAAAATAATAAACAAAATTTTAACGTAGTTCATCTTATCCTAATTCTCTTAAGAAGAAAAATCCTCATAGAGGAGAAGACAAGGGAAGGTGACCGGATCAAGGGTTAGGTTGGATGCCCTCCATGGATGAAAGGCAGCTGATGCGCGACTTCCTCAAACCCACACGGCCGCCCATGCCGCCGATTCCACCAACGATGCCTCAAGATGAGTGTTTGATGACAAAAATTAGCGGCTGTGATTGACGGTATGTAAGGTCATATGATGCGTCCCATGTAGGATAGGATATAGTTTCTCCACGACGTACGCCACCGACTCTACTACCACTTCAACGTGGGCAGGTCTTTGACCGTGAAACGCCACAAACGCATGCGAGAGATTTAGCCACCAAAACATTGAAAGCCTCATTGATGATGACGCAACTCCCCCGGTGGGCGGAAGATAGGAACAACAATCGGACGGCCGTGATTAGGCTATCACCCACAGGCAATCTTTCTGCATGGGGCCCACCAGAGTGGACGGCAGGGATCTGTCACGTGATGTACAACGCGGGCCGACCCCAATGCAGAACTGATTGGAAACGGCTCCGACATCGGTGGGAGTCCACAAGCACATGTAATGGAAAAGTCAACGCATCAGGTGTCTTTATATGAGAGCGGTTCTCATATAAAGATGTCCTCATAATGGTAGGGAAATTTTCTCATGTAGCTCTCCTACGGCAACTTACAATCACTAGTTTAGAATGTTAGGACCTGAGATGAGTTGCTAATTGATTTATTCCCATGCCGGTAGGTTAAATTTTGAAGTCTACTATCTATTTGACATGGTATTGGAGCCAAAGTTGCTAGAAACCGGAAGTTTAAGACTCTCCATCTTAAACACAGAGGAAACGAAGCCAACAGAATAAGACTTCCAATTTGGAAGATGATCCACATACCGCTGACCGAGATGGGACCCTGCCTTCTCTTAATCGACATGTTCAACCTGGTCAAACCAAATGGTCACTTAAAAAATTTGTAGTTCGAACATCTAAGTTTTACCTTTAAGGAGCAGCCCATTTCTTCCACCAATGAAACAGGGAAGTGATGTTTTACCTTTAACTCTTGCTCGAATGAGTTGGCAAGTCTTCAATCAAATCTATCGGCGATCACATTAGAAAAGTTCTATTATACTCAAATAAGGGCACTGATTATTGTACAATCATATTATGGAGCAAGGGATTTGAAATCTGGATGAAGAGCAAATACCCAGGAAAGGCGGACATTGACTCTTACGATTTGTACTTCATATATGGAACCCCAAGAAATAAATCCAATGAAAAGAATTACATGGAACCGTATACTTATAACGGATAACCACTTCACTAGACTAGTTAGTGTCTAGACTGAATATCTTGTACAACTATTCTCATTCATTTGGTGAAACTCAGGTAATAAAAACACACAGGCTTCCAATGTACAACTGTACATTTTGAATGGCAATATACAAAACCACTCAAAATCCATGATTTCGTCCTCAAATTCAACTTCAGCAGAATGGTGACCTGTCAAAATGTCGACCAGAGGGAGAGATAAAAAATGCTAGCTGATGAACTCAGAAGTTTACTTCAGGTTCAAGCTCATGACTGCTGAAGTGCAAGAGATACCACATAGTGAACGAATCTACAAACACGGCTGATTACGTGCCTTCAGATGTATATCTAGTATTAGATCACGTAATTCCGGGAACACCGAAACAAGCACCAGCTCCAACATGCTATATGCTAGCTGCTTAACACAGACAGTAGACTGCAGATACAAACATGTTTTCAGATATTAGAAAGCAGTTCTATCTTTGATTCGCATTGACTCAGATACACCAGAGTTTTCAGATGATCTAACCTGGATAAAGTAATAAACGTCCTTTGCACACCGCCTGTATTGACTACGCCCAATCAAGCTGACTAATGCAGTTGGAGCTCCACCTGACAAGCATTCAATTGGGTCAATTGAAAGTCCTAACATATTTTTCTAAAAAGATGCATTAAGTAGTACTTTTCATTGCCCCAGCTTAAAAGTTAAAAACCACCAAACAATAAATTTCAGCATTCACATTTTTAAACAAATCTAATTAATTTTGCGCCATGAGGTTAAATATGTCCCCAAGACTACAAATATTATGCATTTGATGCAGCAACCTACACAGTATATGTTGAATGCTCCAAGCATCCATAGTGTGAAAGAAATGCAGGCACTGCAATAACAGGTCCAGAATTAGTCAAAAGTAAAGGGACCATGATAATGCCTGACTAAAAATAGCTTTAGCACTCATTATGTCAGAGGCTCTGTTTGCTTGCGACTGACACGCTGCAGTTAGCTACAATTGAATTGCAAGCGCGCAAAACAAGTGTTTGGATGCCTGCAATTGTAACTGTAGGCTGCAGTTTAACTGCAAAAGATGCACAGAACTTGTAATTAGATCTGCAGCCAAAATTGGTTTCCAATTACAAGATTTCTTGCAATTGGAAAGTAAACTAGGAGCTGGAAAGTAGCCAGGTACATTGCTCTGATCAGGAAGAAAGAAGATTTTCTTCAACCCGCTCAACTCGAATCTCTCATGAGAAAATTAGAAGATGAAAAAATTGTAAAAGTAGGGCTCAAGTCCCTTTTTTTATTGATTGATTTAAAATCGAGGTACACATCTTCTATTTATAATGCTGAGGTCCAACCTTGCATAACTCAGATCAGATTCTTCTTCCTAGTTCTAATAATACTTTCTTTTCTAAAATAAATGACTAGTAGAAATAAACTAGAAACAGCTAAAATTCTTTAGAAGGTAGATATCGACTTCTACATCAACTCTGCCTTTTGTCGCTCCATTTGATTCTTCTTAAAATAAGAGATATGCTCAATCAAAGTCTTATCCAAAAAGAAAACTTTCGATTTGACCAACTTATTTCAGACCCCAAACAATGGAATTTTGGCCAAACCCCTAAGGGAGCTACCTCCTTAAGGGCGTAGCTTTTTGTCTAGATCTCGAAAAGTTGCCCAATTTTTTTAAAAAAAACATCATCTCAATCGAACTTCGTATAACTAAGTTATGACTTCCAGAAGTTTTGCTTACGACTCGACTTTCTATTGTGACGGATCTTGCTCATGGACATTGTCCAACCCTACCCATAGTGGCCAGAGTGGTCCACACCAAATCTAGGGATCCTCCTAGATCAGAGCTCCCCCTATAGGAGATTTAGGGGGAACTAAAGATAGAAAAATGTTTGCTCCCCCATCTCGCGGTTGAACCACCCAGCTTTTCTCGAAAACTGACCTTATCAACCATGCGAAAAGACTCGATGCTCTCACACCTAGTTTTTGTGACGTTCCTCTTAACAACACAGTCCTCTTCCAGTGGTTTTTCTTGCTACACCCACAGGCCACCCACAATTGGCAGCACTAGTTCTTGGCCTTGGTCTTCCTCTAACATGGAAGGTTCCAACAACTCCAAATTCTCAGCACTGACTACTACTGAGTACATCTCCATGTATGGTGGTAAGTCAAGCTGGAAGGCATTCTTCCCTATCTTCTTCAAAATTTTGCAGGACCATATCGAATTGTTTTTAGTTTTATCCCTTCACCTTTTAGCTTGTCTTTCCCAAGGTGGAGCCAGACTAGCTTCCCCTCGTGGAATTTGCGCTTCGTGCAATGATTATCATGCCGATCTTGGTGAAGTTGCTAAAATCTCTACAACTACGCCTCAATCTTCTGATACACTTTGCAAGTCTTTAGATGCTTAGAATTATAGTCCCAAAAAAGATGCAACATAGTATAATTTACAACCTCAGTTTGTCCATCTGTCTATGAGTAAAAGGAAGTGCTCTACTTCAACTTAGTATCCATCATCCCCCATGAAGATCTCCAAAAATTACTCGAACAACGACTATCTCGATTTGAAATTATGGAAGTTTAACTAAAAATTTTTCCATAGCCACTGAAAGAACAAACGAACGGCTTCTTCTCCAATCACCATTTTCATGCAAGAAATCAGGCATACCATCTTACTAAACCGATCAACCACCACAGACAAGTAGTTATGGCTGCATCTTGCCCTTGGTAAACCTCCCGAGAAATTCATCAAGATGCTCTTCCAAAGTCTGCTAGGTACTGGTAGTGGCATATAAAGTCCCAGCTTCCTATTAAAGAGCTTCGATGTGCTGCATAGTACACAACTCTTAATAAATTGGGCCACATCTTGCGGCATCTTCGACCAATATATGTAACTTTTTAAGTTCAACATTCTTCACTGTGAAGTGCCCAGCAACCTTTGAAGTGTGTCTCTCAAATCCAATGTACTCTATCAGCGACTTGAGGGGCACAACTTGTTCCCCATACAGTAGTCCCTCTTTCAAAGTGAATTCTGTTAGCACGCCTTTTGTCAATTTCTCTAACTCTTCTTGAAAGTCTGAATCCGTTGCATCGAGATCTTTGTAACAGAGTGGCCGAATCTATATTGCAACCAATATACTGGAGACCACTGTTGTTGGAGGCCGGAACAATAGATCAGCTAATTTGTTTGTATCCCTTCTTACATTTGATCACCAAGTTGAATTGCCGGAAATAAAACATCCACTTCATGTGTCGAGCTTGTTGCAACTTGGACTGGGTATGGAGAAACTGAAGTGGCTTGTATTTGTATGCACAATTGTTTCTTTGCCCAACAAATATAACCGCCAATGCTTCACGGCTTGATGTAGCGCATACAGCTCTTTGTCGTGTATCGAATAATTTAGCTATGATCCCTAAAACATCTCCGAGTGATACGCTATTGATTTTCCATCTTGCATGAGAACTGCTCCCAGTGCATACCTTGATGCATCGGCCTCGATCTCGAAGGGTCTTTGCAGATTAGGCAATGCTAGGATAGGTATTTCGCAGATCTTCTTTAGAAGCTGAAAGGTATCTTCAAGCTTCTTCGACCATTCAAATTTTGGTTGGCTTTCGTCAAACCGTGTAGGGGTGCTGCAATTACTGAGAAGTGCATGATAAATTTCCTAACGTACTGGCATGCACACATGAAGCTCCTGACTTCGGTCACCATCTTGCGTCTAGGCCAATTTAATCAACCTCATGAAGGTGGCAGAGGCATTGCGTAAACTGAATAGTTGGACCAGCCACTTGAACAAACCCTGCCTCATCTTGAAGGTCACAATGTCTCATTCATCAACCTCATGAAGGTGGCAGAGGCATTGCGTAAACTGAATAGTTGGACCAGCTACTTGAACAAACCCTGCCTCATCTTGAAGGTCATCTTTCACGTGTCTTCCTCACGAACCCAGATTTCAAATCCAACTTGGTGAAGTAATATGCAGGCTTGAGATGGTCTAATAGATCATCAATTTAGGGTAGAGGGTACCTATTTTTGATGGTGATCTTGTTTAAGGCACAATAATTGAAGCACATCCTTTGTCCACCATCTTGTCGAGGAGACTCGATCACGCCTTAGTCGAGTAGCTCTGTGACCTGCTTATTGATCTCTTCATTCTCCATCATTGAGTTACAATAGAGCCCCAAGTTGGGCAAAGGTGCAATAATGAATAGTTGAACTCGTGCTTAATTATTCTTTTGGGTGGAAGCTCATTTACCTCCTTGAACAAGTCTAGAAACTTATTCAACGATTGGCTAATCTCAGTTTTTTGACTTGGATTCAAGTCTTGTATCAAAGGGCTCAACCTCCCTTGTGCAGCATCAGCTTCTCGAGTCATCAGCCACACAAACCTCTTGCAAGCATTAACAGGTTGCTTTGCCTAGACAGCAATCACAAGGTCGACGTTTTCTTGTGTTTTGGAGGCGTTGATCATGAACTATTTTCCATCCTTCACGAACAGATACTTCCTTAGTTGCCGGTAGAAGACTACATCTCAATCCTAAGGGTACGAGCTCCTAATAACCTGACAAACATCCAAAGAAACAACTTCACAAGTTACCACATCAATATATCTCTCAGTTATGACGAACTTGAAGGTACACTGCTTGGTAATCTTCAACTCAACATCTTTTTGAATCCAGTCGAGAGGATAAAGATGTGGATGAGGGTTGGTCTGCAACCCTAGCTTCTGAACCAGATTTTTAGAGATGAGGTTCTTCTGGCTTTCAGGATCTACAATAGCCTCGATGATGCTCTACTTCATCTAGATCTTCAAGCAGAAGAGTCTTTCATGCCTCTAGGTCTGTCTCAATTGTCTCTCGAGTTTACTTGCCATCAAGCTTAGTTTAAAGTCTACTTGATCAACTCGGGCAGCTCAACCTTTCCAGCATTGAGAACTACCTTCCTTTTCTTCTTGGAATCATCATCCTTCGACTTCTTCCTCTTCAGCTGCCCGAGCTTCTGAACCAGATTTTCAGAGATGAGGTTTTTCTGGCTTTCAGGATCTACAATAGCATCGATGATGCTCTACTTCATCTAGATCTTCAAGCAGAAGAGTTTCTCTCATGCCTCTAGATCTGTCTCAATTGCTCTCTCGAGTTTACTTGCCATCAAGCTTAGTTTAAAGTCTGTTTGATTGATTCGGGCAACTCAACCTTTCCAGCATTGAGAACTATCCTCCTTTTCTTCTTGGAATCATCATCCTTCAACTTTTTCCTCTTCAACTGCAATTCGGGGTGAAGCTTCCAACACTTGTCCTTGGTGTATTCGTGGAGGTTATAATGATCATAATAATTTTTCTGAGTTCTGTTGGCTTTCTTCTTGCCTTGCTCCCCCTTTTGGCTTGATTTTCTACTAACCTTTTTGAATTTGTCGCCCTTCTTGCCTTAGATTCTTCTCCTTGATCCCCATGTCCTTCACGCTAACTTCGCTAATGTCTTCAACTTTGAAGAGCTTCAACTCCTTTCAAATATTTTCATGGAGACCTCCGATGTACTTCATGAAAACTGCATGATTGTCTATGGAGATTTCAAGTAGAATTGCTTGCTTGTGAAACTCAGTGTTGTAGCCCTAGACGGATTAATCATACTTCTGCCATAGGTACTGTCACTTGATCCATCGATCCTCCTTGTGGCCAATTAGGTAGAACTGCTTCTTGATTAGGCCTTTGAATTTGCTCCATGTCAGATTGGTAACATCGTTGTTCCTCATGTATGAATTCCACCAGATAAGAGCATGGCTAGAAAGTTTGAGATGGGCAAAAGCTATCTTCTAGATACTAGAGTATCCACTACCATAGATAGTAAAGTCGCTCTCTAACTGGTCCAACCATTTATCTAGCTTCTCTGCATAGATAGTCCCGTCGTATATAGGGTTCTCGATTTTAGCTTCAACTTTAAAGGGTTGAATAGAGAGATTTTGCATACATGTAGGGTGCTCATCCTCCTCGCTAGATGGTGCATCATCTCCAGACACAGAAGACAGCTTTGCAACAAGAGTTGCTACTGTTTGTAGCGAAGGTATCGCCAATCTAGAGACAATCTCAATGAGTTGGACCAAGGTCCGCCGTACCGGTACCGGTCGGCGTACCGGTGGCCGGCCGGACCGGTACGGTACCGGTCCGGTCCGGTACGTACCGGCTGGTACCGGTCCCGTACCAGCCGGTACGCGGTGGTTTCAAAAACCACAGCGCGTGGCGCTGTGGTTCTAAAAAAAAAAAAAAAAATCGTACCGGTGCGAACCGGCCGATTCGCACCGGTACGAGGCCGGTACCGGCCGGTACGGGCTCCGTACCGGCCGGTTCGGATAAAAAACCGGAAAATACCGATTTTTTATCCGTTCCGGTTCCGGTACCGGTCCACGGCCGGACCGGTACGGGCCGGTACGGCATTCCATGAGTTGGACAATCTTCTTCTCTAGTTGTGTCAGACGTCCCTTCATCTCATCATCCATCAAGAAAGAACTAGTAGTTATACTCGCCTTTATCCCTTGATGTATTTGAAGCACGAATAGCTTTTTTTCTGATTGCTTGTATTGCTCGCATGTCTGGTCCATAAACTAACACCCCCACAAATTTTCTTCAACCCGTTCAACTCAAATTTCTTTTTAAAAAAAGTAAAAGATGAAAAAATTGTGAAAGT
Source organism: Phoenix dactylifera (assembly GCF_009389715.1). Classification (NCBI taxonomy): domain Eukaryota; kingdom Viridiplantae; phylum Streptophyta; class Magnoliopsida; order Arecales; family Arecaceae; genus Phoenix; species Phoenix dactylifera. The sequence goes on along the minus strand of NC_052401.1, from coordinate 1,596,807 downwards.
AGAGCTTAAATCCCCTTTTCTTTTATTGATTAATTTAAAACCAAGGTACATAACTTCTATTTATAATGCTAAGGTCCACTTTGCACAATTCGGATCAGATTCTTTTTCCTAATTTTAATAGAACTCTCTTTTCTAAAATAGACATATTAGTAAAAATAAACTCAAAAAGCTAAAATTCTTCAGAAGGTAGATCTTGACTTCTATCAACTCGACCTTCTGTCCCTTCGTTTAATTCTTCTTGGATTGAAAGATATGCCCGGTCGAAGTCTTATCCTAAAATAATAAAATTTTATTTCAGATCTCAAATAATAAAATTTGGGCAAGATCGCTATAGGAGCCTTGTCCCCTAAAGGGCAGGGCCTCACGTCACAAATCTCAAAAAATTGCCCGATTTATAAAAAAAATCTCAATCGGGCATCATATAACCTAATTATAGCCTCCGAAAGTTTAGCTTGTGACTCGGTTTTTCGATGTAGCGGATCTTGCCCCTAGACCCTATCTAGCACTACCATTAGTAGCCAAAATAATCCACATTGAGTCTGGAGATCCTCCAGAATCATACATAGTTTATTATTATTATTATAATTAAAGTATTATTGTTATTTTTATTACTATATAATAATGATTCTTATTATAATCTATACATAATGCTATAATAATGATGATGATGAATATTATATAATAATTATTAGTTATTAATAATGCACATTACAAATATATATTTGTATGATTACAAAATATCTAATTATTATAATATCAGAGTAATTTTTATTGATATAATTAATACAGTAATTATTCTTAGACTAATCCAATAATAATATAATAACAATGTTATATTTCTACTATAATTATGAAAACAATATAATAAATAAATTATAATAGAAAAATGAACAGTTTACTGCTTCAAGGGGTAACCTTACCAGCTCAAGTATAGGGTACCCATATCTCTTTCATTAGCAAACAACTAAACAACTATAATTAAATTGTCATCGCAGGTGCATTTCAATTATAAATAACCAAACAAAGCCCCTTTCTGCAACTGCAATTCCAATTGCAAGCAAGGATTACAACCTGTAATTGAATTGCAGGAAAACAAACAGATCCTTAATGTTGTATTCCTACAATAGCATCTTCAAGAGTTTCTCTGTTTCATATTGTGGTTCTGTCCATTCAAAACATGGATGGAAATAAAGACTAACTTGGCAGTAGGTATTGGAAACCAAGTAACTCATGGCTAGTATCACTGCAAGATAAATGCCTAGATCACAGTTTTTTTTTTTTGTTGGCTTTTTCAGCTTTTCATTAGTTATATGTGCAAAGTAGGTTCCATATGCTTACACAATGAATGCAATGACAGGAACAGGATCATTGCCTAAAAACTGTTAGGGTCATGCAGATAGGTCAAATCAGAAAATATGTGATGCTTATTATGTGCTAACAGAGAAACACTGAAACTGATGGAGAAAGCACACTAACCAACATTCAGAATCCGTAAATGAAAGCTGTCTCACCAAGTATCATTTTCTTGACATCACTTGCTCTACGAGCTGCCTCAAGCTGGAGCTCAAAAGAGCTTGGTCTGGTCACCTTATTACCATATATCTGACTGGTATTTTGAGTTGGTTGCTGACTAAAATGACTGTCGTCCATATTCCTTTGACTTCTCTCCAACTTTAAAAAGAATGTACCATTAGGCCACAGAATCTGCTTAGATTAAAAGCAATTATATTTAAAAATTAGAACAATTCATTATTTACAAAAGATATAATGAAATATGTAGATGATATAAAAACCTATATGTTTCTTTCAATAATTCACTCTTGAAGGTTTACCAATAAGTACTTATGCAAGTTTCAGACTTTTTTAATTCTGAAAGAAGGCACAACTAAAGAAAGTTATATAAAACTGATTTGAATTACTCAAAATGATATGATAAAGTACATTAAAGAAAGGCAGAGAAAAAAAAATCAGTGGACATTATGGCTGGAAACAGATAGGATACTAGTATATCATTATTCATATCCATATTTTTTGGGGAAATACGAATATGGATATGGATATTAAATGGATAACAAAATTAATATCCATATTTGCTTTAAACGCATATGGATATGAATCCTATATTAGTTATATCAAAATATTTTTCTATCTAAATATGGATACAAGTCGGATATTATTCGGATATAAATTTGATTTTTAGCAGAATTCAATAATGAAAACTAATATTAACTATATAATCATAAAGGACAGGAACGTAATTTGTTATGCAGATTGTACATGACACATAGGTAACTAAATATTCAAGGAATAATTATTGCACCTACACAGAGACCAACCTAGTTGAGAGTGCAGGTCATTGATTTGGCCGGATTTGTATTAAAATATTAAAAACAAAAATTATTTAAAATTAAACATATAATATAAAAACATTTTTGGCATCAAATACTATCATTACTCTTTAATTATAGCATAAATAAAAAATAATCATGAATTATCTATTTTTAGAGAGCTTGTAAGAAACAATATATAAAAATGCAAGAATACAAAGAAGTTATTAGCATTTTTAAATCTTTTTAGCAATAAATTATTGAAAATATCATAAATGATATTTTTTATTTTTTATCAAAGAGAAAAGAATTTGTTTTATAAAAAATAAGAATTAAAACATGAAATATTTAGAATAGATAGAATAAATAAAATAAACCAACTTTATAGAATAGATAGACGTTGCAGCTTGGTAGTTGAGTGCCCGTCATTTAATTGAAAGAAGACTGGTCCGAATCCTAGGATTTACAGTTTTTTTTTAGAGTTTTTTAATCAAGATCCGAATCCCCAAAATCATAAAATCCGAATCCAGATCCAGCAAGATTTATAAGCAGATATCCGAGCTCAGATCCGGATATGATCAGATATCAGACTTTTTACCTGAATCCGAAACAAATTGAATAGGAAAACGGATGCGGTAGGATTTTATCCAAACTGTTTTCAACCCTAATGGAAATCAACAACAATAATGCTGACAAGGATGACTTTTTCTTTATTTTTATCTACGGAAACACAAATCATAAAAAATTACAAAAATGTTAACATGACACAACTAATGTATCTACTAATACATAAGATTTGCCATGCACTAACTCAAAATCATGTGTTAGTAAAATCACTAAAACTAAGCACACCTATTACAAGAATTAGAGAAGTGGGAAATATAATGAGCAAAAACATGCTAACTTTTAGTCACTTGGTTCATAAGTCAGACAAATCCTCAACTAGTGACAAGTTAATGAAGTAATAGCAATAGTCAGCCAATAGGTTTTTACGTAAGTGGTGCCCTTGTTTCAAGCAATGGCCACCCTATTGGTGAATGATTAGATGCATTCAATTCCTTCATGAACACAAATCAAGGGGAAAATGTTATGTGCAACTTATTTAGCATAGCCTCACGTATATTGCAACAAGACCCCTTAATGCATAAATATAATTGTCAGGCTTTTGAATACTATGCAACAGGGCTATCCTGTTTTCCCATGAAATTGGATGTCCCTATACCTATACTCAGGATAGTGGATGTCCCATCTCTAGGGCTGAAAATGGATCAAATATAGACCAGATATTAATACATCCATATTTGTATCCATATTTTTTTAATAAACACGGATACAAATACGGTTATTAAATAGATATCAAAACTAGAATGCATATTTTTTTTCTAAACAGTTATGGATACGAATCAGATGTTAAGCATATCCACATTTATTTTAAATAGAAATCGACACAAGTTGGATATTAGTTATATCTATGTTTTCTCTATCCGGATACGTATATAAGTTGGATATTATTTGAATATAAACCAGATGTTGAGATCCACTATCAAGCTTGCAAGAAATGCACCATCACCATGTGCTGGTCTAAGACATAATCAATAAACATACATAGAGAACAATTTGACCACCAAGTTGGATCATTATCAATACTATTTAAATAAGATACATAATATAAAGTAATAAAAGCTTTCAATATTAAATACCATTATTACTTTTTAATTGCAACATGAATAAAAAGAATCACGAATTGTCTTTTTTAAAAAAACTTTAAAAAATATATACGAAGACAGGAATATCTCAAAATTATTGATATTTTTAAATATTTTAAACAAAATATTTTCAAAATATTATAAAGAATGAAATGAAGTTATTCATTTTTTTATTTTTTGTCAAAAGGAAGAGGACTGGATTTTTATGAAATAATTAATTATTAAAATATGAAATACCATTATATATTTGAAATGACCATATTTTATAATGCGAACAAGTTTTGAATAAGAATATTAGACCATAATTATATACTAGAAGTTAAAGCCATCATGGTTCAAAATAAAAGGTCCCAGGTCAATCCCTTGTATAGGTGTATATAAATTTTTTTTCCCTATTATAGATGCTTGTGAACTTTTCTAACCAAATATCCGAATCCGAATTCGGAAAAAAAACCCCTTAATATCCATACCCATATCTGATATCTAGCAAAATTGTAAGCATATATCCGAATCCATATCTGAGTCTGATTAGTTACAAGGATTTCTATCCAAATCTGATATGAACTGGATGCAGAAATAGATTTGGCCAAAAATGGATTCAGTCAGGTAATATCCAACCCGTTTTCAACCCTACTCATCCCTTTCCAGCCCATTTTTCGACTCATCCCATCACAAAACTCGGGATGGTGGGAAGCTCTGCCATCCCAAAAAAAGGGCAGCTCAATACTTGAGGCTCCTTCCATTGCAAAATCTAGAGAGGGTCGATGTACACAGCCTTAATCCCATGTGCGGAGAGGCCGTTTCCATGTTTCCAAATCATGACTTCCAAGTCAGAATGGAGCATCTTTATTGTTGTGCCAAGGCTCATCCTATATCCCCCACCATCCTACCAGTATTTGAAACCTTGATAATTGCATTTAAACTAAAAAAAAAAGATAAGATATAAAAATAGGAATCAAGTACATCAAAGATTTACGTATCACATAAGCATGTTCTACTTCACTAAAAACAAGCTTTATCTAATTTAAAAATAGAAATGTGTTTTAGAGAGCCGCCAAGCCGAACACAATTTTTAGAAACTTTTATTTTTGAGACAAGAACAAAGGGCTTAGATATGCCTTAGGATAGATAAAGGCAAGGTACGCCATACCGGCCCGTACCAGGCCGTACGGGGCGTACCGCACCGTACTGGTTCGGTATTGGTACTCGGTACGATACCAACATTCGGTACGCTAAAAAAATTTCATATCATACTATACCAATACTATGCTAATATGGCACTGGTACGGGTCCGGTACCAAGAGGGCAAATCTTGGATAAGGGTGTTGTTAAAGTATGATAACGCTGCTACTTGAAATGAACTCTATTGACAAACATGGTGAAGAAACATATAATTCTCTACTTACATCTTGAACCCACCGAATCCCTTGTGCAATAACATCATCCCTTCGTAGGAAAGAAATCTGCCTTAGAATCCAATCATCAATTGCATCTTCCATAATTAACTGCAAAATCTGTTTTGAAATCCAAAAGACCTGTCTTCTGCAGGAAATAGGAAATGAAACTCCAAGTGAATCATTTTGTAGCAGTTTGAAATGATAAAACTTCAAATTTATCCTATCTGCTCAAAGATAATGCTGACAATATTGAAAAACTGAACTGCTGCCCTTACAAAATATAGTAGTTGAGAGTACGACAAATACAACAATGATGGTCAAGGTGTAGAATGCAAGAACAAATTGCAAAAAGTTATTTAAGGACATTCACTAGAAGAAATGAAACAGAGAAATGCAATGTATAACGCACCTCAGCCAACCTCTCCGTTTCAGTTGGAATATCTTATCAACTAGATTCAACAATGGCACACTAACATTTGGTGGTGTCCACTACAAAATAGCCATAGGAAGGCATAAAGAAAAATGTCAAAATTACTAAATCTTCATGGTATAAAAATAAATAGAATAAGTAAATCCATAAAATCATTGAAATATTGAAATTTGTTCCGACACCAAGTGGATAAAATTCTATAAAAGTTCTATTGTTTGGTCATTAATATCAAACAATCCTCAAATTAGCATTTGTCATCATAGAACATCAAAAGCAAGTCGAAGATATGTATGAATACCTTGCCAGTTTGTTTCAAAGTTAGCCAGTAACAGTACTGTTTCCATACTATCAAGTTCAAATATTAGAAAGTTTTAAAATTGATCTAAAATTGATTATTAAAATAAACTATCTCCTTTTAACCATCAGCAGAGATGATCTTGCTTGAAGGAAGAGAGAGTATAATACAAAGCAAAGATAGAAAGAAAGCTAAAAAGTAAAACATGGAAATTAAAAAAGAATAACTTATAAAATCACTCAACATAGTTTATCCTCCACAATTGCTGGGAAGTTGTTATCTCCAACTGTCCAACAACATGTTTTTTTAGTGATAGCATCTTTAGCTTGTTCATCCACCTCTCTAATTTCTGAAATCAGCATAATGTTAATACCAAATCTGCTATCTGCCGAGGATATCCAAATTCATATTTCAACCATGTAAAAGAGCATTGCTTATGTTGATTCTCATCTTTGTGGCTGTTTTATGAATGAAAGACGTTTCATCCATCATGGAGCAAGCAGAACTAGGCTCCTTAAAAAAACATTGTTATGCCACTAAGAAAGGCATACCAGGAATTATTGCAAGTCTATCTTCCTGAGATTCTGACTGAAAGATGAGACTATCCAAATGGCATTGCTATAATCGTCCTATAGAAAGCCACTCTCTTCTGTCAACAGTAAAGTTGTTGGATCTCGTTTTATGCAACTGGTCCATGGGATGCTCAGAAATCATTTAAGACTAGATAAATATGGTCTTTTCCATAATTACAAATTAGTTAAGGAAGAGTTCAAAGTGATCAGAATCCAAGAATATAATCAGAGACCAGGACCCTGAATAGCACATTAAAATAACACTTGATTTAAAAAAAAAAAAAATTGTGAGGAGCAGTGGTGAACCATTGAATATATCATTAGGTAGACGAAATGAGAAAGATTTTAACTATTCTTGAATAGCATGCACAAACATCAATCCAACTATCTAAAAGCATAGTACATCCAAAGATAAACATAATTCTGCCAAGTACCAACAAATCCAGGACAAAGGATGTGGAAGGATGGTTAAAATTGTCATAAATCACTCAAGCATTTGAATTTAAACATAAATATTCCATATGATGAATTTGCTTTCGATCGATGACTTGCAAAATAAGAAATCATAAAAACAAGCAAATCCTTCACTTGAATGGTCAAGTAGCAAATATTTAATTATTACATTAGCAGGTTTACAAGAGTAATTTTAAGGATTATTAATATTGTCTATATAAGAAGCCAAGGGACACAAATCAGAAACTGTAATAAAGAAATAATATTGTCAAAAATAGAGATTGCAAGCTACTGGTACCTCAGGTGGCATTCCAACCGGATCTTCAAAAAGCTCAGATGCTACTGAAGTTTTTGAGGCATTTAATGCAAGCCTGTCAAATTTATCAGACCGTTGGCTTCTCTGAGAATCCAAATTTGAAGATTCTTCAATGCGCTTGACAACACGAGGTGGAAAAACTTTGGAATTTAATTCGTTGTCTGAGTGCCATCCGTTGTTTACTGCAGAAGATCGGTCTTCATCATGGGCTTCATCATCAGACAAACTTTGTGAAGTGTCTACATTACTATAGCCTGGATAGAGTTTATTTGTCACTTCTTCATTCCATGGTAATGCCATGTTCTTTTCAGCTCTTGGGGGAGAAGTTGCATGAGATGGTGATGAGCCAACAACACGCCGCAGACCATCAGAAACCCCTTTAAATTGACGAACTATATCATCCACAGCATCATCCACATTGACTGTCAAAACGAAACCAACCAGTTAAGTAAACTACAACCAAGACAATTAGACAGGATGTGCCATCCAATTAAAGACAAAAACTGCCAAATTTCGTCAAATAAGAAATAGGAACATGACAGGCAGCTTCTGAAACATACAGCAGACAATATGAAATTTTGCCTAGAATAAACGTAAGCAAATGAACTTAGAAATATTTCTGGCTCAGAAGCATGACAGTAAACATAAGATATGATCGGAGACCACCATTTCTTGCTTACTGGGTTCCTCCATGGAAGATGCTTATCAGACTTATCTACTTTAACATGCAAATAAGAAAGCTACAACACCATCCTGTAGTGGTGGCTTTCTTGATCCCAGCATCTGCTGACCACTAAAGTATGAATACATGCAAGCATGCTCATGTGCAACTCTATACATGTCAACAACAGCAGGAAGCCGTCACTCCAGAGAAAAACTAGGCAACTGTAAAAGCCAAAAGATTTTTTTTAATGAAAAAAAGCCAAAATATTAAATCTCACTTGGATTCCTGGTGGAGTAAAGCAGTTGTGGGTAGTCTTTCAAGATTATTTCTCAAAATAAATGTGCATGAATGGATACCTATCAAATAAGCCATGGATCTACTCTACTACCTGGGCACTAACCAAGAGAATATAGCTCTTTGGAAACACAATTGTCCCTAATAGAATTCATTGCAATATTACTAAAGAATTTTACTTGAAGCAGGTCCAAACTGATGCTCACAAGATGGATATTCAATCAAGTTGTTAAACCAAACAAGAATAATGCTTTAGGACGCAAGTAATAAAATCCTAAAAAGGGGCAGCCCGGTGCATGAGGCTCCCTCCATTGTGTGATATGGGGAGGTCAAATGTACGCAGCCTTACCCCAACATAAGAAGAGGTTATTGCGCTAATGCAAGTAATAAAATCCAAATAAGCAATTTAGTGTTGATCGAGATGACTGATTTTTTAAGCCAAATGTCCATTTGCTTCACATCTAGGTTAGAGACAATGCAAAAGACTTCAAGATTATCCAACTAATCATTAATAAACTCGAGGAGCAAATATTAGGAAGGTAGGAATAAAGAAATTTACTGCTCAGGAAATTAGCCCAATAAATACAATTGGTCATGCAGTTGGTTTTCACCTATAACATGTGAATAGTGCATGACCAATTATACATCTGCATAGTATTTTGAGAGAAGAAAAAAAAGAGGATTATGTAATATGACAACACAACATCCCCTCTTAAACTCACAATGGATCAACAATGAAGGCAAGGCCAAATATACCGAACCATAGCATCCCATATTGACTACACTGTAGCGCATTTATAAAGTACTAGCATAGTATCGAGGTTCGATTCGGTATATGAACCGGACCGGCCCGAACCAAGCAGGAGCGAATACCACCTGATTTCGAGTGGTACCACGGTTAGGAGTGAGAAAAAAACAAGATTTACAATCTTAGCACCGAGTACCATACCGATGTATTACCGGTACACTATAATACGGTCGATACAATACATACTCCATATCGAGACAGCCTCTGACCCCTTTTTTTCTCATTTCTTATCAAAGGTACCATCCAAAACTAGGAAGGACAAGCCGGTAACCGAGCTAAAATCGGGCGATTTTGCTCAGTTCAAACTAGTACGAACCGGTACACACTGGTTCTCGTACTAAACCAGCAACCGACCTTTTGCACCAATTCAATACGGTACACCCCGAACCAGAGGTTCGAGTCAATTTTGCAGTCCTTGAAAAAAATATTGGAAGCTTGTCTCAGTACAAAATGTATACCATACCATACTGAACTGGTGATATATTGGTACAGTTCTCGATACCAGTTTTGCAGACCTCGGATGAAAGGCATGTTGGCAAATATAAAAAAAATTGTTGTAATATGAATCTTTACAAAGAAGTTAGTAAGATGTTTGGTATATTAGGCTTGCGTGAGAGTTGTACGATAGAAGTCTTAGACAAAGTGGTAATCAATTAATACTGACTTATACAATGCCCCACCAGATAACGTTGGGCATCATACTAGCGAGACATTGTAGGAAAGTACTTCATGATACGTTACAACAATATACTTAAAATCAAAGACTGAAAAACCGACATGAAGCGCCTAGTCCAAGCATATCGTACCGAACCGGTGCAGAACCGGATCAATTTGCTGGTTCGAGATGAGAACCAATTTGTACCGATGCCAATCAATCTGAACCGAGCAGAATTGCTCAATTCCACTCAGTACTGACCTATATCGCCCGGTTTTGGCTAGTACCATGATTTTAAAAAAAAGAGAAAAAAAGGTCAAGAGTTGTCTCAGTACGGGGTACATACTGTATAGTATCAACCATACCATACTGAACCTATATATCAAGATTGTGGATCTTGCTTAAAACCATAATCACAGCACTTATATTACATCATTTGATTGCTTCTTGGAAAATCTACCAGCCAAAATTGTTTATAAATCCTCTGATATTGCACCATCATAATGCCCTTGTGATTGACAAAAGAGTGCAGCACTCCCAAGATCCATCTTTTTGCATTAGCACTTTAGCAGGATAGTATAAGAAATCATTCTCTAAAACAAATTGTAGAATGTAGATACTGAGGACTCAAACTATGATATATGTAGGAAGGAGAAATTTGTTAGGATCAGTTTAAGAGCTAGTAGATGAAAGGAGTTCTGCTGTCACTCAAAACTCTTTTACAAGGAAGGACTATCTATGCGGATCACATTAAGCTGCTTGTGATCATTTGCTAGATCCATCTCTGATGTTTCCAAACAAAATTAGCCAAAATAAGTAAATATTTGAAGAGAGTCTCTTTGCAAATATCAATAGCATAGGTGGACTCTCAAATTCAACAGAGCTAAAGTGGCTTGACTGATTCATCATATAAGAACATAGCAGTAGATCGACATGTTATAGTGATATTCTAGTGAGCTAAACCCACTCAACTATCCTAATTTTCTGACAGTTCAGTGCCAGCAGTTATTTAATCGATCCAGTAAATGTTACATCTCACTTTTCAACTTAGCCAATCTCTTACTTACTAGTTATGTCTGCTTTGATTTTTGAACGATGAATGACAACTTCCAGTCATGCCCAACTAATGTGCAGCTCAGCTTAACAGCAGATTATGAAATAAATTGGCCTCAATTTATCAGGATAAAGCTATTGTATCTAGCTATGATGCATGAAAATGACAAACAATGACACATCATTATTTTTCATATAATAAATAGAACATTCTCCAAACAGTGTAGTTAGTATCAAAAATTCAAAATAAGCATCAAAGAATTACAACATTAAAGAATGTTTTGTACAGAATACTAGAACAAGACATCTGGGCAAAAACAAGATAAAGAAACTACAGAAAAAAATTCATATTTTGTTGCTAGAGCCAACTCTCTTCCATCATAACATATGAAAAAATTGAAGTGAAGAAATTAATAAAGTTGATCGCAGTTGGATAAAATGAAGACGAAATCAAACTCTTTTGTAAGCTGTCAGAACTAAGAGAGTTTGAGATCTATGTACCTGCTAATGTTTTCATCACTGAGGTTGATTTTCCGAAAGAGTAATTCTTCAAAAAAAACAACCAAAAAGGGATCAACTTCCCAGAGAATCTGAAAGTGTCTAAAAGTGTATTGAGAAAATTTATACCTTTGAAGTATCACTTAAAAAGTCCCATACTTCATGTTGCTCTGCAACATTAGCAATTGACAGAAGATCCTGTCCAGATGAACTAGAAACATGTCAAGCTGGCATATCATACCAAGCAAAAAGTTGCAAACTAGAGAGTCAAACCATACTTGCAAATATTTGTCGAGAAGAATGCATCGCTGGTGCACAAAATAATCATCGATACTGGACGAAAGAAACCTCTTTGGGGGCAAATGCAATGTATAATTAGGTATATCCTTTAGATGCCGATGCAGCCGTTCAAAATTTCGGTATCTGCAATCCAATAGTCAATATTATCGATATAGAAAGATACAAGAAATCAGTCAATGCATATAACACATGACAACTAATGTTTCTGCTTTTAATGGATCTCATATAAGAATTTTCTTTAAATTAACAAGACATTCAATTCATATATGTCTTACTGACATATTTTCTCAAAAAATGTTATGAACAAGATTTATGAGTACACATACATGAATGGTGCAATTTCATAAAGAGAAGCCCTTGTTAATAAAAAAATCTCATTATTGACATGAAAGGTTTTGGAGCAATATGCTAAGAAAAAACTATAAATAACCTTCCTTCTTACTTTACAGAATCTATATAGAACACAACCAATGAAAAGGGTGAAGAGTTGGTATCAGGTAGACCATATATATAAAGAGAAATTTAATATAAGCAAGGTCTCAAAACACCTATACAATTAACAGACTTCAGCCAGCAAAGACAATAGAGAATACATAAACAAACATCAATATATATGAAGAGCGCCTCTTTTTGAAAGTAATGGATGTAAATATATCTAAAGACTTTAGGGATGTCTAGGTAAAAGCATGCCTTCTTTTCACAAACCAGGTCTTGTTCTCAGCATCAGTTACAGCGATTGAATAAACTGCAAAAGATTTAGATCCAAGCTTTTCAAAATATGCTCCAACAACCTGCACAAACATTTTAAATGCAATGAACATGTAAGTTAAAATTTGGCAAAGAGAACAAAAGTAGAAAGATTATAGAAAATATTTTCTAGTTTGACCATCATTTCCACCATATGAGTGCATATCATGCTTCCTTTTGCAAGCAGGAACAAATTGGTAACAAATATCATAGAAAGCATGTCATGGTTAAGCAAGTACTTTACAGAGAACAAAGGTGTTCTTCACAGTGAAATGTCACCACACCTATTTACTTGCTGCACTTTTAATCATGAGGCATTGAGAGATTAAATTATTAAACTACTAAACGGTAGGATGGTTGCATTTGCAAAAATATGTAACTAGATAAGCACAGCAGTATCTGACATATTGTAATGTGCATAAGATAAAATTCAATAGAAAAAATAAAGCCTCATTAAAAATATATACAAGGATGGTGGAACCATCCCAAATAACCTAGTTCGAAGTGTACCGAGCCGTACCAGCAGCCGATCGGGATGGTTCCGGCCATCAAATTGAGAAACAGGCAAAGGAGGGGAAGAGGAAGAATGAAAGAGAGGAAAAGAAAGAGACAGAGGGAGAGAGAGAGGGAGACAGCCAAGGAAGAAGGGAGAGAGAGCTTTCAAAACCCTCTCACCTCCATGCATCGGAACAGAGCCCCTATTTCGAAAGGAAACAGGTGCTTTGGCCCTTTTTTAAAAAAAAAATTAGTGAAGTCGACAGGCACTGCCGACTTCACTTAATTTGCCAACGTTACTTAAAAAATTTCAAAAAAAGAGAGAAAAAATAAGTGAAGTCGGCAACCAATGCCGACTTCACTTTAGAAAATTCAAAAATATATATATGTAAAAAGGGGTCGAAACCCTTATTTCCTTTCGAAACATGGGCTTTGCCCCTATTTCGATGCATGCAGGAAAGTGGACTTCAAAAGCCCTCCCTCAGCCCTATTTTGGCATCGCCTCCCTCCCTTCCTTCCTCTCCCTCCCTCTCTCTCTTCCTCTCTCTCTTCCTCTCTTTCCTTCTCCCTCTCCCCCTCCCCCTCCCCCTCCCTCCACCTCTCTCTCTCTCTGTTGCTCTCTCCCTCCCTTCCTCTCCCTCCCTCTCTTCCTCCCTCTCTCTCTTCCTCTCTCTCCTTCTCCCTCTCCCCCTCTCTTTCCAGTTTCCTATCAGTTCACGTCGGAACAACACAGCATGGGGCATATCATACCATACCATACCACCAGCCTACCGGCATAGACGCCAGCTCCGGTATTACAAATCTTGTATATATTGTGTGTTTATATATATGCACACATATATAACAAACACACATTTGAACCATAATATCATATCTATATAAAAGCAAACGACTGTTGGACTAGAAGAAGAGTTGATGATTTAAATGTCTAAAAAGAGGTATAACCTTAATGGCTAGATAAAGCTACCAAAGAAAGAAGGAAAGGGGGTGGGGTTATTCGTTTCTGAAGCTGTACTGTCTATGCAACTCTATTGGGAACTCAGAGATTGGCGCAGCATATGAAGAAAACATTTCGAGGGTTATGGCGGTGACTTATGGATATGAAATTTGGATGACACAAAAGACTACATAATAGATAACACATTCATATAGAGAAGGGGAAGGGGGGGTGGAATGCAAATGCAAGGTGACCAAAATTTAGAATTCAGCTTTAAGATTTTAAGCACAAGCCATCCTACTACTTGAAAAGAAGGCCAAACGTAGTCATTTGCTCCTCCCTGCATCAATCCCCTTGAGTTGATATAGAGCTAATCAGGGTCTGTCGAACCGGCCGAATCGCCCGATTCAGGCAGTAACGAGCCGACCTGATTCGGTATTGCAATTCGGTTCTAGCCCCTACCGGTCGAAAATCCTATTGGATTTGGCCGGTTCCGAGTCAATCCAATTTTGAATCGGGTTGACTGTGGCATTATTTTAAAACAATAAAATACATCATTTAGTTTAAACCAGGACCATAAAAACATCAAAAAATATCAAAAAAACACCAAAAAAAATCAAATTAGACTTAAAAACATTGAAAAACTTCAAAAAAGTGATTACTAATTAAATATTCTTGAAAAGTTAAAAATAAAATAAAATTGGGCATGCTGGTTACGGCACGCCCTACACATACCAGCTTCGGTTTGGTACTGAACCAATACCAAACCGTACCGGTCACCGACGGGTACGGGTCTTAGTACTGGTACGGGTCTTAGTACTGGTTCGGCGGTCCTCGGAGCTAATGGTAATATCAAATGATCTCAAGATGATACTACAAAGAAGGCAAAATTATTACCTTGGATGATGTCAAAGTTAGCTAGCATATACTTCTTAGAAAGCAGAAGAGAGAACAAGATTGTAGAGAACTTTCCAGCCCTCTCTAGAAGCAATATATTTAATGAGCTTTGAAGCATAAATAAGAAGCAAATTGTGGGGGTTAGTTAAGGAGGACCAGATAACTAGTATATGAAAAACCGGAAAATAAAGCACAGAGATGACAGACCCATCACAGTATGAATATTTTGAAGGACTATATGTGTCATATGGTAAGCAAAATAAAACATCCAAAAATAACCTAAACTTTTTTATATAGGATCAATTGCCAACCGTACAGATTAACAAAAACATCTGCAAGAAGCCATAGAAGCTGCACAATTGACACAGATCAATGAATGGAATACTCACCCGGCACCTTATCTTTGGAGCATAGAAGGATCCTTCATTCTTGGAAACTAATTCAGAGCTTTGCTTTTGCTTATGCTTGCTAAAGTTTTGACTATAGTTCTCCTTGAAACCAGTAGTTTCACTTTCACCACTTCTGCCCATTAATGTTGTTTCAATATCAGGCGTGCTACTAGATCGCTTTAGCTGATCTTTATTACTTTCAAAAATTTTCCTGGCATTTTCATCACTTCCATCACCAAAATGACCCCCCTCTTTAGATTGCATGCTAACCAGATCTTGAGAAACATGCTGCTCATGGTTTGGTGCTACACTTGATCGGCTATTATTATTGGATCCTTGCATTAGGTGAACCATATATTTATCATCTATACTTATAGTACTTTCGTTCATATTGGTCAACAATCCCTTCCCTGTGTTTCCTGCATGAACAGTACTATCTACATTTCCTGGCACAGCACTCGGAGACTCCAATGAAGTTCCTGCCTTCATAAGAGTGGCAGCCTTCTTTTTGTAGTTTCTTCCTTTTGTCCACATGTTTTCAAGATTCTCAGGGGCAAGGACTTGAGATCTTCTTTTTGTAGCAGCATCCAGTATCATTGCCCATTCTGCAGCATAAGGCTGTATATGATGCTCAGAACTTTCCTGTAATGTTTTCAGATGACCATGCTCAGAACTAGCGAGTGATTTTTCCACACCACTTTTAGCCATTATCAAGTCACCTGATTGGCTAGAAGCTGCAGTTCTTGACTCAGGTTGAGCAGTACGAGTATTTCCTCCAGAAACATTATTATCATGGGCAAGAATAGCTTCATTGGTTAATCTATCAGAGTCTGCCTCTCCGATTCTGTTATCTTTATTCGTGAGGAATATATATTCAATCAATTCATTGATATAACTGGGGAAAAATAGCAAGGAAGTTAGATTGTTTTGTAAAGGTACTCATAGAAAAAGATCAGTCATATATCAGGACATTTGACTTTTATTGCTAAAGATACAGTAGCATATAGCACCATCAATGCAAGTATCTACAATGCATATCCCTGAATTGGATAAGAACATGATATGTTCTTGCATATATTCGGTTTTGACCCCATCTAGTATATAATTGAGCTACTACAAACTGATGCAGGAGCAATTTCTCTCAATTAAAATGTGCAAAGCAGCCAAGATAAATAATAGAAGAAAGAGGAATAAAGGAAGATCAAATTAAGGGAGAAAATAAAGATAAAAGGGCCAGTTATTGTTCAGAGCATCTTAGCATCAAAAGGTGTCACTACAGAACTGGATCTCATTAGGAGTTCTGCACAGTTTGAAAATCAAATGTGAACTCTAAGGTGAAACTTGGTCATGTTGGAGAATCATCATTTGGAAAAGAGTCCAACATTGAGTGTACTTCTATATTGAGTCAAAGAAAAAAATATCAAAGAAGACTGTGACCAGAACTTAAGATTCCTTCTTTAGGAGTCCTAAGAATAAAAAGAAACATATATTTCCAGCCCATGTCTCCCTTTTAAAGCCTCTTCATTTTCATGAGAAGAATATAAAAGAAAACAAAGTAAACCAGCCAGTGCTTTAATAAATCCTGGCCACCCATCCCCTTAGGTGATGAGAGGCATAGGTTAAATATATTTTTTAATTCCTTTTCTAGTTCATTTTCTTATGTAACCAACGGCCCTAGAAGTCTATAAATATGGCGGTTGACTAATGACAAATGATGATTTAAACATTGTCTTCTTGTTCTCCAGTGATGTGATCCTGCAAAGGTGTGAGACCTTCAAACCCTGAGTGTGAGATGTAGGTTGCATGCTAGTGTTTAGGCCATTAGGTATCATTCTGTTTTCTTGATTTTATTCTTTTCCTATGGTCAGATTTTCACAAGAAAATTCCAGCAAAGTTGATTTTGATTGTTTAATCACACAAACCTTGTTAGAAAACAGTCTAGACCTAGAATCTAAATTCTGGGTTGGAGAATAATCACCCATTATGTTTTTCCTTCAAAGACATTAACTTTCTAGTTTAGTTTTATCGAAAATTCAGGTTTAAATCTAACATTCCAACAAACAATTGTAACAGCCCTTGTATCCTCAACCTAAATAGGCCCCAATATCTAGACTGTCATACATCACAACTTTCCAACAGTGGGCATGGTATTTATGCTGGATATCATCTTCCTAGGCAGTAGATACCAAATTCAATGACTCTCCATGTGAATTATACCCATCTTTCCAGCATCTCCATTAAGCACAATTGTATTACCTTGTTTTGACTGTTGCTTTGTCAAACCTGTCTCACAAGACATTGTCTTTTTCGTGGAAATGAACTTAGCTTACTAGATGCTCACATGATTTACCAAATGCCTGACATGGGAATCACCAAGCACCTTCATGCTTCAATATCTTTTCTGGAAAATTTTTGGTGCTGTCAATCCTTCATCAATTGTCAGGGTGATTGTATTAACATGCTCTATTTTAAACTATTAAATAGTGACTAGGAGGGTAGTTTTCATTTGTTCTCTCTCCACGACAAAAGCTTTCTAGATAACCATAACTTCCATCAAGCCTGGATCAACTAGTTGGGTTTAGCTACATGAATATCATTTATGAGCTACCTACAGTTATAGTGGGAGCATTTTCAAATCTGTCTTCATAGCTGCCATACATGCTAGCTTAGGTCTCTCTGTCTAAACCATTTAATATGGATTGAAGCGCCTTGCCTTACTAGAGCCTCCTCAGATCTTCATTTAACATGTTCATGCCGACATTTTGACCTCAATAGGTGCAATTAAGTCATAGGACTGTTGGACCCTAGTAGCAAGAAACTTCTATATGCGAAATGTACCTGCTTCAGACAAATCATTGGCAACTCAATCCTGCACTCACTTTCTAAGTACATCCTTACTTAAGATATCCACTTCTTTGCACCCACACCAACTCCCAAATCTAACAATTATCATTGGGCCATTCTAACTACAATAAATCTTTTTTAATTTTCCTTACCAGTTTCACTATCATGGAGATTGTATCATCTATTTAGAGTTTTCAACAACTATTCTTTTGGCAATCGCTTAGAATTTAAAGGCATAAATAACATGCCATCAGTTCATAGCAGGATCTGTGTTTGCTTGTGTTTTTAACACCTTTTTTCCTAAACTTCTGCTCCTCTGACCAAAATTATTATTATTGCTTACAATTTCCACTTTCTCTGACCAAAATGAAAAAACAACATTGAAATTTTGATAATATTGAGAACATTACCAATAAGTATGTTTAAGAGCATGGTTCATTGTAACCAGTTGCACCGCTCTGGTAGCAAAGCAATATTAAGTTTTGGTACCGCAAACCAACTTCTACCAACACTATACCAACATAATACCGATATGAGTACTGAAACCGGTGTTGTGAACCATGTTCAAGATATTTATTAAATTTTTCAGAACATGACTCGGCACAAAATTATTAAATATGAATGAGTTGTTAAGTTAGTAAAAAGCTTACCCAGGGCTGGCCAAGTTCATGACAGGTTGCAAAACCAAGCAGGTCAGCAGCTCTCTGCTCAAACAGCGAACTAATGGGCATTGAGCTTCTTGTGGCCTCAAGACTATTGTCAGAACTCCTCCAACAATACGTTGAAGAACCTGGATTTAACAACACATAAACCTACAATGTCATAAAGACATCAATATAAGTATACAAGAGCTAGCTATACTCAATTTCGCACCTGATGTTCACACTCCGGAGATAACAGAGCAGGGTGAAGTTCCTTGGAAGCTATTAGATGGCATTTTAACCTTTCATCTCTCTCCTCAAAAGAAAGAGTTCCCATAACATCGACGCCTATCTCTGATTGATATTTTCTGTAAAGGTCTAATTGGTTTCCTATCAAGTCAACCATGTCCCTGGAACATAAAAATAATTTGTTTCCCAAAGGAGGTCTCAGCTATGTCAATAAGTTACAGAAAGCTTGTTAGAGACTAACAAAAGTAATTCAAAAGCACCTTGTTAGCAAGTCGAGGAGGTTGATCTTTTTAACTCTTCCAGATATTTCACCAAGTGCATCAAGTATGATAGTGCGCATTAGTTCTGGAGCATCCTTGTCAGGAGTAATAGACGAATACCAAAGATCTACAATGAAATCCTGCAAGATCCTGTTAATGAATTCCTCCATGGCAGCCTCCACAGTGGGTGAATCAATTTTCCTCCTCCACTTTGAAAAAGGTGGCACAGTAGAAAGACGAAAATCGTCTAGAGATAATTGCTTCTTTTCCAAGTGAGATAAATATGTTTGCTTATGGGCAGGACGCAACCTCCAGCGGAGCTCCACCTCATAAGATAGAAACCGGAAGACTGAAAGTATGAGAATTGATATTGGTATATTTGTCCACATTGATTTACTTGTATCTGTGAAAAACAAAAGACAATGGCCAATGACAAAAACGATACTAAAAAAACTTATCTGTGGCATTTTCCATAAAGAAACAGCAGTAAAAAGAGAAGAGGAATTATGAAATTATCCTAGATAATAGCAATTGCACGTAATCAAATAGAATAAACGAGGTCACATATCACTATTTTATTGCTTTATGGACATAGTATACACACACATACAAATACCTCTAGTGAAGTTGACAATGTCTCCTTTAGAATATGTCTGGTAAATTTGCCACGGTCCATTAGAGAAAACAAGCTTAGGGTAATAGGTACCTTAAAGACCAATGGAGTTTTGCAGCAATATACAAACACTTCACATGCCAATGTTTTAAGTATTTACTAAAGTTTCTAAAACATACATAAACACATACTTTATGTATATACTACTTATATTTATGTATACATATCACCTATGGTGCCCATGTACACTTATATTTATTAGTGTTTGTACATTCCTATTATACTTTTATCCCACATAAGAACTAATCTGATCTTAAATACAAAATGAGCTTTCTGGGATACATATACATGTAGGCATACTCACCTGATCAAATTAGCATAACAGTGGACTAAACCTGAATGTCATTATAATGCCACACGATGTAAGGAAAATATACACTGAGGACGCACCACATGAAAGATTTTAGATGAAAGGACCAAGTCCATCTGATCATACGATCTCTCAAATGGTGAATCATGAATGAGGAAAGAAAGAATCTAGGTTTTGCATTATACTTTCTTCTTAATTACTTAAAATTGTACTTCAAATTAGTTGTTTTTATAGAAACTTCTATGCATATCTTTGAGTAGGTTCCATGATTACAAAATTTATTGAATTATCGAGGAATATAGATGCCAGGTGGGGGGTGCTGTGTTTATAGACAGACAGAGAGGCACAACACTATGGAATTGGGGAAGTTCCATGGCTTTTGTATGCTATAATTTCTTTTCTTCCTTTCCTTTGGCAAGACAAGGTCCATTGTACCTAGGGCAAGGACCCACCAAAATGTTCCAAAAATTGATTTTACATGGCATACTGGACAGATTCTCATAGGTCATCACTAAGCAATCTTTGGATAGATTTTCCTCATTCTACAAGATGAAGTATTTGTTAGCCATAACACCAAGTACCTACTTGGCCAAATGATGGAGTGCCTTGTATGAGCTGTGAATTCCGAATAAAACATAGTAAAGGAAGTTTGGTGCGAAATTTTAATTTATTGTTGAAGGTCTCTCTCCCCCCCCCTCCTTCCCTCCCCCCCCCCCTTCTCCTTCCTTGTAACTGGCAAATATTGCACGCCTTTATTACCAAACTTACTTTGCAGAGGAAAAAAACTGCAAATAAAGAATAGTGCTACCTTGCTACCTTTTACCATTCCTTTTGAGGTTCTACCCTCCTCCCCAACAAAACACTAACGCATACTTCACCTAAAGATAATCTTTTCTTTCTAGAGAGAGAGAGAGATGCATTTGAGTTACCTGTGACTAGTACAGTGCAGATTCATATCAAATTCCCAAGAAACGCATTCTCTAATTTCTAAAGAAGCATTCTTGGTAATATTTCCAAGTCGTGACTATGCAGCTTCGATTATGACCTTTCTGTATCACTATTTCATAGTATAATTCTTTGCACTCATTTAATTCCAAATTTAATTCAAGAAGGAACTCTTGCATAAAATTGATTTCTTTATGTTATTCGCAAAGTAGTCAAGCGAGCAAAAAAACAAAGAAAGAACAAACAGCTCAATCTTTTTCACTTCAAATTCCAGGGTTAGCTTTATAATCCAAGAATACAAAACCTAGAGACAATCAAGGTCCAGTCCCAGCCAACGCAAGATTTTTTGATCCAAAAGGTATCAAAGAACAAAATTTCACGCAGTCAAAGGGAAGAAAAGAACCACGTACGCGACAAGAAGTAAGAGATCGCAAAGACGCAGATGGCCCAGAACACGGTTCGAACCTTGGCCTCCTCGATCAGATCTTGTAACGTCTCCATCGTCCTCATGGTGTCGACCCCTCCAAGATCCCTCTCTCCGCTCCTTCACCTCTTCGCCCGACCCAAATGAAGCGAAAGACCCTCCACGATCAGCGTTCTCCAAGGCCAATCCCTCTCCGCCGAAATCAGAACGATTGATCGATGCGAAGAAGAACGAAGAAGGAATCCAAAGATCGGAGGAGGGCTCAGAATTTTTCTTGAAACCTCAAGAAATGAGATTATGATTCGAGGGCCGGGGGGGGATGGGTTCCGGTCACCGCCGGGAGACTAGTAGTCTCACATTTTATCGCCGCGCTGGGAGGCGAGGGAAAGAATGGGGGGAAGAGCCGGTCGGTCTTTTCGCGCATCTGACGACGAAAATGCACCTGGAGCCGTGATCCTTCACGTAACGGCACGAAACGAAACGGAACGACGGCATGTTGTTCTGTCGGCGTGCGTAGTGACACGTGGAGTATTTCTATTCGGTGAAGATGGATCGACGCCTTGGAGAGCATCATGGCCGTCGAACTTGGGTTCCCATGTTGCGAATGATTTAGATTCTGTTGGACAGATCAAAGAGATACCGGATTAGAAAAAGGGAAGGACAGCTAGGCCGCTGCGATGATGATGATTTGGAGCCAGCTTAGTGGGAACAAGGGGTAATGATTGATTGCTAGTTCTTTGGAGAATAGTGATTCGTGCATGTGAATCTCAAGGCATTAAGATGAGGGCAGGATTTGATCCTAAATCACTGACATCTAATACTTGGCAATGCTCTCTAGTGCTCAGAGGATTAGGATTTATATCCAATTGGATATTTTTGTGAAGTCTAAGGACCTTTTATACTCATTGTATCCTTGAAAACATTTACACCTAGAGATCAATTAATTATTGACTAATACAATAAAGCAGTTAATAATATTAGATCGATCAAAATTTAATCGCTCACATGTGACTTGATAAGTGGAGGAGATATAGCCATATAAAAGTAGTTTCTTACTGAAATTAACTACTTTGTGGAAGTTATTTAGGTAAGAGTAAGTTACCGGTACAAGAAATTGTCGGAACCACCAAGAGTTAGTTGTTAAGATAAATAATCATTTAAAAGAAAGTAGCTATTACTAGAAATATTTAATAATCCACCACATAAGAAGAGGAAGAAGGCTTCTATGTGAGTACTGATATACTATGTGTTGTGATAAGCATTGTGGTATACTATGTGTTGTGATAAGCCTAATGTTCTTCAATGTAGAATCTTTTCATATTTTGGAGGAGATCGACTAAACATTGAAATGGTTCACGACATCTTTGACTCGTCGGCTAATCTAGTTCTCCGGCATGTTGACCATCTCACTCTGGAGGATACTTACATTGAATTATGTTTAATCTTTCACATAATCAAACCTTTCGTTTTTCTAGTTTCCTTATATATGAGCTAGCACTCTTTTATTTACTTTAATTTTGTAATATTGCCTTTATGTTAGAAATTCTAAGCCCTTTTACTAAGGCAAACCAAATCTTATTGGTCGATTAACCTAATTCTATTGATTGGCCTGATTGATCCAATACGTAAGTGAATCAATTGATCGGTTTCTGAATTTAGCTTTTCAAGAATTGACTTGCCAAACAATACATTTAGTATACAAATGGCATAACCTAGAGGTCGTATATTGCCAAGTTTTCACACTTTTTTTTCTTTTTCTTTGTACAGTTTACTTGAACATTTTACCAAAGAATATATTAAAGATCAAATGTTGATACTTAATGAAAATAAATCTAAAATAATGTAACTAACAAGGAAGCAAAGAAACATAGGAATTAAGAGTGACAAGAGGTAAAAATAAAAAATGGAAGTGATTAAGCAAACTCAAGAACGGTTTGTATATTATATATCTAGGGCAACCAACTCCAACCGCACCATGACATATATATCTACAAATCCTCTAATACAAATTTGTTGTTGCATTATTTAACCATAGTATATAATTATTTAGCCATATATAGATTTATAATCAAGATGAATTTACATATTATCTAAACTGGTCCAATATAGGATAGAATTTGTCGAGTACATTTTAAAATAGGTTAATTGCCAATAAGAGTGGCTAGACCCCTAAGTATTATATGAAAATTTGAAAACAACATAACATTTTTCTCGACTGCATCTATGCCGTGATTTGATCAGAAAGAAGAAAAAATTTTCTCAATCCGCTCAACTTAAATGTTTTAAAAAAAAGTTGAAAAAGATAAAAGAGTTGGCGAAAGTAAGATATTAAGTCCTCTTTTTTTTTAATTGATGATAAAATATTGAGGTACATATCCTATATTTATAATGGTATGGTCCATTCTTACACAATTCAAATCAAATTTCTATTATAGTCGAATAGAAATAACATTTTAAAAATAGAAATAACTAATAGAAATAAATATGAAAAAAATTAAAATTCTATGTGAGATAAATCTTGACTTTTATATTAACTTTGTATTTTTTGCTACATCAAATTTATTCTAAATTAGAAGATGTGTTTGGTTAATTTTTTTTGCGAAATGAAAATTTTTGGCTCGCCTGATTTGTTTTGGAGCCATAAAATTTGGACTAAGGATCAAAATACCTTCCTACGACTGGATAAGCCACGTTGTATACGAAGTACAGCGGGAGCTGTGCGGTCCAGGATTAACGCGAGATGGAGACCGATGGACCGTATTATGACGTGTCGCACGGTCGGATATTTGTAGAAACGGGGCACATGTTCGCCTTTTGATCGCACGGATGAGAGCGACGGGAGAGAGGTAAAGGGATAATTTTGAAAAATGTCGGGGTGGTTTTGGGAAATTAGAGCGGAAAAAGGATAGCGTGTCAGGCACCGAGGGGTGGTTCTATATACACCCCCCCTATTGCTCAGGACACCCCCCAAAAATTAAAAAAAAATTAAATACTCTCTACACCCCCCCCATTTGCTAAGGACACCCCTAAAAAATTAAAAATTCCTAAATTACCCCCCACCCTTCCCACCCCCTCACCTAAATTGCTCTCTACACCCCCCAAACCCCCCCCACCCCGCTCTTCCCCTCCAAAACACCCGCCGGCTTCTCCCTTCCGCCCAAAAAACCTCGCCTCAAGCACCTCTCCGGCCATCTCCCGAGCAACGAGCACCTCGCCGGCGGAGGAGGAGGGGGGAGGCGGAGGAGGAGGACGGGGAGGCGGGGAGAGGCGGAGGGGGAGGTGGGGGATGGGGAGGAGGAGGAAGGAGGACGGGGAGGTGGGGGAAGAGGGTGAGAGGAGGTGGCGGAGGAGGAGGGGGGAGGCGGAGGAGGAGGACGGGGAGGTGGAGGGGGAGGTGGAGGGGGAGGACGGGGAGGTGGAGGGGAGAGGGGGGGGGGGAGGTGGGGGATGAGGAGGAGGAGGAAGGAGGACGGGGAGGTGGGGGATGGGGAGGAGGAGGAAGGAGGACGGGGAGGTGGGGGAAGAGGGTGGGAGGAGGTGGCGGAGGAGGAGGGGGGAGGCGGAGGAGGAGGACGGGGAGGTGGAGGGGGAGGTGGAGGGGAGGACGGGGAGGTGGAGGGGAGGAGGGGGGGAGGTGGGGGATGGGGAGGAGGAGGAAGGAGAAAGGGGGGTGTACTGAGAAAATTTCAAGGGCAATATGGTAATTACACTAAAGGTTAGTTTGGGTATTTTTTTTTTGGTTTTTGGGGGGTGTCCTGAGCAATAGGGGGGGTGTATATAGAACTACCCGGCACCGAGGGATGGTGTCGTATGGATCCTTGCGGCGTTACCCCTCTCTCATGTACGAGCCCGAGTAGAGCGGAAATCACGTGTGTGGATATCATGGCACCACGTCATCCTCTCTCTTCCCATGAACGGCTACCATTAAAAAACAATTAAATATTATTATATTTATATTTATATTCATATATTTTAATAATTATAGATATAAGTATATTAAACCAATATTTATATTTATTCTCAATATATATGGATACAAATTGGATATTAAGCATATTTATATTTATTATAAACGGATAAGGATACATTAGATATATATTTATATTTTGTTTCCAAATATAGATATAAATCGAATAATTTTTTGAATATTAATTAAATTTGAATAAAATTTAATAATAAAAACTATCAATAAAAACATAATCATAAAACAAAGATTCAGTTAAAAAAAATTAATTTTAATAAGTATCGATCAATAATAAAAACTAATAATTTCATAAAAGATATGTTGCTCAAGATTGCTCGTCACCGGAGTAGACAAAATCTATGACGCCTTCAAGATGTCTTTCAGTTGTCGCCGGTTGCAATCGTCGACGGAATCTTTAAAACCCTAGTTACTTGAAGACAATGAAAAGAAAGAGGGACGAAATGAACGAACGAGTGCGCACAATGATTCAAAAAATTTTATTCGAATCGAATATTCTGTATTCGGATTATTGCCTTAAGTGACAGTCATCCGATATCTGAATTCTTTTTAGTTTAAGTTTGATTAATCACTTAATTGATTCTCTAATTTAACTTAACTTAAACTTCTTTTTTTCACCTACTTTTATTATACGAATATTCGGATTCGAATCCGAATCCCGAAAAATCAGGTATATCTGCATTGGTATCCGTATCTAGAAGATTTTTGAACTGACCATCTAAATTCGTGTTCGGACTCGATCAGGCCAAAAAAATAGTATCCGAATTTAATCCGAATTGGATATAGAAATGGACATGACCAGATATAATCCGACCCGCTTTCAATTCTACTCTGTATCCATTTGGTGCGGCTCATTATTTTCAAAAATCCAAAACAAAAAAAAAAAAACAAATCAGATTGAATAATTGATAAAACCCTTTTATTTTTCAAATTGTTTATATTTAGAAGCAAAGATTTGCAAAGATTTCATGCTTTTAAAAAAAATGAAAACAAAAGCATAGAAAATTTTTTATGCAAACACCATCTTTAATATTACATTCCATATAGTACTTCATTAATTTGCATCGAAATAATAATAAAAAAAAAGAATAACAACCATGCAAACAGATCCTAATTTTTTTAGCTAGCAGGAAGCTTAAAAGGTATAAAAAAGAAAAAAAAAAGTGCTGATTAAGGTGGCAACAAGTAGAAGACAAGCCATGCGATCTAATATCAACATAATCAACCTGACAGCTTAATAATATTTAAAATCAATTTTTATAAATTACAATGAAAGAGTTGGTAAACATAAGATATATATGAAGTCTATGAGTTGCTCTTAGTTTGTGATGTGCAAGCTAATATTTTAGCATTGGAAACACAGTGCAATTAGGAGTTGGTTCGGATGATTCATATGGTCATGTGCATTGCAAGATGGGCAGAGAAATTTGTGTTGGATGGGAGGCCATACAATAGGGTGAGAAAGAAGATAATGATACACAAAATGGTAAATACATGAAAGAAGAAAATCTACAAGAAAAAAAGGGTGCCGCAAATATTTTGAACACATAGATCTCTTGCTGAATTCATCATTTAGGAAGTGAAATTGAAGCTTTAGGTTGCAAGAAAAATAAGAAAGAGTTAGAATTCGAGCAACAAGCGATGAAAAGTGGTGCAAATGACCTTTTGGCCGAGAAAAATCATTTGTACTTGACAGTGATGAACAAAATGAAAACACAGATAAGTTCAAATATTTTATCCATAGTTCACTTCCCCCTGCGCATTATAACTGATCCTCAAAAACATAATACATGCACAAGAGGAGGAGAGGAGGATGATATAAGCTAGGCAAGGGATGGCAAAGTACAGTGAAGGGAAAATTTATGAGTTCAGAAAACTCTGGGCAGACAATATTTGGCTGGACATAGCCCATTTTCCAGTTGCAGTTCAAGTGAAAGACGCCAAGAACTTTGCCTCCATTCCCATTATTCATATGGAAATAACAAGCTAAGCTTTAAAAGGACCACAAATCATTCAAGTGCTGTGGATCACAAGCATAAAGAGCCAGCCTTGCTATCAAAGATTTTAGGTTTTACTTTCTGCAACAGCAAAACTACTCCAGCTCAAGCTTTGATTAAATGTGGGACATTGACAGATACCTGTGTGTGTGTGTGTGTGTTTGAGTGCATGCATATGCATGGACATGTATGTTTGTGAGCAAGCATGCACTGGGAATTTGAAATTTCAACTGAATATTCAAAAAAGAAAGGCCAGACAAGTATCTTACCTATCCTAATAATCAATCATCTAATTATTCAAAAAAACAGGGGGGCATGACTCTCCTCTTTTAGAAATTTGCTTCAAAAAACACTTCAGAGGGACTAGCAAAAAGGCTAATAGGTTCCCATATGCATCAATGCAACTTTCCTCTCATGTATTTCCCCATCCATGAAACTTCCTCCTCCATATAGGACACAATGACCTTTGATCATAATAATAAAACTGGTACTCAAATTTACAACCAGTGGAATGCTTACGAGTCATAGGATGATCATGTACTCATTCAATTCGTTGGCATAAGGTCCTGTTCAGTTTTTGTTGTTTCCCATGCCGGTCAAGCTCATATCTCCTTCCTTTGTTATCACATTAAGTGTGACAATTTGTAAGGCTGCATGTCAACAGCAGCACTTGAGATCACGCCATACTTTGCAGCTTACTACTGTATTATAGGAACATGAGTAACAACTGGTAACTGCATTAGAGGAACACAACTCATTTATGCTGGACTACCAAATGACACCAAACAGCCCCTTCCAACAACTTACAAAGGTCCAACTTGATGGATAAAATATGACCCTACAGGCAGTCAAATCAATATGGAGATATGAAATATGTTCTATTAGTCGATCATTTGTGTTCCTCCACTTACCAAGTCACAAATCAATATTCCACAAGAAGATGCCACCTGGCCTGCCGGTAATGACTTGACGATTGTACCGGAGATAATTCCCAACATAATTTCACAGCAAATTCAGAAAAAAATTTGAGATATTAGTTAAATAAAGCTCCATCAGAGCACAATGTGAGATATAAAACATCAATCTGATGATCACAAGCAAAATGTAAAATGAAAACAAGGGGGTTGCAGTTCATTATAAATGTTAACATATGGAACTGTACAAAGTTGTATAACAAATTGACATCAAGATCCAAAAATCTGTCATTCAAGATCTCTCGGTTATAAACTATGGTCACCTTATAACCAAATGGATGTTGGAACTCATGTTGTAAAACCATTAATTAAAAAATGGGCCAATGCTCCAGTAGACAAAATTTGAAGCCGCAAGAAACAAAACTAGAGGGCTTGCTAACGAAAGAATCCATAATTATCTATGCCAAAAATGATCCTTTCCGGCCCAAATATTTTTTCAGTTTCCAAGAACAGGTCAGATAATTATGTTCTGAGGTTTTGGGGAAATTCAGACAAAATGCTGAGTTGGGTATTCCTGTTCATAACCATTGTAGTCGTAATAAAGCCTTTCTCCACTGGCTATATCGCGACAAGCAACCAATAGGACCCGGCATTCACCATCCACATTATACCTGACACATTTAAGGTTCTGTTTCTTCCTACTCTCCCTGCAACAAATAGGCAGGTTCAAGTATAACAAACTTCAAGATTTCTTATCAGTTATATTTGCAGTTGAAGCTAAAAGCATCCACATGGAGAAGTGACACCTAAGCGACGGCTCAAGGCAGAAATACACGGCTAGGAATGAAGTGGATATCATTACATATAGGCTTGATTTAAGAGTGTTACCCATACCAACAAATACCTAGAAACTATGACGAAGATGGAGGAGACAAGACATGAACTTACTGATTATGGTTGTTAATGCCATTGATGAAGCGAGCAATGTTTCCACGTTTATCAGGACAGATAACTAGACTATTTGATGGGTTTGTTGCAGAAAGAAGGGTCATCATGCTGTCACAATCATCATGTTCCCGGTTTACGAGGTAATCCACATCTCCAGTGTACTCAGTGATAAAAGTCATATCCTTTATATGTCCATCAGCTTGTACAGTGAATCTGCATTGACCAAATTGTTATCTAATTATCATCCACCAAATAATTGGTGAATGGCCACTAAACTCGATCAGCATTAAATCAAGAAAAATACCCTTCAAGTGAATCATAAACTACTACAAGCGGAGGACATTCTCCTCTTTTGCACATGGCCCTGCAGAGCTCTAGTGTTTCTTTATCTTCTCTTGGAAGGACCTTGAAGAATGTGCAAAATAAAATAAGCACAGATCATGGTAGAGAAAGTAAGAGAAAATTTTCTAAAATTTAAGGAGAATTCCTGAACCTGCATGCCGCCTTTTTCTAAAATTGCCTGATTAGCAGATCTAGAGGCCATCCCCCGCATGTAAGTTAGCTCATTACTGAACTCCATCTTTAGTGCTGTTAAGGCAGTAGCAAGAGAACCCATTTGTTGAAGCCTTTGCGCTGGATTTTCATTTGGAGTAAATGGTAATATTCTCCTCCTCTTCTTATGCATAATTAACGGCATGGAACGTCTCCTGCGTTTCCTTGTATCTGAACCAAAAGAGTTTCAGAAAACACAGTTAGCCTAGTAGCATTTTATGCAAGATAAACAAGTTTATAGAAGGTCTGTTTTGCCATTTGAACAGAGGTGGTTTTTTACCACAAGCAATATATAAATAAGCAAGTGAACAGCTAGTTTTCAGAAGAAAAATAAAACAACGGAAATGTTGGCAAAGAAGTTCCATTTCCTGAGTACATCTTGAAATACTTCGTAATTGTATTTGCATCATATGATGATAGTGACCTGAGCTAAACTAGGAGCCAGAGTGATCTTGGGGTTTCAGTCCCAAATTCAAAAGCATATAATGGGATTACAAAGCCTTGTTGGCGCAGAGACAACATGACAGAGATGTGGGAGATGACTAACTCTAATAACATCACACAGCAGGAGCAAATCCAACAAATTTTGCACCTCCATAGAGTTGACTTTATAATGAGAGTCATGAACATAGCAAAATTATGATGTGGAAGGCAAAGGTAGGAGAGAGCATTGAAGTTAAAGGTCATCATATTATTTATGGAAGTAGAGATGGAAGTCAAGACACAGAAGGTAGCGTTCAGAGAGGTGACTGGTGCAACCATTCTATACTAAATGAGAACATTCCCATGACTTGCTGGAATCTCCATGTTAGAGTTGCTTCAACAAAACCAAACTATGTTGCTCATGATAGTGGTAGATCTGACTACTCACGCACTGCATCCACCATCATTATCTCATCTAGAGAAGATTGCTCAACATAGGAAAAGAAATTCACCAAATTTCAAGCACAGCTGCAAAACCAACCATCCCCTTTCGATACTCGTCAAGCCAGTTGCCCACCTTGGAACTTTCAAGGGCTATAATTTTCATTATGTTTGATCCGATCGGAAAGAAAGAAGAATTTTCTTAACTCGCTCAACTCGAATTAGTCAAAAAAAAATTTGAAGGTGGAAGAATTTTGGAAGTAGGATTTACATTTTTTTTTCTTTTATTTATGATCCACACGTCATAAACTGAGGCACATAACCCTTATTTATAATAGAGGTCCTCCCTACATAATTTGGGTTGGATTCCTCTCCTAGTTCGAATAAAACTAGCTCTCCAAAAATAAATATAACTAGTAGAAATAATTATGAAAAAACTAAAATCATACAGAAGATAGATCTCGACTTTTACATCAACTTTACCTTTCATTGTTATGCCTAATTCTTCTCGGATTGGAAATATGTCCGATCAAAGTCTTTCCCGAAAAGTAAACTTTCATTTAACCGGTTAGTTTGAAGGTCTAAACGATAGAATTTCAGCCTGTTTCAACCACCTAGAAAGTTGGCTCTTTATCGTAAATTTCAAAAAGTTATATGAATTAAAAAAAAAAATAACTCAATCGAACGTTGTATAATCAAGTTAGGACCTTCGGAAGTTTGGCGTGCAATTTGGTTTTCTGGTATAGTGGATCTCCCTTCTGGACTTTGTTTAGCCCTACCTGTAGTGGTCAAAGTAGTTCACATCGAGTCTGATGATCCTCTTGAATATCCATAGTGGCCAGAGTAATCCACATAGAGCTTGGTCATCCTTTTGGATACCCATAATGGCTAAAAAATCTATATCAAGTCTGATGATCCTCCTAAATCAGAGCTTTTCCTATTTAAAAAAATTTAACTCCTAGTAAATCAAAACTAAAAATGAGAAAATACCTGCTTCCCCACCTCATGGCTGAACCACTTGGCTTTTTTTGAAGATGGTCTTCAACCTTGATCTTCTTTGCTAGATGGTAGATCCTCGTCTCCAGATATAGGAAACAGCTTTGCTACGGGAGTTTCAAGTGCTTATGCTGAAGGCGTCACCAATCAAGACACGATCTCTATAAGTTGGGCAATCTTCTCTAGTTGTGTGAGATATTTCTTCATCTCATCATCCATCGAGATAGAACTAGCAACCATACTCGTCTTTATCCTTTAATATGCTTCAAGCATGGATAGCTCTTTTTCCATATGCTTGTATTGCTCGCATGTCTAGACCATAAACTAAGACTCCCATAGATGTAAAGGACCAAAGCTTTGATACCTACCTGATCCTATATATGTAGAACCGAGGCTCAAATACCAACGTGATCCGAATGGATAGAAAAATTTTCTCAACTTGTTCAACTCGAATCTTAAGAGAAATTTAGAAAAAATGAAAATATTTTGAAAGTAGAGTGTCTCTTTATTTATTGAGAATCCACATCATAAACTGAGGTACATAGCCTCTATTTATAATTATAGTGGAATCTTTTTTTGCATAATTTGGGCCGTATTCCTCTTCTAGTTCGAATAGGATGAACTTTCCAAAAATAAATTAAATGACTCGTAGAAATAATCACGAAAAAAATAAAATTCTACAGAAGTTAGATCTTGACTTCTATATTAACTTTCTCTTCTGTCGCTCTACCTAATTCTTCTCAGATTGAAAGATATACATCCTGTCAAAATCTTTCTTGAAAAAAAAAAATTTCAGTTTGACCAGTTTATTTTAGAGCCTAAATGATAGAATTTCAAACTGTTTCAACCCCCTAGTGGGTTAGCTCTCTATCATAGATATCAAAAAGCGAATTAGCAAAAAATATCATATGACCAAATTATGATCTCCAAAAGTTTGGCGTGTAATTCAGCTTCTTGATATGACAAATCTCGCCCCCGGATCCTGTTCAACTTTATCTGTAGTGGTCAAAGTAGTTCACATCGAGTCTGATGACCCTCCTAGATACCTGTAATGGCCAAAGTGATTCACATTAAGTTTGGTGATTCTCCTGGATACCTGTAGTGGCCAAAGTGGTCCACATCGAGCATGGTGATCCTTTTGGTTCAATGTTATCTAGCAATAAGAGGCATCAAATAAGGTGCATCATTTCCAACGCTCTTGCCAGATAATAAATGGCTTTTAAACTCATCGGTTACTTTAAATGGCTAACAAGCAAGACATCTACCAAAGCTATACGAGCAAATATTGGTAATTCATTTCATACATTTTCTCTTATTTACTAAAGATATTGAAATTTTCAGTTACAATAGTACAATTCATCGGGAAAAAAAAGCATATTGAAGTAAACTATCATTCTAATGAAGAAATAGCAAATACAATTACAATATAAGAAAAGGTCGCATTGTGTCACTACAAAATGTATTAATAGACATACCATATCAGAATGCATGATTCTGATAGGTTTATCACTTTTGCCTTTAAGGGGAAAATTATTACTTTACATGTCAAAACTTTACTATAATAATTACTAGTACGGATATAATTGAGCAATACACAGAATCTTCTCTAATACTACAAATGTAATTGTCCATCAATCTCAGAGAGTCTTCCCATTCTCGTGACCCTCTACAAGCTAGGAATCTTGAAAGACCGGCATGTAGTTGCCTCATGGCAAAAACATAGCAAATTCTTGCATTGCTGGGTTTTTCCTTCAAGCAAAACACCTCAAAGAGAGGTGAGGCACAGAGAAAAGAGAACATTTCAAGAAAATGTGCTTAGTAAAGCATAGTGCAACCAAAAGGTGAATAGTTAGAATCCCCTTTCAGTTGCGTAGACTACATTTGTGCGCAAGATATCTTTTATTTTCAGAATCACAATTATTCTTTTCCATGCAATCATTAATATCTAGCTTTCTTCCTTAAGTCTTCCTTTCGTGTACTTTTCGCCTTTTTGATGTATGATTTCTTAACATTTAAGTAAAAAACCTTGTAATTTTTTTTCAAGAGGATCCTTTTCCTTCCAAATCTCATATCGTTTTCTATAATTGGTTTTGTGAGCTATTGGCAAGATGACTTATCCATTTTTAGCACCTTGCTTCCTTGGACCCAACCAAATTCCTTTCTTAGGTTCCTATCATATGTTTTATTTACCTCAATACCAGACAATTTACCAGTCATATATGGTACTCCTCATCATTCATCCAATATAGTCTGAACGACCAGGCTTCAAGTTTATGCCAATCATCCATGCATTGCCACTTAAGTTTACTTTAAAAAGAGAATCGAGGTAAATTTTCAACCTTCTGGAGGCACATTTAAAGTCTGCAAGTGATCGAGACCTTTGTAGTTATTCCGAGCTTCTGTAATTGCCATTGCCTTGTAAATTACCGCACATGAATCTACACTGCAACATGTTATATCTTGTTTGAAGACTCTAGAGCACCCATTGGGAAATTTGGTACTCTTCAGAGGCATTTCAATATAGCAGTTATTCCTCATTCTCCTCTAGTAAATCAGCACCATATCATCTACGAATATAGATATTATAAGGCCTAGATATCCCATTCACGTCATGTTCAAGTATAGCACCTGTTCTCCATTCTTATCTGATAAATTAACATTTACTTTCAAGAAGTAACATACATTATGAGACCTAGAGATCCCCTTCAAGCGACAATGCATGCCTATTGCAATTAGTAACTCACCATTTTCAATAGGCTTTTCACAAACTTGTTGGAAGTCTAAATATTCCAGAAACTGATAAAAGAATGTCAGCCCTAACCGGGCTTCGATGTCATCCAACTTAAAAAAGTTTTCACAAACATAGCTGCTGCAATATAGCTGAATGGGGATAATGAAGAAAGAAGAATAAATTTCAAATTATGAAAAAAATGAAAATGTAACATCTAATCTTTGATCAGAAGAAAGAGAAAAATCAAAGAAAAAAAAAAGGCAACGGACGAATGACATACATATTGATCATCCAGCCCCAGGAAACTCCTTGATAAAATAATAATAAAATCTTGGATGCAACAAAACTCATAGTCAAGAAACCAATAATATAATATGCTGAAAACCAGAGGAAAATCGGATTTTTTTTCGAGAAACATCACCTTGGGAGATCCCACATTTCTCCTCCGCTGCAGCAATCGAGCACCTCTGGATCCGGAAAAAGTCTATGATCTTCTTCTGCATCAATGGAAACCCTAACGATCCCCAAACGACCAACCAAATCACCTCTCTTCCGTTACTCAAATTTTATCAAAAATAATTAAAAAATCAGAAAAAAGAAAAAAAAAGGTAAGTTTTTTTCTGTACTTCGGAACGGCCGCTCTCGGGCGCAGCTAGGGCACAACCAGGGGCCGGTGGGAACCCTGACGACGATGGGGCGGAGGCAGAAGAGGTGGTAACCCTTTTCGCAGCGATCGCAGAGGAGCAACTCATCGTCGCAGTCGCCGGAGCGGCACTGCTCGCACCGGACGTCGGAGTAGTAGTCGCCGGTGACGGGCGGCGCGGCCTTCGCCGTGCGCATTATCTCCGCCAGGGACCGGTACCTCCGCGGCGGAGGCGGGGGCGGCGCCGCCGTCCGCTTACGGACGGACCCGTTGGTGGGGGAGGGGCTCTCCGCCTCGGGCCGCTTGGGCGCCATGGCTGGCAAGCGGGCAGACGGAGGGAGGTGGGGTCGCCGATCGAAAGGGTTTCCCGGCGGCGGAGCCACCGCGATTTCGATCGCCGGCGTACGGAATCGATTGGTTTCCGATCGGAGCTCGGCGAATGCCGGGGAGCGAGCGAGCGAGCGAGCGAGCGAGCTTTTTGGTCCGCGGGAACTCGAGAAGGGGGACGGCGCACGGTACGCGGATGACGTGTCACAGCTTCATTGGCTTCGCTAATGTACGCTTGGTAATGTACTGTGAAAAGACGAAAATGCTCTTGTACTGTGGCTAGATTCTGACCGTTGGAAAGAGAGACGCGTTGATGTCCTCCAAATCATAGAGCATAACGAGCGAATCGAGGTGTTTTGTAATTAGGACAAATGGACCGGATAAGGGTAATTTTGTCATTCTGGGTGCCTATGGAGCGTGTCACGTGACATAAGTGACGGACACGTGTGTGAGCATGCAGAATTTTGTAACTTCTCTCTTTTTTTTCCAGTTATTTTTTGTTAATCTTAAGCTGTTTGGTTTCCATTTCTGCGTGCATTGCCGTGCGGCCGTTGAGCTGGAAGGTTTCCATTTATGGAAACGTAGGACAAATTAGGGGAAGGCCACTTTTGAAACGAAAACTTTTTTTGATCATCAAAAAATGTTTTTGTCCTTTCTTTAGCTCCCGTGGTTGAAATAGGAATCTTGCCACCCAACACAACCACAAATTTTTGGGGATAGATGCAGGTTGTGCGAAATTTAGAGATTGAATTAATTTAGAGATAGAAATTTAGGGGCAGCAAGGGAAGATATTATTTAGGGAAGATATTCTAAGTACTAATAGTATTTTTCTTGAAGGAAATTCTGTTACGGTGACCAAGTGGATACAGGACTAGGACCATTGTGAAGATGGACACATGCTGCTAGTGACATCCGTAGGTTAGTGAGAGATTGTAGCTTCTTTTAGGTCGTTCATGTATACCAAAAGACGAACAGAGTCGCGGACTCAATCGCCTTCTTTGCTGCTTAACATCCAAAATAGGTTCTTTGAACGTATCATGTAGCTCTCCCTCTACCTCTACGCCCTCTCTAATCTGTACAGGACGAGGACCGGTGTGAAGATGGACACATGCTGCTAGTGACATCCGTAGGTTAGTGAGAGACTGTAGCTCCTTTTAGATCGTTCATGTGTACCGAAAGGCGAACAGAGATGCGAACTTGATCACCTTCTTTACTGCTCAGCATTCAGAAAAGGTTCTTTGAACGTATCATATAACTCTCCCTCCACCTCTACGCCATCTCTTTTCTTTCGATATTGCTAGTTGTACTTGTGCAAGAGTTGTGTGTGCAGCTGTTATATAAAAAAAAAAAAGAGAACATAACTAAGAGGCTATCATTTAGTGGTCGCGTACATGAATCATTTATGGATTATTACATTGTGGCAGCAAAAATCATGACTTATTTTCTAACATATGAATCATTTCTTTATTCCTTATAAAGAATCTATGTTGACTTAGTATGTTACAGTATCGGGATGGTGAATGATTTATTCACCAGCAAAAAAAAAATATTTTGGAAATTACTAATCCGTAGCAGGTGCATCGTATCCTGTTCTTAATCAAGGATAGATCAAAATTACACTAGATCTAATCCTCAAGGATTCTATATTATAATCACTCGAAAAAATTATTCATATGGCCCATACAGGTCTCGAACCTGTGACCTTCGCGTTATTAGCACGACGCTCTAACCAACTGAGCTAATAGGCCAACGACAAAGGAGATATCTATAGTTATTCTATAATCAATGACGATCCCTAATTTCTCACCATAACACCGTACCGTTGCCATGTTTGAGTTATTTAATTAATTGAAAAGGCATAAATATTAGTTCTTTCCAAAAAAAAAAAAAAAAAGTGATCCAGCCGTACCTTTCAATATGGCTACCTTTACGACTTCACTCCAATCACTAGTCTTGCCTTTGGCATCCCTTCTTGCAGTTAAGGTAACGGCTTCAATTAACAATTTATAACTCCAATTGATTTCATCATTTATTTTCTTTAATAATTCAACCAATCAGATTATTAGGCTACAATATAAATAGCATGAATATACTAATCAAATAAAATCGATCTCGCTTGGACAAATAACTTATACTAATTTCATGTACAATAAGATTGAAAAGAAGATTCCTCATCTCTTTCACCTATTCAAGGATCCAATTTTATATATACACAAGGTAATAAAAAATGAAAAAAAGATAAATTTTTTTTTCCTTTTATCATTTAGGAGCCGTGCGAGATGAAAATCTCAAGCAAAATTTGAATGAAAGAAAGAAGTAAAGAATTCTTTTTTAGTCATGAATTTTTTAATCAGAAAGAAACTAATAAGGGTGCCAAATAAGTTTACAGTTATTTGTGGTCTTCCGATTGCAAATATTTTAAAAAGGCAGATTTTGTATACACAATCAATTGATATGGCAAGAAAAGGTTGGTTTTTTTTTTTTTATCTCTCTAAACAATTTTATCCATGGATTTAAATATGAGACGAGCAAATCTGAATTACCATATATTAGATCCTTAAAGTATGTACATCATATTATTTATAAATATGTGTTGGATATTTTATAAATGTTTCGAGGACTCATGTCTACTA
This sequence comes from Phoenix dactylifera, assembly GCF_009389715.1. Taxonomy (NCBI): domain Eukaryota; kingdom Viridiplantae; phylum Streptophyta; class Magnoliopsida; order Arecales; family Arecaceae; genus Phoenix; species Phoenix dactylifera. The sequence continues at coordinate 1,558,641 of NC_052401.1, read as the reverse complement.
GCAAACTGGTCTAAGAATCCAAAATATGTACTATTTTGCAAAAATAAAAGTCGACATTTTTGTAGTATTAATTATTAACTGAATTCTTTTATGTAAAATTCCCTTAAACAAGTGAGCAGCATTTACGGGCTTTAAATAGTGGGACCAAGATTGCCATATAGAACATCTTCCACTTCTTTTTTTTTATTTTTTTTTTTTAACGTGCTCCTCTTGGATGAAGGAAAACTGTAAATATCTTGGTTTTCTTTTTTCCTTTAATTTAGAATACATAAAACACCTACACAAAAAAATCTAATATTCTACTAAGTAATTTATAGAATTTATGCAGGGCCGCCATGTAATTTAAGTAACTCTATAAATTAAGCAATTTAATTAATACTATAAATTACTTAAATATTCTAATAAGTAACTGCAATACCGCACGAAATTTCCTCTTGTGAACATCGCTATCTCAACACTTGGTGGTCCAGCAGAACGTGCCAATTGACCTCTTTAAATTCAAAGTCTTGCTCATATAATTCAAGACATGTGCAACTTTATCTTGTCATTAGTGACTTCAGCTTTGTAACCCATTCCTCATGTTATTGATATGAGCATTTTTTTTCCCCAACTTTTTGAGCCTATACACTATGTGATCCTGTATCATAAACTTATACAATGTTTTATTATAAATTCCAACAATTGGATGAGGCAAGAGCTGCACATCCCACTGGTGGATGATGAGAGAACCTATCCAAGTGTCTAAACTAGCCAGGAGTATGCAATTCAGAGTTATTTGTATTCATATTAAACATATTCTGTAACAACTCAGGACCTCACCTAAAATGGTTAGCCGGAAGGTATTATTTAGATTTCTTGATTCTGTATAACTACCCAAAATCTACCCAGCGAATAACCGATGTGAGACTAAACACACGCCCGCACGGGTCCTCACAATACTCCCTCCGTTCAAGCCCTGATGTCCTCGTCAGGCTAAGAGTTCAAATCTATTCAAATCTAATCACAAATGCCACGATTGGCCCGTGTTCAGCCCCAATGAATCCGTGCTGCAGTGTCCCCTAGTCTACATAGGTTATGGGCTGGGTCCGCTCTGATACCATTTGTAACAGCTCAGAACCTCATCCAAAATGGCTAGCCGGAAGGTATTATTTGGGTTCCTTGATCCTGTATAAGTACCCAAGATTTATCCAGCGAATAACTAATGTGGGACTAAATACTCGCCCGCACGGATCCTCACATATTTGTAGTAGAAAATAATTGATTTAATTTGGCATTTCACCTTGCTAACCAATGTCTGCTCTCCGTGAAACTCAGAAAGAGCCATATATGGTACAAAAAATCAGGAAATAAGAAGTCAAAACAATGAGAAAGATGGTAAATAAGCATAATGTTTTTCTAGCAATATCATCATTATCATCTTCTTCCTCTTTTGAGATTGGAGTACTTTTATTATAATTTAAGACCATCTTGAATTTATCAGTTATGCTTCAAATAAGTTTAGATCAGGCTGCAGAAGTTCAGAATTAGTGTCATGAGATAATTTACCTTCTAGAGTGAATGTAAGTCAAATTCCATGGCAATTTATATGTACTTTTGCTGATCCAATACTGTGCGACATCTACCATGCCTAGGCTAGAAAACAAACTACAAAAAGGTTGAAGCCCAAGGACTCCATGAGTAGCACATTTTCTATGCCCAAATGGATGGTGAGCATTTTGTGACAAGCATTTAACCTATCTGATGTGCGACTATTATTTCTCAACAATTTGTAGCCACTGAGCATTACCTTAGATAATATCATCTCCATTAACTTTTCATCCAAATAGCTTGGAGAAGAGTTCGGGGGTCGATTCTTAGCGACATCAGCCCTCATTACAGCCTCCGTTTATATAATCGGAGCTTAAGAGGTGGGGGTGGCTTTGGTCTCCTCTATTTTTAAAAGAATAACTGCAAAAGCTAAAAAAACAAATTGAAATTACTGGTTATGGCTGTTGGGCTCTCATGGAAGGGATTTGCAAGGTTATCTCTAGGTGCTATTTGAGTATTAAAGTATATATATATATATATATATATATCCCCTCTTCGTGGTGGGGAAATCATAAGGGTCTTCTGTCTAAGAACCTTATATATATATATATCCCCTCTTCGTGGTGGGGAAATCATAAGGGTCTTTTGTCTAACAATCTCTTATTAGTAGCTACCAAGAAACAATATAAAAAAGGAACACATCTAGCGAACAGGAACAGACCGAAGTCACTAGGAAATGCGAGGACTCTCGTTTAGACATCCAAGTTGCTTCATTTCTATGTTATGAATAAGCAATTCAATTTTCTTTCCTTGTACCTATAACAACTCAGGACCTCACCCAAAATGGCTAACCGAAAGGTATTATTTGGGTTCCTTGATCCTGTATAAGTACCCAAGATCTACCCAGCGAATAACCGATGTAGGACTAAACACACGCATGCACGGATTCTCACATGCTCCCCCGTTTAAGTCCTAACGTTCTTATCAAGCTAAGCGTTCAAATCTATTCCAATCTAATCACAAATATCACGATCGGCCCGTGAACAGCCCCAATTGATCTGTGCTACAGTGTCCCCTAGTCCACATAGGCAGGGGCAGCCCAAAATATTTGGGGGCCTAAGGCGAACTCACTAAGTGAGGCATTTTTTTTCAAATAATGAAATTTTTTTAATAATTATAAAATACTTTAAAATTTTATTTAAAAATAATTCATCAAGCTTTTTGAGATGCAAAATTACTAATCAAATTTTTATACTCAAGATGCATTAAAATACTATTTTCACTTCTAAATTAAACCACCTATTCATTTGATAATAATATTATCAAACAAAGCAATTAAAAAAACACCACAAACAAATCAAAATATAAAAAAGTTAAAAATGATAAAATTTGATTATGTCAAGAAAAACAAACTTAGGTCCCAACAAGTAATGCCGAACTTAATTATGTCGAGAAGAGGCCAAATAGTGCCGAACTTAACAACAAAAAGAGGCCGAACCGCCGAAGTCACAACGAACCTATAATTGGACCAAAAATCCCTTTGTTCAGTAATCAGTAATCACTAATCAGTATATACCATTTGATGAAGTACATTAATCGTGGTTTTCTTTTTTGATGAAGTACATTTGATGAAAAATAATGAAAGATAACTACAGTCTACAGAGCACCATCTAATTCAGAAATAATCATGCTAACATGTCTGATGTCTCCCCAAAGCTATTTAACATGTCTAAACTCTAACTCTAAGGCCCTGGAGTGTGGACGATGGACTTGGGGCCTTTGGCATTTGGCAAACGAACCTTAAGTTCTTGCCTCCCGAAAGTTGGAGCCGGAGGATGGTGCCACGGTGGTGACGGTGCCTCAAGACTCAGGTGGTCGGTGGACCATGGATGGAGGAGCCGAGGAAGGCAAGAAGCAGAGGACGGAGGAGCCGCGGAGTCGGCGACTGCAAGGAACCGAGGAGCTGAGGACGGCGAGAAGCAGAGGATGGAGGAGCCGAGGATGGCGACGTCGGCGAGTCGGCGAGGAGCGGAGGCCGGAGGAGTCGAGGAGGCGAGGAGCCGAGGAGGAGTAGAGCGGAGCTGTGGAGGCCGGAGGTCGGAGGAGCCGAGGAGAACTAGAGAGGATAGAGGAGGTCCGGACTCCGGTCTCCGGACTCCGAAGCAGGGGCGGCCGGCGGCCCAAGAATTGAAGAAGCCGTCGACGGTCGAGTCGTTGAGAAACTGGAGAAGAACTGGAGTCTGGGGCCTGGCCCAAAAGGTTCAAAAAAAAAAAGCACTGGGAGAGAAGAGGAGGGAGAGAACTCAGAGAAGAAAAGGAGGGAGGAAATCAGAAAATATCCGTTGCCGTTGGTTGTCCTTGTCGTAGGCTCGTAGGTCACCAGTCACGGTGTCACCTATAGCCGTAGCTCTTCTTGCTGAGTCGCTGTCTGTCGACGAGAACCCACTGTAGCAGGCCTAGCGGCGTAGCCAGACGGCAGGCGGGACAGACATGAGACATCCTCCATGGCTCCATTCCTCCTACAGGCTACAGTCCTACTCCTAGGCTCCTAGCTGGCTAGCTTTCGGATGTGAAGGCATGAAGCAGACGCCAGGCGGCAAAGAGGGGCCTTCCTTGAGCCAGGGGCCTTAGGCGACCGCCTCAGTCGCCTAAGGCTCGAGCCGGCTCTGCACATAGGTTATGGGCCGGGTTCGCTCTGATACCATTTCTAACAATCCAAGACCTCACCCAAAATGGCTAGCCAAAAGGTATTATTTGGATTCCTTGATCCTGTATAAGTATCCAAAATCTATCCAGCGAATGACCGATGTGAGACTAAACACACGCCTGCACGGATCCTCACGGTACCAATAATTCAGATTTAGAATATTACAATTTCTTCAAGGAGTAACCAAAATCTAATGCAATGCCTCTTAAGAGGATTGCCATGCCATTCCTACCCGTTTTTACCTTCCATTATTCCATGTATTATGGTTTGCTCTTAGAATGCCACAGCCAAATATATATATTATTAGCACTAGTTATTATCTGTGAGGGTTAGATGATGTTTTAGATACTTCCATGAACAACTGCAAGATGGACGCAACTGGAACAGCTGCACGTAATTCTACAGTGCACTGTGCACTATGGTTTTTGGAGTAGGGCCCCCAGGGAACACTTGGTTGCCAAGTCAAATCCAAGACGTATATAGCCGGCGAGAGTTGTTAGGCCAACTTCAGGAATTACAACAAAAAGGATGCAAGGCTACAAATTTATAGAAGGTAGATAAAATATACATGGAGAAGTGTCCTTAGGACAGCCAGAAGGGACAAATATGGAGGAGTGATCTCTAAGCATTTCCAAGTAGACAGAAGTCCTTTGATCATTTACTAAATACTTATCAGTCTTTTTTTTTTCTTCTTATTTTATTCTTCTTGAGAGAATGATGATAGATCCTATAAATGATCTATTTTGCTTGGAGGTAGCTCTAGGTACTGAATCAGAGTCATATATAAACGTAAAATGATTCCGGGGGGATTCTGCAGCGAACCATCATCAATCAAAGTGGAGGGCTACCGTACCCTCGCAAAATCTAGATTGTGGACTATCATCCTGATCCCTAATCCTAGATAGAGAGGTTGCGACTAATTCTGGACCTCCTTTCAGATTCCAAGGAGCACGAGATAGGATCTAGCTGGAGGGGCTAGTGGCTTAACCATTGTCGCCGATCCATCTTTTTGCAGATTCTGTGCTCATTGATCCTAAGCGACTCTAGTGCATCTGCAGCAGTGACTGCAACGACCTCAAGGACGTCGTCCGCCACCCTTTGTCCTCGCATCTATGAGCACCAGCCGTGTCTTAGGTCATCATTACCCAGCCCTCTCATCCTTCACCGCTAGATTGTTGATCAAGGTACACGATCCATCCTCATCTCGGGTGGTATTGTTAGTATTGGGGTAGAGTCACTGCTTGTCCCTCTTTTTTAGTAAACTCCTCCCAATTACCGAGATACAGACAAATGGCCAGATGGGAGGCGTCTCTAAGCTAGTGGCTGCACCAAGGCCATTGGTGTCACCGGCTCTGGTGGTTCCGACGTTGGTGGTGGTCAAAGGGATGGATTGGAGGAAAGAGACGGGTCATGAGCCAAGGAGACGAAAATTAGATATTTTATATTATATTTTACATTATATAATGCATATATTATATCATATTGTATTGTATTATACTGCGTTATATATTATAGAAATAAATGTAAAATGATTCAGAATCACAAAAATCATTCGATGAACCTATGCATCCGACAGCCATAGATAAGAATAAATCCCTTGAGAATCCTCCCTTGGATCACTTCTGACCTGCGGCCGCCTGTCGCCCGTCCTTGACCGACCATCCGACCGCATCACCATTTGACCCACACCGGTGACGGGACCCATCCAAACCCAACTTGCGCTTTTAACCACCCCCTCCCTCCCCCACCTATCTATCGAAAAAAAGAAAAAAAAAAAACCCACCTCGACCAATTCAATAACCCACAACCTTGTCCTTTCCGTCCTTCCCGTTCTTCGACGTTTCCTTGTGCAGTGACGTGGCCTTTCGTTAAGATATTTCTCCTGGACTCTTATATATATTCCACATTGGAAGAATCCCTCCGCCTTGCCTCGTCTCCAACTCCTTTTCTATGTACCGCGGACTTGGCCTCCCTCCCCCTAACTCCGTAGTTTCCTTTTCTCCACCCCGGAACTCCACTTTCCATGGATCCCTCCGGCATGCCGAGGCCCTCCCCACGCCGCGAGCTCCAAGGCCCACGGCCCACTCCCCTCAAAGTCCGCAAAGACTCCTACAAGATCAAGAAGCCACCGCCGGCCCCCGCCGGCCCCTCCCACACGGCAGCAGCGGCGGCGGCGGCGGCGGCGCCCCACCACCGCCCACCGGTCATCATCTACACCGTATCCCCGAAAATCATCCACACCAAGCCCAGCGACTTCATGAACCTGGTCCAACGCCTCACCGGGCCGGACTCCTCCGCCGACGCCTCCCTCCCGTCGCCATCCTACGGTAGCGGCGCGCTCTCCCCCGCCGCCCGGCTCGCCACGTTCGAGAAGTCGGCCCACTCGCCCCACGGCGATCGGACTCGGAGCTCGGCCCTCGATGTCGCGGCCCAGTTTGACATGGATGTTGGTGGCCCGGTGGTTGACCGGGCCGGTTCCTTCCCGGGGATACTATCGCCGGTGCCGGCGTCCCTTCCGCCGATATCGCCCGGCTTCTTCTCGCCGATAACGTCATTCGACACGACTTCTTTGAGCTTCTTGCAAGAATTGAGCCCAATTTTTTCAGCCAACAGAAGCTTCGTGGATGGTGGTGCAACCACCATCTTGCCGAGTCCTAACAACTTCTTATCAACTCCTACCGTCCCATCTCCAGGCTCTTTCTGGGAACTCCTCAGCCAATTTCCAGATTTCTAGTTCAAGATTTCAGGAAACAAAGTTGTGACCGGAATCAAAGATGGTGGTGCAGTTGAGAGGACATTGATGGGCCATTATGGTGGTGGGCCACGTGATAGCTACTCCTCCAATAGCGGCCAGGCCGGCCTTTGCATCTCTTGGTCCAAACCGATAGGTAAGCATTGTCGTTGCCTTTGATGCGTCTAGACTCGATAGGGGATTTGATTTCATTTGCCTGACCACCGCTGGATGAGAGTTGGATGGTGGTCAGTCCTTGGACCATCCATAGGGTAGCCCAAGACTTTGTATCCATTTATTTATTCTTTCTTCTTAACAAAGTCTTCCTGTTTGCAAATGAAAGGAAAAAAAATATTCACATCATCCTCGTTACCATCAAATAATTATGGCCGTCTTGTGTACTAAAAGTCTAAATTGGCAAGCAGGAGAGTTTGAATGATAGAATGAGATAGAATAGAAGATATAATTTTAATTATAACGCAATTATATTGTTTATAATTTGTATGAGGTTGGTTGGAGTTATTTTAAGGGATCAAATATAGCTCTAGGATTATTTTAGTGCAATTATAGCATCGCTGTATTTTATATTACAGGAGACTAATCAGTTCTTCAAATGTCTCCGCAAGCAATTGTGTATGAGCTGAGCCTGTCGATGCCATGAAGCGAAGAGTACTAAGAAATGGGAGCACGCAATGATTCAATTTAGCTGAAAATTTTTTTATAGGAATTCATGAAACTGTTGGTGGTTTATAAAGACAATCGACACTTTTAGGTTCATGGTTGAAAAACTGTTGGACAAAGAGGGTGAGACATTTTTTATTTATGTTCATTATGCAAGCAAAACCACAGACATCAAGTCTTGTCCCCACTGTTTACATAAGTTTATTTGAAAACAAAATAAAAGAATAAAAACATAGTGAAGCATTGGCAAGTCAACTTGGCTTTTCTCTGGTTATGTCATGCTCAGAATTTTAAAATAGATGCCGGCCAAAAAAAAAAAACCCAGATGGAAATCTTGAGACGCAATTGGAAGACATTTCCCACTTCAAGGACCAGGCAATAGATTATGAAAAGGTTAAGATGGGGAAAATGCATATCTATGGTTAAAAGTATGGTATCTTAAAGAAGATTCGATTATTGAAAAAAAAAAATCAATATTCTAAGGAAATAAACAATTTCCACCAAATGGTCGGTGAATTATGGAAACAGTCAATGAAATATATAAACAAAAACAGCATATATAGATACAAGATAGTTGTAGTGATGTCTCGGCCATGCAAGATTAAGCAACATGAGGCAAGTGAATACAAATGTGGAAGGATCTATGGCACGGTACTGATGCAAATGAGAAATTAATTAGTAAATAATTCAATTTTTAAGCAATAATTCAATTAATGTTTGTGAACATTTTCGTGGTGATGTGGATATTCAAACAAAAGCTCATGATGATTGAGGCCTAGTCATAACAATGAGAAGCTATTCAATGCTAGGGCCCAGCAATCACTGAATCCACAAAAAAAAAAGTTTGATGATCTCATATACTTTGATTTTTCTGAGAAATAACCTAATATACTTTGAATTATCCAGGGTAGCTAAATCTATGTGCAGTTGAATCTCAAAAATTGACCAACCTGAGAAACTTCATAGAGTCAATAACCAAATTTGGCGGCCGGAAGCATGCAATTCAAACTGAGAAAACCCCAATGTCAGACAGGTCTATTTCGTTTGCTTGGATTGGAAATCACAAACTAGTCTCATGAGGAGTAAGGAGAAATGATCACAGGCAGATTAAAGCAGTACAGAATTTCGGCTATAAGTTTCTATCACAACCCGGTCGAAGAGAAGCAGCTATTTTTCATAGAATCAACATATGCTCTAGTTGAATATAGTAGCCATTGACTCAAGAAAAATAAACAGATTTCAGCGACCAGGTCATATATAGACCTGACACCTATGAAGGCCATATAGACCATTATCTAAGAAATACTTAGCTTGAAATTGGTCAGATCATAGAAGAGTTTATAGCTTTGTCCATCCAGTCAGGTGAGAGGTTCAAAAATAAATGGAAATTAGAAAGAATCACACCATGATTCCCTAAAAACTAAAATAAATCCAATAAAGAAAAATATTGCGATCAAATTTCTCTAATCAAACCATGCATACCAATCAACAATGACGTTCTCTTGAATAAAGAACAAAGAAGAGGCAAGGACTGCAGGAATCATGAAGCAATGATGGGAACTTAGCAATATATAGTCTAAAAGGCAATCAGATTCCATGTGCGTATCAAAAGAAGTCCAGCAATAAAGAAAGATCAGAACAGTCGACAGGTTTCTGAAGCTCAAAAGGCCAATGGGCTTGCAAACCTTGGAGCTATCACAAAACCATATCATCGATGGAGTATGCAATTCAACAAAGAACACCATGGTGCATTCACACATTTGGCATCAACTCATCACATGCTTGCCACATGAATTTTGATCGATTTTCCTCGAACATCTTGTATAATATGTTTTACCGGGATTGTGGTTTTAGAATTACAAACCAAGAATATGAACAAGGTAATGCAGAGTAATGATTAATATAGCAAACGAATTAAGAATTTGGCAGCACTACTGAATGTGTTGGATATTCACTGCCTTCGATCAGATACATCATCAACATCTTCATCTTCCAATAATGAGGCAGACAAAGATCATTATTAAGCAAATAGCAAGATTCCCCCAAAAAGCTTCTCTTTGAAGCTTAAAGATCTTTTAAAGACTAAAAACAACTCTACAAAATTCATATACAGCTAGATAATTCATAAATTTGTGAAGCATATCCAGCCCCTCCCCACTTACACCCGTGCACAAACATGCAGCTCACAATTAGATAAATAAATAAACAAAATCTTAAATTTCGAAGTTGTTTAACGTCTTCAATTCATGACTTATCATGCTTCGTTCATACCGTTGCTGCTCATTTGGAATTCCACCAATCAGAGTACCGACCTTCTCACCAACAATAGCTTTTGCAATATTTCCAGGTTTATTCAAGTTAAACACAACAACTGCACAGGTAAGGTTGATAAGCATAGTCCATATACACTTCATAGAAGCTACTAAAGAAAAAGAAAAGAAAAGCTCTGAGCCAATATATACCAGGTATTTTATTTTCTTGGCACAAAGTAACAGCAGTCATGTCCATCACAGAGAGATCCTTTGTGGTCACATCATGATAGCTTAGAGTGTCAAGAATGTGAGCATTTGGGTTAAGCTTGGGGTCATCGTCATATACACCATCAACATTTGTTGCTTTAAGCATAACCTGCGCATTAACTGAATATGGAGTATAAAAACTGAGTCAGCAAAAAAATGTCATATGGGATTGCATGCTAAGCACACATCCTGTAAAGCAAGCAGGAGAATGTCAAATTGTCATGACATATGTTTGTGTGTGGTCAGTGATGTCCATCATGCAGCTGTTGATACAAATGACTGAATCGCTTGTATAATTCTTTGAGGGCACATTAATGAAATCACAGGTTGTTACCTCCTATTATTAATTAAACACTTACATGAACTGATTGCCCTGAAATCTACTTTCATCTTAGTCTGTCAACTGATTTGAATTTAAAGGATGCTGATATTCATGCAACAAGTGTCAGAAAACGTTGCAATGCTAGAAATTGTCATGAATATAGATGGATTACAGCAGAGTGCAACATGCCATCATGCTATTCTAACTAGGATATATTATGAGCCACACACTAGAGAAACGACTCACTTTCTGCACAGCGGAGAGCAGCAGCGGTATCCGTTGTGAAGAAGGGATTGCCAGTTCCAGCAGCAAATATAACAACTCTCCCTTTCTCCAAATGCCTCATAGCCCTTCTTCTTATATATGGCTCTGCAACTTCTGACATGCGAAATGCAGTCTGGACACGTGTAGGAATGCCAATGCTTTCCATTGTTGCTTGCAGGAAAATTGCATTCATAACTGTTGCCAGCATGCTGAACCACAAGACACATGAAAGAAATTAAAACAGGCATATGCATAGAAATTTTTTATGAAAATATTTATTCCTCCAAGAATGATAACATATTATAAAGCCAAAATACAGTTTGCCTCAGGAAATTCTAAAAATCACCAACACATTCAGATATAAGACATCATAAAATAATCATTTCTGAAGGAGTGAGGTTTCTATGGCAGAAACCATAAATGACTCAACATGAGATCCATGCTAGTAATCTAGCAGCTTACAACATCATAAACTGCAGCATAGCAAAAGGATGGCCAGAGAATTGTAAACCATGAAAATTGGCATTTATGCAAGCTATTTTCAGCCTGCATGCAAAAAAAGAGCAGAGCTTATAAGTTGGCAAGTCACAGGGCTAAACAAGATTCTTTCTATATCTCTCTTTCCTTGCAACATTCTTGTTTTTTTAACCCTCATCTCCTCAAACAAAGCCCTCCCTTTCACTCAAAAAAAAAGGGATTGCAGCAGATTACCTTGGCCAATAATCCTATCCAATTTATATAGCTTTGGCTTTATGGATCATCCATCAAAGACTACATTTTACAGCCAGATCTCCACCAAATATAGATTCAGTGAAGTGATAATATGTAGCAGAGGAGATTCGCAATTGTAAGCAGGAGAAAGACCTGCCACGTAACCTACAAGACCAGTTGCAGATAGGGAGACCTACCTCATTTTGACAGCATCATAGAAATCATTTTTGCTAGGTCAGTCTGCTTATCTGTTTTCAACAGAAAGGAAAAAATAGAAGGCAAAGGAGAAATCAAATGCATACATCCTAATTTACTAGTATGGTCTCATTTTTCATACTATAGTATGCATCTGATAGGGCTAGTAACATTGCCGTATCCTGCTGAAACAAGAAGCAGGAATCAAAATAGTAAAGCTGATCAGCTGGCATATTTAAGGAGTAACTAGAATATCAATTGTAACTTTGAGCAAGCAAATTTAGAACACATAGTTATGCGAGAAATGCAAGATTGGTAGTTTCCATAATGCAAATATGAGGGTAATCTCACCAAGTTTAAGCTTATGGATTCAGTTATTTAACCAACTTAAGCTTCCTCTGTGGAGATACAGTTCTAAAATACATGACAAACAATATCCAAGCAACATACGTAATTGGTTCAAGACTTCGTAGGCTAAGAACAGTGATGAAATATTAAAGAAGATTTCCATGATATTAAAAGGATTAAATTTATAAATTATCATACCCAATGTAATCTGCAGAAGCTCGGTCAAGACCACTACACCCTGCCCAAGAGGCTCCACGGAAGATATTACCCCCACCAACCACTATGGCAACCTTGAAAAAAAAAAAATCAATTTGTTAGACGGAAAGCCATCACCAGCAGTTTGTTTGCTAGTATATACAATAGATTGTTCTGCTTGCCAGAAAAATCATAGTCAAATGGAGTAATATTTCCTAAACATAAATTCATGGCTTGTGCGGGAGCACAACCAACTTAGCGGCTATTAGTTTTAATGCAATACGGACCTCGCATGCATGCAAATATAATGATAGTGCTTATAACTTAGGTTAATAATAGGAGATCTTAGTATCTAACAGAACTTCACATATCTTTACAGTATGGTCAGAATTCCCAGGATAACTTTTTCTTGGTTGTGGTGTTTGAGAGGTTCCATTATAGGCCGGCGAACCTATTGGCATGCCCACTTTCTGTAAGGTGGAGAGAGAGAGTATGCGGTAGACAGGACAGACTTAATTCAACATCTATTAAGAGCTTTCAGTTTCTACCAAATCTCTTTCTATTTCTTCTTCCCCTCTCTATCCACTACAACAGAAATGATGTTGGTGGAATTGCCTGTGAGAGGAGGCACCAAGTCAACCTATATATGCTCTATTTCTGTTACTAAAGTCCAATATCAGATAACTGCTGGACAGCCACACTTTCTCCCCCACTCCGATCCATGGCATCTACCACAGCACCAACTCCAACAGTGTCCCCCCATCTCCCTTGCTCTCTCTCTCTACACACATTTATCTTACAATTATGTTTACATTTATCAATTCAAGATCCAAAAATACATTCAAGGAGAAAATTCTGCATCATTTTACCTATTGTGTTCCTAGACTCCTAAAAGTCAACAGGTTATATTCTATAATATTGGCAGCAGTGAAACTGGGGAGATGTGCCATGGGTCCCCCAAAACTCATGAAATCCCCTTAACGATCAATTTTGGCCCTCCAAAAAAAATTCTGGCCTACAGAAGTCTCGCCTCCACCGATAATCTCTTACCATTTACCAACAGACCCTCCTACTTAATCGCAGCCAAAACCGGCTCTTCACCTTCCTAATATAATTTTAATTAGTGCAAATTAAGAAAGATATGCTCCTATCTAATTCAATGTTATTATAACATTCTAAAATAAGAGCCACCTCCTAAAATTTCTCCAAAGGTTTCTTTCACATATTTTTCTTTCTTTCTTTCTCTCTAATGTTTTTAGGCCGAATTTCATGAGTGATATAATAGTCCCCTCTCCATTCTATCCATATTAATAGCATTCCCGTCATCAATGAAAAGCACACAATTACTTAAAGTAGCTCTTTCTCCAAGGGGCAACAACAAAATATTACATAAAATAGAAGTCAGGTGAATTTATCAAGTTAGATTTTTAATTAGATGGGGCTCCTAGCAAATCGAAGTCATCCATGTTTGCTCTCATGCAAATCCTGGTCCCAAATTCCATCTCCATAACACCCACCCCAACCCCCAAAAACAGAAAAAAAATCTGCTCCCCAAAATGGAAGCCTGTGATCAGCAATTTTCTTTCTCCCATTACAAGGATTCAAAAGATAACTTAACATGATACCATCATATTACATAATGATTGTTTTATTTTCTGATGTCAAAGACAAAGGCAAAGACGAAGACAATCCAAGTCTCAAACTCTTGCTAATTCCATTTTTTCCTCTTATAGGAAGGAGTCGGAGTTATCTCTTCTATTCATACCTTATTATATAGTACTAGTTATTAACATAATACCAAGATATTATGCACTTTGAATTGTTTAGTTTATCATATGATGTCAAAGGCAAATACAATGATGAAGGAAAATTTAAGTTTTAAACTCTTCCCATGCCCAAATTTCATTGAATGCGAAGCTAACAATTCTATTCATCCGCTATTCCAGTTTTCTGTTATTAAACATGATAATAAGGTATACTGATTGAATTTTTTAGATTTATCGTATTATGTCATAGAGTCGTGGAACGTTCCATTTAGTTATCTCCATCTTGCCTCTATTGCTCTACACATGACATGCTTTTTTTAATATCAGTGTAATGATTTTAACTATTTGTATACTTACTATAAGTTATAATTTTATATTTTTAAAAACTAGTACGAAAGAATGCTAGGAAAATCTAAAATCCCTCCCTTCCAAAAAAAAACCCTAGGCCTGCCCCTAACTATTGACACACACTGAAATATTGTATAGGATGTAAGGACTATACTCATCTTATTGGACAAACAAGCATCAAATATAATTCTTAAATCCACTGAGGTCCTGTATAACATTAATTCATATATATTTGTGCGTGCCACAGGCATTTCAAGCTTCTATACACCTAGACAATGCAAGCATGTCTTCATATCTCCATATATACAAGCATACATGCATTCACCCGCAAATAGACAAATGCATAATAAGCATGGAAGCATACATACACAGATGTTACCATGCATGTGCACTTGCATCCATACAATTCGCTCCCACACATTAAACATATCAAAACATACATCCATGGTACACGTTTTACTATATGCATACATGCAAGCTAGTGAAGCAAGGTTGCATGGATCCACATGTCCATTGTTCTCATAATATCAGCATTCATGAATATGGGTGCAGACATTGTGTGCGTGCGTGTATGAAAGCTCTAGTATTTCCCTAAACAATTGCCTTTTGGTTTCTGAATCAACTTGGTCCCCAGAAAAACTATGTTAGAAGAGCTATTGGTTGCTGCAGAGAAGTCCAATTTATCCGCATAAAGAAAGTTAGATTAGAGCACTGTCAAGTACCAAGATTAGACAATACCATGACTTATGTCAATTATTATATTTCTAATTGAGATTGCAACTGCTCCACGAGAGCAATTCACTAAGCAATCAAAGTAGAAGCAATTAGACGAAGAAGCATCAAGAAAGACAAACCTCAATCCCAAGTCTCGTGACAGAAGCAACCTCCCTTGCAATCGACATCGTAATCTGCATAATATGGCACAGTATTCTACCGATGAAAACTTTCACGGGAGCACAAACAACTGAGAAATTTTCATATCAAATTTGCTGAATGGTCTAAGGACAAAATCAGATAAAGGTTCCAAAAAATACAAAGAAAGTAACCATAATTAACCAAAGATTTGTACTTGTAGCTTTAGGCCACAGAAGCCATATGTTCCTAAGAATTCATTCATTCCTCCCCTTTAAGGAATACAAATATAAAAGACCGTAAGAATAGCCAGAAAAGCAGAATTCGAGATTGATTCACGAGGGTAATGTTTCATAATTCAACATTTTACACAAGAAAAATGTACATACATACTTAAAAATTGAAGTGCAAAATAGTTTAAAAAATTGCCAGCGTCTCAGCAAATGAGCTAAATTTAACAAAAGCCATAAATTTCAGAAAATTTGATGGAAATTCACGGAAGCCCCCAAAATTGGTAAAGCATGCTTTCCTCCATCAAATCAGAAATTCAGAATAAAGGTAAGAAAAAGGTTTAAAAAATGGGAGAATTTTGCTATAAATTGGAGAGTTTTGTCACTAGGCCTGTGAGAATGTACAAGCTCATGTTTTCATTGACAGATACATCATGCTGCTAAAATACATATAGAACATAATCATACCTCACTCCTTTACAAATCCATGCTTGAGAACAACATCAACAAGGTGATTCATGTTATCTTCCTGTAAACTAAATGGATAATGGAGTAGGACAATTTACAGTATCAGAAGTTCATAGCAATCATGATATATATACATTTGCATTCCCACCTTTGGATCAATATTTTGTGTGTGATCTCCAGCAAGTGCTTCCCCGCTTACTTTCAGCAATACCCTATGCCATTTATATGATGGCTTCGGCATGGAACTTTCATCTGTGATCGCACCAAAGGGTGTCATACTTGCTGCATGAGGTCTGCATGTTAAAAAAGTAAACTAATTTAATAAAAGCCACCCAAATAACATGATTTTACTGTTCAATATGCTAATTAAAAAGTCACTATAAAGGATATAACAAACGAGCGAAGTCATAAATGATATACCAGGTGATGTTCTAAAGCAAGGAAATCAAAGCAGGAACTCAATATCAATGGCAGCATAGTAACATGTTACAGTTATTCCTCACAACCAATATGATCATCAGCTATCTGGTTCTGATCAAGTACCATTAGGATAGGATGAGATGACATCGGGCATTAAAGAAGTTGATTCTTGTGAGTTTTTTTTTTTTTCCTGTCATCCACCATTAATTAAGTCAGTACTATGGTCACTATGAGTTATGACTGTCCAATTTGGGTTCTATTACAACAGAAGAGTTCGGAAAATCAGTTGAAAAAAAGAAGGAAAAAATCTGAACTAAACAAGAAGAGAATCAACTAAATTCTAAAACAATTTTAAGTTCCATACATAGACTTATTTATTTATTTCTTTTTTTTCCAAGTCAAAAAGGATAGAGGCATAGGCAAGTCGTTGGATGTGTGGAACACAAACCTCATGGCTTAAGGTGTGAACTCTTTGTATGTCAATAATGTGTTCGGAGGTGCCTATAGCAAAGTTGATAAAGTCGTTGTGGGTTGATACTAATGGCCTAGGATCGACTCCAGCTATCACCGTAATAAAAGGAGGGGCTCTACGTCTGCCCCCACCTCAAGTTCCAGAAAAAGAAAAGAAAAGAAAAGAAAAAACGCTGCTGCATTTCCCCAAGAATCCACTCAGAGAATATCTAAACCCAGCTTAGACAAGGGGTTTAGCTATTCATTTGAGGCCAGAATGCCACCTTTGCCCATAGACTTTTGGTGAGACAAAGCAATTTTCCTTGTGTGCAAGGATGCTAGTATGGTGTTTTCATGATCATGATGTAAAGTTATTTTTTTTTTCCTTTTCTTATTTCTTTTTTCTGAAATAAGATTGGAGGAAGCCTGGCTGAAATTGGGTAACACGAATTCGATCTCAGGTCACATCCAGTGACTAAACCAACTGAGGCAATTGACACCCGAATCATGTTGGAAAGATTTATAACAGGACTTCGCACAATTATAAAAGCAAAGAAAAGAATCTGCCATTTCATATGTTAGGCGATATAGAATAAACCACTTCATCTTTATTTATCCCAAAAGGTAATGAAGGGCAAAAGAATCCGTCTTTCTACGAAACAATAAACGCAATCCCAATTCTCTAATTCAGACTGACCCCAAAACAGCACAATTTCTGAATCTTACCACACCGTCCACTTCCCCTCCTCATGCTGATCAATATAAAAAAAAAAAAAAATCCATTACTTTTTAAGGAGAAAACCAACTAAACTATGATCCCGAGCTTTATCACTGATTACAAAAAAAAAAGGAAAGCATCGAGAAATTGGGAAAGAAAATTGTAACAGACCTTGGATTGGCCCCGTCTGGGACAGGCTCCAGTTGGGAAGGAGGCGAGAAGCGAGCGACGACACGAGGGGAGGAAGAACCCACCATTGCCGGAGATCGAAGCCGTGGAGGAAAGGCGGCAGAGGAGGAGGCAGGAAACGAAGAAGAGCGTGACGGACGCGCATTGGGCGATGAAAGAGAGATGACGGAAGTGGGGGAAAAGACGGCCATCGAAAATTGGAGAGCCGGAGTGAGACGAGTAGACGACTATAAAAAGAAGGAAATTTGGAGTCCCAAGATATTTACGCTTTTCCCTTTATTTTATTTAAAAAATCCCAAGATATTGATATTTTTGCGCTTTTTGCTTTATAATTAAAAAATAATTTTGGGGCATTCCGAGAATTGGAGTCCCAAGATATTTTTCGCTTTTCCCTTTTTTTTTTTAAAAAAATCCCAAGATATTGATATTTTTCGCTTTATTAAAAAATAATTTTGGGGCATTCCGAGAATTGAACTCGGGACCTCTCGCACCCTAAGCGAGAATCATACCACTAGACCAAATGCCCAGGTTGCAGGGTTCGTTTGTTTTAAAACTAGTAACTATGTCTAACTTCGAGCTATCATTGTTCTTCCTGCGGGATGATTGATCTCCGAAGGCACGCCATCGACAACCATGAACGTTAGTGGCTTTTTTTTGGTAAAAAAAACGTTAGTAGCTTAACTTGGCCCCTTGACAACGTGTTTGAAATATGAAACTCAAGCAAAAACGAAAATGATACAATGCCCATACAAGAGAGGCTTGCCCTAATCAAGCTCGAGTTACGTCTTATCATCAAGAAAAACGCAGACTCTAACAGTAAAAAATAATTGAAGTCAAAATTGGCAAATTAGTCAGAGAACCACATATAAATGTCTTTTGAGGTGCCATGTTCTGAGTTAGGGATTATATTCTAATAAAACTTTGTACCAAGTAAAATTTAGCTGGGTATCTTTCAATAGCTAACTAGAATTGTGATCTCAAAAAATGTAGTAACCATGCACAGAAGATTCTGGAGTTAAGAAGAGAATATTATGGTGGCATTTGGTAACCTGGATGGAATCATTATGGCGATCTTAAATCATTGGTGATCTTTATATCAGAATAATTTGATTTTCGATGATCTATGATCACCATATTAGTATGTTATGTTCTAATAATTCTCGAGTATCTATGGTTAACCTATTTGGTATGCTATGAAAATTCAAGATCATTGACTTTATAATACCGAAACTAGCTCCAATATGTTCCCTATATTTTGCAACTACTAAATAGAATTTTCAAATAAATTATAGAAAACATGAACAAAAATCAAATTACCAAAATCTATCATTCCAAACCAATTCAATAAAACCAAAACTTAATCAAAACCTATCAAAGTAACTCTAGAGAATTATCAAACATTCACATTTTATGGAATTATCAAATCCTTCTAAGTAGAAGAATCTTTTTTTTTCTTCCAAAGTTCAATATTTTTGAAAAAACTTTTTTTTTATTGAATTGAGAGATATTTTTATCCTCAAATTTTAGTCCAACATCATTGCTTTAGGATGATATTTGAAACCTATCTTTATGGCCGAGGTTGGACAGTAATTTTAAAAGTTGAAGTTATTTGAAATCACATCCATATAGGATAACTAGGATGCAATCAAGCACTCAGAATCGGAGAGGACTCGGGAAACCAAATCGACATATTTCGTGGAGTCCGTATTTGTCTTGGAAAGGGAAAGAATGGGAACCGGATTCCCTCTGAGTACACCGAAGGCTCGTTTGGTTCGCGGGAAGCATTTTCCTCCCTAGGAATATGATTCCTGGGAAACAAATTCCTAGGAAGAGGATGCCTAGGAAAGTACTTTTGGCATGTTTGGTTGACCATGGGAAAGTGACAAATTTCCAAGGTGCTTATGTTTGGTTGGCCATCCACTTTCCTAGAAAAGTTATATATAATTCTTATTATGCCCTTAATAAAAATTAGGTTTTTAATGCCTCTTTAATGCTTCTTTAATGCTGAAAGGACTTTTTGGAAAAAAGTAAAAATGTAGTGATTCCCGCCTCATGGGAAAGTAACTTTCCCATATTTCTCATGGGAAAGACTTTCCCATGAAATGTGGGAATCACATTCCCATGAGAATATAACTTTTTTTTCTCTCTCCTTTGAAAACTCCAACCAAACAAGAGGCATCTCATTACTTTCTCGTTGACCACACTTTCCCCCCTTCTTTTCCCGCGAACCAAACAAGCCCTGAGAATCTTGAGGTTCCTAAAACAGAGATTGATATAATTTAATTCCCCCCGAATTTTCATAAAGCGGTTTACATTCATAAACCGGTCTGCAAACCGGTTTTGGCAGATCTGGAACCGGTTTAGAACCAGTTGGGGATACAGTAGAGGAGGGTTCCAAAATCCAAACTCCATCAGCCATGAGTTTCTTGGGTACACGTGGCTCTAAGTGAGTTTGCTAAGCGACTGTTAATCCGGTCCTGAATGGCCTTTGGCGCCGCCTCACAGTTTGTTGAAATATTTCTGTAGGATTAAACTTAAAATTCAGTAAAAATCGAGCCTATTGATTTGCATTTTCTAGAAGTTTATTTAAATCCAACTCAGTTCTTAACTTTTTGGCTGCAGGATGAAAAAAAATTATAGAGATTTTTTTTTTCTTTTTACGAAATTTAGGCTGAATAAAGTTTTATTTATATAAGTTATACTTAAATGGACGGCGCAATTAACCAATTCTATAGAATTTCCAGCCGAATTCTATGAACATAACCTAATAGACTCTTAATGGGATTCGTAGGTTGCAATGATTAGGAAAGCATTACCCTTTCTTTAAACAGTTTTTGAGCTGATGTCAAGTATTACCCTTTCTATAAACATTTTTTGAATTGATATTTAAAATGTTTTCCGTATCTCAAACTAGGTGGGATATACCCGTAGTTAAAAATTATTGAATTGTAGCAAACTGCTATATGACTTAGTCATATAGCACCAATATTGGTAGCATCAATTAATATTTGTGCTATTACGCCAATAAGTAAATTATTTATATGTACCAAAAAAGTAAATTATTGATATCATCTTAGATTCCATAAATAAACCATATATTTGATGGTTCAATATATATATATATATATATATATATATATATATATATATATATATATATATATATATATATATATATATATATATATATATATATATATATATATATATATATATATCAATCATAAATTGGCATACCATAAATGCATAGGTCGATATATTTGCGTACTTAATGTCTATTTAGAAACAATATGCATCTATATGTACGTAAATTGTTATCGAAGTACCGCTACAAATTTGGCCCATATTCTAACTTGATTCGATGATCTGGGATGGATTATTTTTTTATTAATTTAGTCGAGTTATAAAGCTATTGGTTTCATTCATTGGTCTATAACTATCATCGACATCAAAAGATTTCACACAAGCTTAAATAGGCATGCTAGAGGAATAGTAGACCTCGACGTAATCTTAGATTTGCACCCAAACTCAAACCATTGAACGAACAAGAACCAGGATTTAAAACCTTTTCGATCAGGTCACAAGTGGATTACCTATAATTTGGCCAAAGCCGACCAAACTAGAACAAACTCAATCGAACACGATAAAAGCTAGATTAGAAATTCAAATATGCTCTATATCTATGATGTAAAATCAATTCGAAATTGGTTGAGATCAAGTTTGATCAAAATCTAACAAGACCAGCTTTCCAACATTTAGATTGGATCCCTTGACAAGGAAGCATGCACCCAACTTGTTCATTATATCAGAGATAATGTGAAACCGACACCATCAACAAATGAAAGATTACAAACTCCTAACCGTTCGATAAATCAGCATTTATTCCACATGACCCCATAAGTTTGGTCCCCCAGCCTGAAATTAATATCCTCCTCTTCTGCATATAAAAAAGAAAGAAATAAATAAATAAATCAAATTACGAGTGATGTTTTGTTATTATTGTCGGTCCTTCTCTTTCATTACATCAATGTGGATTATCTTGAGAAATAGCAACAGAGCTTTTCCAAACATTTTTAGACCAATTAATTCATTACATGAAACAAAATTACTATGCAGTGACGGTGGATTCATTGAGAAAAATTTAAAAAACACTACATATATTATCCTTTATCATGTAAATATATGAATTATGAAAATAGAAAGGACTTTTATATTTATCAATAACAATGAGTATAGAAATATAATATAAAAAAATTTCAAAACTGAAAAATTTTCACTAACAGCTCAGTCCCTTAGAGTAGATGCACATCAAGAGAGTTCGGATTGTATCTTTCAGGGAAAGAAGGATTGATCTTTTTTTTCATGATGTTGACTATTGAATCATGCGTCGCACAAATCTGAAAGCACTCTGAAGTCATGGTGCCCTCGCACGAAGCAAGGAAATCGTTTCTCTCCAAAGGTGCAACCCGTCCCACCCAGGAGGGCTACTTTTGTAATTCTATTCTTAACCAAGGGCTTTTTATTTAGAAACAGCTATATATACCCCCAAGTCTACCCTTCATTTTGCCAGCCACCCCGAAGCCCGACTCCTGCTTGTTGCAAGAAAGTAAGATGTCGGTAAGATCCTTCTTATCGATGGCAGCACCACCCTCGGTTCTCACCACCATGGTGATGAAGAAAGGATGATGTATGGTGATGCTGCTCTCGGTTCCCACCGCCATGGCGATGAAGAAAGGAAGACGTCAACGAGATCCCTGTCGGCGATGGCGATGCCTCTCTCGGTTTTCGCCGCCATGGCGATGAAGAAAGGAAGACGTCGGCAAGATCCCTCTTGGCGTAGCGACGACGCCCTTGGTTCTCACGGCCATGGAGATGAATCGGGACTTTTCTTTCTTGTAACCGTTGGTGATTTTTATTTCCTCTAATTTTGAATCACCCGGTAACCTGCTTCCCTCTGCTCTGTCTCGTTTATGTTTCTTCTCAATTTCTGATCTACGATCTAGGGTTTTCTTGAGGTTTTGTTTTGATTTATGGCATCTTTTCTTATTTTCAACTAAATTTTGCATGAGAAGTTGCCGATATCGAGTTCTTGAATAGTTATTGAATGAACCTTTTAGTATATCTGAGATACAGTCAACAAGAGTTGAGCCTGATTAGTATTTAATGAATCTTTTTCTATTCAATGAATAGTCCTCTAATTTGGAATCACCTGGTAACCCACTTCCCCCTGCTCTGTCTCGTTTCTGTTTCTTCTCAATTTCTGATCTACAATCTAGGGTTTTCTTGACCATTTTCTTGAGGTTTTGTTTTGATTTATTAAATCTTTTTTTATTTTCAACTAAATTTGTGTGAGAATTTGCCGATATTGAGTTCTTGAATAGTTATCTAATGAATCTTTTAGTATATCTGAGATGCAGCCAAGAAGAGTTGAGCCTGTTTAGTATTCAATGAATCTTTTTCTATTCAATGAATAGTCTTCTAATTTGGAATCACCTGGTAACCCACTCCCCCATGCTCTGTCTCGTTTCTGTTTCTTCTCAGTTTCTGACCTACGATCTAGGGTTTTCTTGACCATTTTCTTGAGGTTTTGTTTTAATTTATTAAATCTTTTCTTATTTTTAAGTAAATTTTGCGTGAGAAGTTGCCGATATTGAGTTCTTGAATAGTTATCTAATGAATCTTTTAGTACATCTGAGATGCAGTCAAGAAGAGTTGAGCCTGTTTAGTATTCAATGAATCTTTTTCTATTCAATGAATAGTCCTTTAATTTGGAATCACCTGGTAACCCACTTCTCTTTGCTCTGTCTTGTTTCTGTTTCTTCTTAGTTTCTGATCTACGATCTAAGGTTTTCTCGACCATTTTCTTGAAGTTTTGTTTTGATTTATTGAATCTTTTCTTATTTTCAACTAAATTTTGCGTGAGAAGTTGTCGATATCAAGTTCTTGAATAGTTATTCAATGAATCTTTTAGTATATCTGAGGTGCAGTCCAGAAGAGTTGAGCATGTTTAGTATTCAATGAATCTTTTTCTATTCAATGAATACTCCTCAAATTTGGAATCACCTGGTAACCCACTTCCCCCTGCTCTGTTTTATTTCTGTTTCTTCTCAGTTTCTGATCTATGATCTAGGTTTTTCTTGATCATTTTTTTGAGATTTTGTTTTGATTTATTGAATCTTTTCTTATTTTCAACTAAATTTTATGTGAGAAGTTGCCGATATCGAGTTCTTGAGTAATTATTCAATGAATCTTTTAGTATATCTAAGATGCAGTCAACAAGAGTTGAGCATGTTTAGTATTCAATGAATCTTTTTCTATTCAATGAATAGTCCTCTAATTTGGAATCACCTGGTAACCCACTCCCTCCTGCTCTGTCTCGTTTCTATTTCTTCTCAGTTTCTGATCTACGATCTAGGGTTTTTTTGACCATTTTCTTGAGGTTTTGTTTTGATTTATTGAATCTTTTCTTATTTTCAACTAAATTTTGTGTGAGAAGTTGCCGATATCGAGTTCTTGAATAGTTATTCAATGAATCTTTTAGTATATCTGAGATGCAGTCAAGAAGAGTTGAGCCTGTTTAGTATTCAATGAATCTTTTTCTATTCAATGAATAGTCCTCTAATTTAGAATCACCTGGTAACCCACTCCCCTTGCTCTATCTCGTTTCTGTTTCTTCTCAGTTTCTATTCTACGATCTAGGATTTTCTTGACCATTTTCTTGAGGTTTTGTTTTGATTTATTGAATCTTTTCTTATTTTCAACTAAATTTTGCATGAGAAGTTGCCGATATCGAGTTCTTGAATAGTTATTTAATGAATCTTTTAGTATATCTGAGATGCAGTCAAGAAGAGTTGAGCCTGTTTTGATTAAAGGTATTCTATTCTTGGTTGCCTTTCAGGACCGCCCATTGTCGAGTTGCATCCAAGGAGATCAAGAAGAGATGAGATTGGGCATAGTATGGAGTTTGATGTTTTTACATGGTTCGGAGTTCTATCTGTCGATGATCCTCAATTAAGTGGGTATGTCTTCTTACACGTTTTTGGGGGCTATCTGTGGACGATATGTAATCATGACGACGTGAAACAGGAATAGGTTTTCTTTCCCACAGCTTTCTCTCCTCCTTTCTTTCTTCTTCTCCCCTTCCCCTCTTCTCCCATATCACAAGAAAAATCCCTCGCCGGAGCTCGAGAGAAGACCCACAGCAGAGAGGGAGCTCAGGAGGAGAACCCACGACAGAGAGGGAGCTCGGGAGGGGAACGGCTCGAGGCCGGTGGCGCCGGCGATGCCCATAGCCCGGCCTCCTCCTCCTCTTTCCCGTGAACACAAGGGAGCGGTCCCTCGCCGGGGTGCTCAAGAGGCCAGGTTGAGACCAGCGGCACCACAGTTGCCGGCCCTCGCCTTCTTCCTGCAGCGGAGACATACACACATGAGTCCCCCCTTCCTCCCATCCTTCCTCTCTCTCTCTCTCTCTCTCTCTCTCTCTCTCTCTCCCCCTCTCTCTCTTTGTTATCCTAAGCAAACTGTAAACCGAGAGGGAAGAAGGCTGGGAAGAGGAAAAATAAGGTGGTCAGGAGCTTACCTAGCTTCGGGGAGGAGTCACGAGCACCTTCTTCGGTGACACAGACGTCCACTTAGGAAGCCCGGTCTCTGAGGAAGGAGGAGAATAGTGAGGGAGGAACAGTGATGTGGGTTCAGTTAATAGAAGGGTTCTAGAGGGTTCGACGACTAAGCCACCGTACATCAATTTCTCAACGTTTCGAAGCAATGGATAGTGGCCTCCAGATGGGCCAACATTTTTTCCTATCAAAACAGTAAGAAAGGAATTTGTATCCCTCTAAAGAATTTATCTATAAATTCAAGAGAACCTTAGAAAGAAAACAACAAGGAAGAGAGAAACATTCAATCAAGAAAAAGAAGTTTTCACAAAGAAAGAAGAAGAAAAAAACAAAAAAGTTCATCATCCTCATCGGCATTCTTCTGAAACTTACTCCTATGAGGAAATTAGTTAAAGCTTCTCATCCATTGCAACAAGAAGAGTTGGTGCACAACATTGGGATTCACATCATCAGCCAATCTCTTCATCGGTTTTAGCATTGCTTCTATTGATACATTTTATATTTTCTGAATCTCTAGTTTTTTGGTTACAACAATCATTTATTTGGATTATTTGTTGCTGTAACAGTTTCATCATCTGAAACTTGTAAAGGTACTTCCAAGCCTTAATTGGAAGTTGCTGAATCGGAAGAATTCAGCAAGGATAAAGTTTTTGGTTAGTTTATCTGAAAACCAACTGGATTGTTTGTGAGCCCCGAAAAACAAACAGTATAAAATTTTTGGTTGATTTATCTGAAAACCTACTAGGTTGTTTGCGAGCTCGGAAAAACAAATGGTGATAGATTTTCGGTTAGTTTTCTGAGAAAATCGACTAGGTTTCTGATTGTGCGCCCGAAAAACAATCAGGTTGTAATCTGCTGGGTTATAGTGAAATATCAAGCTTGGCTTGGGGAGTGGATGTAGGTGTTGGGAGTACACCGAACTACTATAAATCCTTGTATTTGTGTGTGGCTTGTCTCTCTTTTTCTACCGCATTTTTCTAACTGTTTTTCTTAAGTTATTTACTGCTTTATTTGTGCTGCTTTAATTCTGCTGCTAGATCTCTGAGTTTGCAAAAGTTTTCAGTGAGTTATTCACTTCATTATTATTTTTTAAGAGACCCAATTCATCCCCCCTCTTGGGCTGCACCTTTGGGCAACATACCTCATAAGTGAGATACAAACCACGAGTCCCTATTGAAAATAATGGATATGGGTACTCCATGCAATCTAACTATCTGCTCAATATAGAGCTCCGCAAACTTTTTTAGTGTCATTCCCACTTTGAATGCCAAAAAGTGTGCTTTGTCAATCTATCGACAATCACCCATATAGTATCATAACCCTTAGGAGTACGAGGCAACCTAGACAAAATCCATTGTGATGTATTCCTACTTCCATTCAAGGATTGAAAGGGGATGCAACAACCCTGCCGGTCTCTGGTGTTCTGCCTTAATCTGCTGACAACTCAAACACCGAGCTACAAACTGTGCAATTTCTTTCTTTATGTTATTCCACCAAAACATATTTTTCAAATTCTTATGCATCTTAGTACTCCCACTATGTACTGTATATCCAGTATTTTGAGATTCTCTCATAATTTCTCTCTTTAAATTAGAGTCATTTGGAATACAAATTCTGTTTCTAAATCTCAATGATCCATCCTCATGAAGTCTGAATTCTAACTGAGAACCTAACTCAATGTCACTTCTAATCTTTTGCAACTGAGGGTCATCTACTTGAGCAATCTTGATTCTCTCTATCAAGATAGGTTGGACACGTAGATTTGCCAAATCTGCATCAAGATCGTGCCAACAAACCTCGATTTCTGCTCTCATCAAATCTTCCAAGATTCCTCTCTGAGAGGTAAGTAGAGCAGCAATACTACCAGAAGCTTTTCTACTCAGTGCATCTGCCACAACATTAGCTTTTCCCGGATGGTAATGTATAGACAAATCATAATCTTTTATCAATTCCAACCATTTTTTCTATCTCATATTGAGTTTCTTCTAGGTAAAGAGGTATTTTAGACTTTTGTGATCAGTATACACCTTGCAAGATTCACCATATAAGTAATGTCTCCAGATTTTTAATGCAAACACAACAGCAGCAAGCTCAAGATCTTGAGTGGGGTAATTCTCCTCATATGGCTTAAGCTGTTGGGAGGCATAAGCAATCATCTTATCATTCTGCATCAGCACACAACCCAGTTCTTTCTTTGAAGCATCACTGTAGATGATATAACCTTCACCACTGGAAGGAAGGGTAGGATGGGGGATGACACTAAACGTTGCTTAAGCTCCTGGAAGCTCTGTTCACATTTATCTGACCACTCAAACTTAACTTCTTTATGAGTTAGTCAAGTTAAATTAAGGTGCAGCAATAGAAAAAAATTCTCAACAAATCGTCTGTAATACCCAGCTAGGCCCAAAAAATTGCAAATTTTAGAAACACTATTTGGCCAGCTCCAGTTGACCACTGCTTCAACCTTCTTTGGATCCACATAGATTCCCTCTTTGGATATCACATGTCCTAGGAGCATCACACTGTCCAGCCAAAATTCACTTTTCTTCAATTTACCATACAGTTGAACCTGTCTTAGGGTTTCTAGTACTATCCTCACACGCTACTCATGCTCGGCCTGACTTTTAGAATAAATTAAGATATCATCAATAAAGACCACCACAAATTTATCTAAAAAGAGCCTAAACACCCTATTCATCAGATCCATAAAAGCTGCAGGGAAATTTGTCATCCAAAGGGCATGACCAAAAATTCATAGTGCCCATACTAAGTATGAAAAACAGTGTTAGGCACAACTTCTGCCCTTATCTTTAACTGATGGTACCCAGAATGAAGATCAATTTTGGAGAATACCTAAGCACTCTTTAACTGATCAAATAGGTCATCAATCCTTGGTAGAGGATACTTATTCTTTACTATCATTTTATTTATCTCCCGATAATCAATACATAACCTCAAACTTCCATCTTTCTTCTTTACAAACAATACTGGAGCTTCCTAAGGCGAAACACTGGGTCGAATAAAACCTTTATCAAGCAAATCTTGCAACTGTTCCTTTAGTTTTTTTCATTTCAACTGGAGCCATTCTATAGGAGGTTTTGAAGATTGGTGTGGTACTAGGAGTCAAATCAATTGCAAATTCAATTTCTCTCTCTGGTGACAAGCCAGAGAGATCTTCCGAAAAAACATCAAGGTATTCATTCATTACTGGAATATCCTCTAATCTTTGGTATGATTGTCTGGTATCCACTACTGTGGCAATATATGTCATACTCCCTTTTTTGAGTAGCCGCTTTATTTGCATAGCAGAGACAATTCGAAGGGAAGTATATGCACCACTACCCATGAAGCTAAATTCAGTATATCTAGAGATCTGAAAGTTTACCCATTTTTCATGACAGTTTATAGTAGCAAAATGCATCGCTAACCAGTCCATACCTAATATTATGTCAAAATCATGCATATCAATGACTATCAAATTAGCAGTCATGTCTCTACCTACTATCTGAACTGAACAAGTTTTGCATACCTGATTAGCGATCACCCCAACCCCAGTAGGGGTGCCCATATGCAAATCATAATCTAACAACACACAAGGCAGGCCATATTTTTGCACAAATGTAAATGACATAAAAGAATGTGTAACACCAGAATCAAACAGCACATGAGCATAAACAGATGCAATCGGTAATATACCTGACACCACAGTGTTGGATGCCTGAGCATCCTGTTGAGTCAGTGCATAAACACGGCTGCACGACCCTGTATGCGCGGTCTCCCCCCTTTCTGCTGCTTGGAAGAAGAAGGCTGAGCCAACTGAGCTGGAGCAAGAGAAGCTTGCATTTGCTGGGTCCTTATAGCTTGAGGCCTCTGAACTGATTGAGAGTCTTATTGATTATGAGGGCACTCTGCTATCCTATGACCTTGCTGGCCGCATTTGAAACAAGCTCTAGATAACTGTCTACAAACTTTTGTCTTATGGGCACCTCCACATGCTTCACATTTAAACTTGTCTTGCTGATGTTGAGTAGCCTTCCCATAAGATCCATGCTTCCCTGATTGCCAGGATCTATTGCGAGATTATGTAGACCTGACAGAACTCTATCCACTATGGTTATCGAAGTCTCTGCTCTTCTTCTTTTATTTTTCTTCTCTGGTATCCAGAGTCTCCTTCCATACAATTTCTATATTTTTGGCTCTGTCTACTAGATCATCATAGTGTACTGAGTGCACTGTAGCTAAACCTCGACGTAAGTGAGGCTTCAACCCTTCTTCGAATCTCCTCATCCTGGATTCTATATCCATAACGAGGGTGGGAGCAAATCGAGATAGCCTATCAAACTCTGCCTCATACTTATCCACAGTCTTGGTTCCTTGAGACAAAGTGAGGAATTCTCTCTCAAGCTCCCTCAGGCGACTAGAAGGAAAATATTTAGAGTAGAAGGATGTGCGAAACTTCTGCTAGGTAATCGGCTCATGCTCGTGTCCCCAATGTGCGCTCCACAGACTTCCACCAATGATGAGCATGGTCCTGAAGCATATAGATGACAAATCGAGCCTTCTCTTCATCAGTGCACTCCATTGCCCTAAAGGTTTTCTCCATTTCATCTATCTAAGCTTCAGCATCTTAAGGACTAGTGGTGCTCTTAAAAGCCGAAGGAGCCATTCTTTTGAATTCCATAACAGTCCTTTGCTCAGAGCAACCAACATCTTTACTAGACTGATTGCTGAGGTTGTTGCCTCTGCTCACGTACCAACCCAACGACCTCTTCGATCAATTTGAGTACTTGGGTCTGGTTTCCAACAACATTTTTTGGTGTCAATGTTGACTGACCCTAGGTTGGCTGATTCACCATTGGTTGACCAGCCCCTCCTTCTTGGTGAATTTCAAAGGCCTCATTCTGGAGCCTCGAACTTTGTGATGCCTCGGCCGCTTAGTTAGTAGGAACTCTACCCCAAGAGCGCCCAATCATCTGTCTCAGACTACGAGCACGGCGAGGCGGCATTCTGATTTAGTGAAGATAGACAAATGTCATAAGATCATTCAAACAGTTTAATCAAAAGATTATTAACAAAAACCAATTAATATTATCTCCTTATCTAAATTCTACCCATCTCTCAACCGTTCTAACGAATCCTAGGAATTCTAAAATTTAGGCTCTGATACCACCAAATCTGTCACGCCCCGAGCCTGAAGCGCAACAGACGCCGCACGCCCG
The DNA here is from genome assembly GCF_009389715.1 of Phoenix dactylifera. Taxonomy (NCBI): domain Eukaryota; kingdom Viridiplantae; phylum Streptophyta; class Magnoliopsida; order Arecales; family Arecaceae; genus Phoenix; species Phoenix dactylifera. The sequence goes on along the minus strand of NC_052401.1, from coordinate 1,528,165 downwards.
CACGGCGGACCGTACAGGCATGCAAGGCAGCTGACCATATCAATGCTATTCAAATGCTTAAAAATTTACTTAAACATTAATATATATACAAAACAATCTTACAAAGTTTCTAAAATTTGGATATATCAAAATAATTCAAATATTTTAGTTAAACTAATTTTAGCAAAAATTTTCAAAATCTATCGCACTCTTCAATCCCATGCGATCAATCTTTTGGATATGAAAAACAAATAAAATAGGATAATGAACTACACTAGCCCAGTAAGCAACATAATACCCCAGAGTAGGGTCAAAGCATATCAAATGTTGAATTAAAATACAAAATAATGACTAAAAATTTAATCACAAATAAGCATATTTTTTTAAAAAAATTTACTAAGCATTTTCATAAAAACTCTGATACGAAAATTCTAACATATATAGGCTATGGCCACGTAACCCCGTGGCATAGGTTACACAAAGTGCCAAACACCACTATTATTAATCACCGGTGGTACGGTGTCCAAATATTACTATTCTAATCACCGGTGGTACAGTGTCGAAACTAGTTTCTCATAGATACAAGTCTATAGGGCCAACGAATAATCTCCATTGGTGGGACCAGAACAGATCATAGCCATGCTGAGAATACATACATATAAAAATAGATTTCATAAATTGTCCAGTCATATTTTACAGATTTCATAGCAGATAACATAATTTACAATGATATTTAATATGCCTGACCCATTTTTACTAAATACAAAACATATCTCAAAATTTAATCTACTGATAATTAATTTATCAAATAATCTAGAACACACACTTTTAAGTATTAAGTTACTTACCTCTTTTTGCTTAACTCTTACTTCACACGAATGGGTCAGGTGCACCTAGTTAAAAATCATTAGAATATAATTAATTTCTTTATCAATCTTAAAGCTAAGCAAAACTAAAAAAGCTATTGAACACGGTCCAACAAGGTCCACACGACTGAACTGAGCTCAAGTTAGGCCCATAATGGGTACAGCCCAAATAGGGCTTAGCAAGGTTGGACTGGGCCCAAGTTGGGCCTACAAAAAGGTACGGCCCCAACTGGGCCCAAGTTAGGCCCGCAAGGGATAGAGCCCAAGCTTGGCCCAGTTCGGCCCACGGTGGGCCTTCTTTCTTTTTCTTTTCTTTTCTTTTTCTCTCTCTTTTTCTTCTTTTCTTTTCTCTTCCCGTTTCCTTCTTCCCGTTTCTTTTCTATCCCGAAGCTTCCTCTCCTCCTTTCTTTCTTCTTCTCCCCTTCCCCTCTTCTCTCATGATCACAAGAAAAATCCCACACCAGAGCTCGGGAGAAGAACCGACGGCGGAGAGGGAGCTCAGGAGGAGAACCCATGGCGGAAAGGAAGCTCGGGAGGGGAACGGCCCAAGGCCGGCGATGCCCGTAGCCCGGCCCCCTCCTCCTCTTTTCCATGAACACAAGGGAGCGGTCCCTCGCCGGGGTGCTCGGGAGGCCCAGGCCGAGACCGGCAGCACCCACAGCGGCCAGCCCTCGCCTTCTTCCTGCGGCGGAGATATGCACATGTGAGTCCCCCCCTTCCTCCCTTCCTCCCTCTCCCTCTCTGTTATCCCAAGCAAACTGTAAACCGGGAGGGAAGAATGCTGGAAAGAGGAAAAATAAGGTGGTCAGGAGCTTATATACTTTCGGGGAGGAGTTACAAGCACATTCTCCGGCGACACAGACGTCCGTTCAGGGAACCCGGTCTCTGAGGAAGGAGGAGAATAGTGAGGAAGGAACAGTGACGTGGGTTCAGTTAAGGATTTTAGAGGGTTCGACGACTGAGCCACCGTACATCAATTTCTCCCCTCCCTTCGAAGTAACGGATAGTGGCCTACAGATGGGCTGCCAACTTTGGTCCAGATCGGCCCATCTGGTGGCCCAATACTCACAGCACGTGCATGTAGTGGCATATGGTACATGTCAGCATGCACCTGGCATGGCCAGCAGGGACCAGCATGCAACAACACGTGCTTGGCATGTTGTCTTCCTTTGTGTTGGACTTTTGCTGATTTTAATTAAATCAGTCTTATAATTTGGCTTTGCATCATTTATAACGACTACTTTCCTAAGGCTCTTTTTCTTTTTGGAAGAGCTTGAAGAACATCGTATCTGGCTTTACAATTGAGGTCGAGTTTTATGCAACAGCTTATATAGAGTATGTGGTCATGTGGTTCCATTATGCTCTTTAGAATTAAGGATCACCCTTTCTTCCATTTCACCCTTTTCTATTGTTATAGATAATGTTATGCATACGCTATTCGTTGTCTTGGCCCAATATTGTCCCTAAAAATTTCAGGAAATGAAGTGCCTATTATAGCATTTGCGTCCTGATAGAGAAAAATGTACCATTTTGCTCTATCCAACTTTTTCTTCTGGAGTTTCGTCTTTATTACCAGAATGTTCGTTAGATGCTTGTCTTTTTTTCTCAATTGATCAAGCATATTCAGATTGATTACCACTTCATGTTGCTTCCCTAGTTTATTTTGTTGAAAGCATTAATTTTTGAAGTCTCACACTATCAGCTTGCGAGTCCCTCTACTGAATAATGAATGTCCTCTCAGGGATTTATGCCTTTATATAGAAATCTGGTGGATAACTAATGTGTGCGCCACATAGGGCACCTAAACTAAAGATAATTGAGAAGACATAGTGTAACAACCCAGGACCTCACCCAAAATGGCTAGCCGGAAGTTATTATTTGGGTTCCTTAATCCTGTATAAGTACCCAATATCTATCCAGCAAATAACCGCCGTTCAAGCCCTGACGTCCTCGTCAGACTAAGAGTTCAAATCTATTCAAATCTAATCACAAACACCATGATTGGCCCGTGGTCAGCTCCAATGGATCCGTGCTGCAGTGTCCCCTAGTCTACATAGGTTATAGACTGGGTCTGCTCTGATACCATTTATAACAACCCAAGACATTATCTAAAATGGCTAGCCGGAAGTTATTATTTGGATTTCTTGATCCTGTATAAGTACCCAAGATCTATCCAGCAAATAACCGATACGGGACTAAATACATGCCCGCATGGGTCCTCACACATAGCATAGAAATGCAGCATCAACTTCTATTGACTAAGGGCCTGTTTTGACGCCTGCAAAGCTTATCTGTTGAATTACCCTTATATGGCTAAGGTTGGGAAGATGTTAGCTGTTAAGAGAGGAGAATCCTTCTCTATGGGGAAAATGTGGATCATACGATTGTCAAAATGATCGGGATACTGGAAATCACCTGATAGAGGGAACCCAATATCCTTAAATTCTTGAAATCATGTCATTCATAATCCTCTCTTGGTAGCAGAAATCTCTACCTTACCAGCGTTTCTCATTATCGCGATTTTAGTGCTCAAAGGGGAATCTTCAATGGACAACATACTGAGGCATTCAAACAGACACTAAATGCCATTTTCTATTGCGATTATTTGACAGACAACAACTTGGAATGCCTTACACCACAGGATTGACTGCTGGTGGATTGTTCTTCTTGTAAGTAGTTTGACAGGTCAAGTGCTGCTCCAAGTTGCACACTGTGTGCTGATCTAGCTTAATGTTTTCTGAATACGTTCACAGAAAACAGTTGGATAGGTTTCATCTGTATTAGTTTACAGATCTTTTTATTTTCTTGCTCAACCATTGCATACTAATAGTCATATAAAATAGCATTTGTCTAAAACAGGCATTTCATAACTTATGACATAAACATGATTAAAGAAGTCAGGATGCTATGATGCATGACATCAATATGTCAAACAATGACAATCACATCAGAATTATTTTGCAATTTAATGGGCAATCAAAATGAAATGGTCAATACAAAAGGCCCAAGCATTCATATATTCGCCCGCCCATTTGTGTTTGATAATGTAACCGATAAGCTCTGCTGATGACAGAAAAAAATTCATGCTGATAGTAGGAATGAACAATGGAATTGGTTTCCAGCAATCAACTCTTATGCTTGATTTAAGTTTCTTCTGTATACCTCCTTTGGGTAGCTTCTTCACTATTATAATCACGATCAAATTGCACATTTTGACAGAATTCTGTGTCAAACTTTTTTCATGGATACAAGAAGGGAAAAAATAAGGATTTTTCATATCATATACTAAAAATGATTAATTATATTGCATCTTGTAATGACACACTATGTGCTTTTCTATATACCAAATACAGATTAGTCTGTCTTTTAAACCAGTGATAAAATATTTATCCAGTGATAATGGAACCATTGTTCATAACCACCAGAAACATTACGTTGTTTTCATATCATCATATAATTTTGTAGAAATTAAATAATTTGTGAATATATATGATATTTTATGCTGGGCATTTTATAGCAGTTACCTCTGCTGAATATTGCTAGTTTATCCAAATAAAAAAAATGCTGTCATATAGTCATCTTATGGTAGAAAGTTATTGTCTGAAAGTTTTGCTACAAGTTCTACTTATAGAAGTAAAATGCTATTTGCATGAGCATTATATTCTAAGCTCTCACTTCTCCCCGTAGATGTTCTCTTTGAAAAGAAGATTAACTCGCTAATCAATAAGCGCTGAAACAATTTAATGTTCTTGAAGTTTTAATGGACTATTGAGTGGTCATGCAGCTACAAAATTATGTAAAATTTACAGAAAGAAATTTACAATGCCGATAGAAGTATTAACATTACTAACTAAACTAATTTGAGTGGAAGCCTAGAAAGACATTTTTATTTCATGGAACATCTGATCCATATCCTACCGTCACTCGGAAAACTGAAAATGCTCTCTGGAACGTATGCTGTGGTTCTCATTGCTATAGCAAACAAGTGACAGAGATAGCAGATGAGGGTTCCCGTGCAGCTTTGCATATCCTGTATTAGAACTCCTTATTCAGGTCAGTAAGAATCTCTGAATCTGAATCAGTTTGCTTGACCCAAAAGCATTGCATTCTATTCTGAAATATATGCCTAGATTTTAGATAGAGTGGGTAGTGATACGCCAATAAATCGGCTTTTACATGCTTTTTCTTTTAATATGCGAATTTAGATTACATGAGTACATATACATCCCAAATGAGTCAGCACAGAAAAGATTCTTAAGCTGAGCTTGGGCATCATAGAACTTGGTGTGCATGATTGGCCATAAATTAGCTGCCTAATCTATTTTACATGCCCCTTATGACAACACGGCTGCCTTCATGCTGCACTTAGACAATCTCTTGTTCTTTTCCCTTCCAAATGCCTACCACTTGTGAAATTAAGTATGCGACTTATTTTTGAAAAATTGAAATACCTGCATACATGGTAAGCATAATTGACATTTATATTGGAATGCAAAATGCAGATCGAACGCCCATGAGAATTAAGGCCAAGCATTTCTAGCTGTCTCACAGAGAATGGAAGAGTAAGAGTGCCATATTTTTCTTCTAAATATGAATATTACATCTTGATAGCATTATGCCAGTGGTATGTCTGTAGTTAAACAAAATATCTTCTAGACAGCTGCTGTTGGTCTAGGTAGGGTTATGTAAAAAGAAATGAATTAAGAATCTATGATGTTGCCACCATCTGGGAAAAAGCAACCACTATTTATTCCTTATAGTAACTAATTCTCAAACATAACTACTTAATGCAGAATGATTTGTCTTCCTGCTATTGCCTTCTTGCTAATCATATAGTTGCATTTGTGATGATACAAATTCATATATTCGACTAAATATGAAGCAATCCTCCTTTTAACTTGGTCTTTCCATCATTTTGCACGTCTTGTAAAATTCTATACATCATTATTCATGTCGCATTGTACTGTTCTCAGTCTCTTGATTTTCTACTCAAATTTTGGTTTGAACCAGAAACTTGTTTTCCTTATGTGCAAGCAATCTCAGATTGCAGTGTTCCTTTCACATTGAGCTGTAGGCATGCATTCTGTTCAAACATAAGCCAGTTGCCTGTGCCATAACCGACCGTGACATAGAAGCTGCATTCCAGGATTTAATGGCTATGAACTGGGATGAAATCCCAGAGTGTACTGCAAATGAGACAAACAAGGCACTCTCTAAAGCTTCTGATGATAAGGCTGGCCAAGAGGCTCTGGCAAATGTCTTTTGTGCAGCTGAGGCTTCCGTGGAGTTTGGTGGTGTTCTAGTTACCCTCAGAATGGCTCCTGATGATCTAAATGGATTAAGTGTTGAGGTCTGGGCATTTTGTCTCTGTTAGTTGTGCCACTTTGTGTTAGAGAGAGAGAGAGATGTCAATTTGCACCTTGCTGCTTTTTGGGTTTTGCCTTAAGTATTTTGATTAAGGTTACCTTGCAGAATGTGGGAAGCCTACCAGATTATATAGGAGATGCCATAAGAGCCGCATATAAATGCTACATGGCATATCTGGATTCTTTTGGCCCTGGTGAGGCTTATTTGCGGGAAAAAGTTGAAAGAAAGCTGGGAACAAAAATGACACACTTGAAGATGAGATATAGTGGCATGGGTTCTAAGTGGGGAAAGGTAAAGTTACTTTTTAGTAGTGCATGATAAATATCACTTAATTGTTTGGTACCACACTTTGTGCTTTAATTTCTTGAATTGTACTTTGAATGGATATGCTTTTTAAGCACCAGAGTGCCACTTATAACCACAAGAAATTCTTCAGACATCATATTTCTGGGATGTAGATAATAATAGCAAGCAACCTCCACACTGTAATCTAGTTTGTTAAATATCTTGTTTAGCAAATCTCCATTGTTACATCTTCTGCATTCTAATGTGTGCCCTTAATGAAATGCATGTGCCTATATAGTTTGCTTGCCTTAGATTTCCTATACATCTGACAGAAAACCAACATGCATAATCCATGGTCCTTGAAACTTCCATCTTTATAGAAGTTTGTTTTCTATGTTTTAAGATATCACTTTTTATATTAATTTGAAAGTTCTATCATTTATAATGCGGCTTCAGCTATTTTTCAATACCATTTCTTCTGTTTTTCAGAGGGCAGGGGATACTGAGTACAATGCCCTTTTTCAGAGTTGTTTACAAGGAATATATTTGATTTATTTTATAGTTATCTTCAAAAATTTTCAAACCCATTGTTCATGCAAAACAAGTCCCTGTACTTTATGGGATTTACTATTAGCTTTATATTGGATTGTTTGCCTAATGTTGGAGCTGGGCTGGGACTGCAACATCCATATACTCCAAAAGAAGAAAACTACTTTGGATATGTGTCAAAGTTTTATGTTTGCTTGCTTCATTTTTTTTGGCTCTGAAACTCTGAATGATATATTTGTCAGCTATGGTTCAGGAGCGTCAGAATGCATGTTTGTCTACTTTGTTTTTCTCAACTCATTCTCCCGGATTTTGAATTTCAGGTTACACTTCTTGGCACTTCTGGGCTTTCTGTGTCCTATGTGGATCTTAGATCATGAGAAAGATGGTGGGAGGTTGGCTGGGCTTCTGTATTGGCTATTAATGGATGTTTATGAACGATGTTTTGAATGGGACAATCGATCAGTTCAGTCCCAAGTTATACTTGCAAGTTAAGAAAAATCTTTTCAGAAAAATAGATATGTTTTTTGCAGTGACGAGTTGTAAATGCCATTCCTTCTAGTCCCCAAAATTTCAACTGATAGCATGAGGCTGCCATTGTTTTTGTCACAGCCATGTGATGGGATGTAGGTACCATGCTATCCTGGAACGTCTTCTCATTAGTTGATCTTCTGTTGCTTATGATAGATCATAATTCCCTTCTGCAGTCTCTATTTGGGGTTGGGATTATCTTTCCAAATTTTTATTTGGCGTATCCAAACTGCTCTTAATCTGAGGGTAACTGTTATTTGAACGTATGCAGGCATGTGCCTGACAAAGTGGGAACTAGGAGGAGTTTGTTTTGCCCAAATTTTTGGAAAATATGATTTCCTTGAGCTCTGGTAAGCGGAGCAACGTCATAACCTCCTATAATATGGCTGCAGAATTTGCATGGTGACATATGTCAACTAGGCATAGTCTGTGATTTTAATCTTCCATTCCATTTCTTCCCCAGAGAAAGACATGATGTTTTCTCTCTTTGTGGTAGCCTCATTGTTTCTCAAAAAAATCCTTACACTGCTGGTTTAGTTGCTGTATAGGTGAAGTTTAAATGCATGTAAAACTCTTGGCAAAGAGCTAACTGGGCCACGGTCATATGATTCCATTGCAGTCTTTTCTGAATGAATAATACAGATGCTAGATGGACTTCTCAATCTAAGCAGGGGTTGGGGAGATCAGCAACAAACTACAGCTTGATTCCATTGCACATCATATGATTGACTGTCTTATGTTCATAATATGCCAGAAAGTTAAACTTCTTCTTCTTCTTCTCTCTCTCTCTCTCTCTCTCTCTGCGCTTGTAAGCCAGACATGCCATTAAAGTTGATGAATGGCTATAATAATGCGGAACATGTTCATCAAAGAAATCAGCAATCTCATGCTACCAAGAGAGCAAAGTTCGTATGTTGAGAAAAATAGAAAAATCATAGCATCTTGTGTTTTCCCAGAAACATATTGCACACTCGTTACCTTTACGGCATCTACATCACGCTCTCCTATATAAATATCAGACAGAGGACAGCTAGAATCACCAACTCGGGTGGAAGAATTTGTCATCTTCGAGGTGATTCTCGATGGAAGTAGGATTCGAGTACCTATACGGGTAAAGCCTCTTCTAATTCTCGTTAAGCCTCTTCTTGTTGATGCTCATTTCATTCTCATCCTATATTAGTAGTCTCTTTTGATCAGCCGCCCTGTCCGTGAATTGATAGATACATTTCTTTCTCATTCTCAGAGATGAGTTCCGAGCATGGGCCCTGCGATTATGAGAGCGGTATGTGTCAGTTAACTGTCTTCTCTGCTTTGTTTCATTTCAAGGAGGTGGTCGGCCAAGTGGCAAAGCCGGTGCAGTTAATATATATTTGATCAACCCCCAAAGAGAGTGACCATTTTTATACCAAAAAAAAAAGCAGAGAGCGACCATTTGCCTATCAAGGGTTTCCAAAATCACCTGGCCATGGAAGTCTCCATCAAAGCAATTAAGATGACAGGATCCCCCATCTCAGCGTGGAGACCAAACACTTTGTAAGCACATGTAAGTGTAACCGAAGTACCCAGCCCCTCTCTCTCTCTCAGAGACTGAGAGAGAGAGAGAGAGAGAGGCATTTGTCACCGACATGAAGGAACAGGGATTTCATGTGGTGACAAGTCAAGGAGGAAGTTTTCAGTGAAAGGACTCTCAACCTTCCATGGGCGGCAACATTATTATTTGATGCCACTGGTGGCAATTTTTCTTGGATGTTTGGTGCACGCGATTTAATGCGACATGGAAGAAAGAGATTACTTCCAAAGAAATGGAAGACTAGATACATGATATATATTGGTAGATAGAGATAGACAAGTACTTATCCATTGGTTCTGTTGTAGTCTTCTGCTTTCGTGGTAGTACCTAAATGAGAGCAGCCTTATAGTTATAGATGATGGAAATGAAAGACAGACACAGCATGATGATATAAATAAACTTGAGTACTCCTGATTGCTTCAGAAAGAATAGCAATAGCAATGTATGATTCTTAATTTGCATTATTTTGCCCGCAGAGCTTGTGGCGATGAAAGCTTAAAATGGAAGGGAGAAACAAGTGCGCATGGATGGATGTGTTTCTTGTTATGGATATATTTATGGACATTTTCTAACTGCGAACACCATTGATGTACTGTTTTAAAGAACAGTTCAATGCAGTATGACCATTGAACAACAGTTCGATGCCTTGTTCCGAGCAAAACGGACTTAGCTATATAAAGAGGATGCTGGTCCTCAGAAGAAACATATTACCTGGCTATATCAACTCGGCTATCATTTACTTCATCTTGTTTTCTTTGATTTGAGCAAAAGATAAGTCTTTGTATTTGCTCGAAAAGATTGGTTCCACACTCTTATGTTGAATTAAGGCAGCAGGAAATGCAAAATAGGTGGGAGAAATGGAGGAAAATTAGTGATAATAATATAATTTCTGGTCATGAAAAGGCACTTTTTTGTTTAAAATGTAAAGCAAATATTATCTACTGCAGTGGTCTTTGGATAACTCGGATGCTTGCGTTGGTTGAATAAAAATTGAAAAACTATCCCACCATCAAACTTGTTAAAAAAGACAACATTATTCTGATGAGAGCTAATGATAAGTCATTTATCTAAAAGGCAATTATGATAAGTCAGCTTGGAGCCTTGATTACACCTGTTTTAGTCTGTCGGAAGGTTCCTTTTTGATTTTGTTTTGCGAATGATAAAAGAGTATTTGTCGATAGGGTAAAGAGACCTGTGAGCTCTCTGATGCATTCATGGAAGAACTTTTTGGTAATTAAAGTATATGGTTGTTGAGCTGAGAGAGGATGATGGTTTCCAGTAGAAACATATGACCTAAGGGCGTAGGCGAAACAATGACAATCCCGAAATACATCATCCTGAAGAATTGGAGTCATTTTGTAAAAGGATGAAGAGATAGATGATACCAATCTGAAAGCATGGAATACAAGAATACACCACGAAAAAAGATTTACCATATTGTAGGCTTGATATGGTGCACACAAATATTTTTACTCAATTAATCATATGAACGACTAAGAATTTAGCATACATGAATAGCCAGATCGCATGAATCGATGAGATAGATCTCATAATTGCACTCTCAGCAGGTGTTGCCGCATGACCTCAACCCTTTGTGCTTGTGCTAAGTCCTACTCAAATCAGCTTCCCTCATCAGAATAGCCTTGAGAACGTTTCTCCAACCCCTCGTGCGATTCTATAAATTCTGGAGAGAGAATTGAAAGATAGTAGACGAAAAAGAAAGATTTCCTATTAATTTTGCATCCCGAACTCTCCATCCTTTATCTATAAAATAAGAGATAAGTCCTTGTGTCATCCTAAGGGAACAAATGAGCCAAATAGGTCATAAGTTGCTCGAGCTCAATTTAACTTGATTATCTCGAGTAGCAAAATACTAGGCTCAAAGGCTCACGAGTTTAGTGAACTATATATATTTTTAACAATATTATACTTTATTTATAATATATATTATTAATTAAATATTTTAAATATAATATTGTCTTATATTTTGTTTTAACCATATTTTTTAATTATGACCATAGCTCAAATTTAAGCTCGAGTATGATTCGGTTGATATTCGAGTCGAATCGAGTATTATTATTATGTTTTATATCCAGCTGAGTTTGAGCTTGGATATTAAGGTTTGATCGACCTTAAGTTGAGTTCCGAGCCAGAATATTAGTTTCGAGCATAAGTATTTTGAATCGAGTTAATCTTGTGCTTAGCTTTGCTCGATTGCACCCTTATATCATCCCGCTTATGCATCCTCTCCTACTTGAACTCGGGAAGATTTTTTTTTCTTTTTTCTTTTTTTTTTTTTTGTTTGAGGGCGGATGAGAGTATGTAACTAGTAGAATTGGATTATTATCATATGAAATAAAAGATGTGCCTCTGAAGTGTTATACAAGAAATAGTCCCATAATGGATAGGTAGAGACTCCCGTTGATCTTATATATTCATGAACCTATCCATTAACGAGTTTAAGTTCTTGTTGCTTCTGAATAAGTTAGTGATATTCAAAATTGGACTTTAATAATATGATCATTAAATAGCATCGAGATCGAACATGGTTTATTATAAACAATTATAAAACTAGGTTTCTTATCTAGAATCAGTGTAAGGCAAGATGTGCGGACGCGAGATGCAAAAATGTGAAGGTACAGTATGGAAAAAGGAAAAAGAATAAGAAGAAGGAAGCACTATTAAGGTAGATAAACGATGAAATTTTCATGGTCTAGAGATAACAATAAGTAGATTTGGCAAAGGATTATTGGACTCTACTCCCTGACTAAAAATTTTCTGCTTGAAGGTGGTTTAATGGAGATCATCAACAATCAATCAAATTAACAAAAAGCCAATTGCCAAGCAATGGGGTGAGATCAGATCCCCTGCAATCGAAACCACCAGTTTCTGCATGAGCTGGTACGTGGATCATTCTATATCTTGCATTTTAGAATGTTTTTAAAACAATCAAGCCCACATTTTCTACTTTTTCTTTCTTTTCTCTCATGAGAAAAGATGGGAGATACTCCTTTCATTCTATATCTTTTGTATTCCGTCCCCTCGTTTGACATCTATAGAAGAAGTTGACCTATTCCATCCCCTCGTTTGACATCTGTAGAAGAATTTGACCCCTCCACACAAAAAAAAAAAAAAAAAAAATCTGCACAAGAATAAAAACACATTCATCTGCCAGATTGGGCGGTTCAAACTTTTTAGCAGCCTGCAGCTAAAAATACCAAATTAAAGTTGGGAATAAGGTGAAAAGAAAAGAAAACTAAATTCTAACATTATTTCATGTTGGTAGAAGTTGCAAGCTCCAAATTTCGCTGGCTTTATGGTAACGTATAGGGTGGTTCTATATACACCCCCCCTATTGCTCAGGACACCCCCCAAAAATTAAAAAAAAATTAAATACTCTCTACACCCCCCTCCCCCCATTTGCTAAGGACACCCCTAAAAAATTAAAAATTCCTAAATTACCCCCCCACCCTCCCCACCCCCTCACCTAAATTGCTCTCTACACCCCCCCAAACCCCCCCCCCACCCCGCTCTTCCCCTCCAAAACACCTCGCCAACGCCCAAAACCCCCCGTTCCCCCTTCTCCCTCTCGTCGCCGGCATTCTCCCGATCTCCGACCACCTCGCCGGCTTCTCCCGGAACCACCTCGCCGACTTCTCCCGAAATTTTTTTTTTTTCACGGTTCGTGCTCCGTTCGGCACTGGATCGCCGAACAAAAGGCTTCTGTTCGGCTGAACAGTGCCGGACAGAAGCCTTCTGTTCGGCACTGTGCAGCCGAACAGATCGCCGGCGAGGTGGTCGGAGATCGGGAGAATGCCGGCGACGAGAGGGAGAAGGGGGAACGGGGGAGGAGGGGTTTAAGAGGGGTTTGAGGGGTGTTTTTTTTTTTCTTTTCAAAACGAAACGGAGGAGGAGGAAGGGGGGGTGTATGAGAAAATTTCAAGGGCAATATGGTAATTACACTAAAGGTTAGTTTGGGTATTTTTTTTTTTTGGTTTTTGGGGGGTGTCCTGAGCAATAGGGGGGGGTGTATATAGAACTACCCTAACGTATAGGATCCTATGTACGTGGGTGCCTCCCCCTAATATGCGTCCATGCCCCTACACCGCAGGGGCTACAAAACCTGGACCCTGCCAAGGATCACGTCACCCTACTCCTAATGCCTCGCCCTCTCAGATCTGTCAAGTCCCTCGATCAGACCACCTTACCTGGTCCTTTATCTCAAAACACAAACATAGCATGACAATTTTTAAGTGAGACATGACAGCTTTTTATAAAAAAAAAAAGGGAAAAGGGACCTAAGGAAACTAGCAAAGTACTATATACTAACTCTCAAGCTCTCGCACAATGGCAATCATCATCAGACCCACCTCCTTCCATTCCAAAAGCTTATAGCACAGGAGAAAAGCAAAAAGGAAATGGATATATACACACACCTTGAGATTGTGTTAAAAATACCAAAGGGCTTAAATCCCTCATCCTAAGATTAATGTCTCTTGAGGAAAGGAACTATATATATATCATTCTCTTCTCTCCATATATAATTTTTCTTGTGAAACCCTAATATCAAATAACTACGTATATAAAGCGAAATACTGAAAAAGAGAAAAAAAAACTTCCTTGGACATTCTTCGAAGCTGTGACAGCTCGTCAACTTTTTGCTGCCCAATCCCAGAGGCTGCCATGTCTTTCATAAGACCAGCCATGCATCTCTGTCTCTGACCAAGGTAATCATCCCTTGGTGATCAAAAAGCTGTAAGATTTGTGGGGAGAGAGAGAGAGAGAGAGCCTTCTAAAAGACTATATCCAAAAGTAGAAGAAAGAAAGAATGTATCCAAAAGAGAACAAAACAACACAACCATGTACATCAGCTTCGGATAGCTTCGGCACTCTTCAAGGTGACGTATGGCTCTCGAAGCCAATGGAGTTGTGCTGCTTTGAAGGCCCCGAAGGCGGTATCGGCACACCCCTCGGCAAAAAAACCAAAGTAGAAGCCCGAATTCCTCTCCATCGGCCTCTTTTTGAGGACTTGCATGTTCCTAGAACCCTGACAACATGACACCAGTAGGAGGAGCAGCAGCGGCAGCAGCCATACCAGTAGAGTTGAGCCCCTTGTGAGCTGACCCATTTGGCCTGACCAAGAGAAAAGGAGAGGCAAGAGAGTCCAGAATCAAAAGGAGGGTGGTAAAGCGGTAGGGAGGAAGAGAGAAAAAGTATGCTGGGGGAGAAGAGCTTGAATTCTAAGCAAATGAAAGGGCAAAGGGTGGAGTAAGGGGGAGATATTCAAACATAAGTATGGATACGGGCAATCATTAAATATATAGTATGGGGGGGCATGGGGGTCGTATTTAATGGAAACGGTGCAGTGGGATTGCCTTAGCTTTAGCTTAGCTTCTCGTAGTGTTGTCTAATAATGTCCATGGAGTGGTGGTGGGGCTGAGGTGTTAAGGCCTTAAGGGTTGAGCAGATTCTTAGGAGGTGAGGTGGGGGGAGGGCTTAAGAAAACAATGGAAGAGGGAGGGGGGGGCAAAAGGAGTAGGCAACAGTGAATAGAAAAAAAAAAAGGAAGCCGGTGTCGACCAGTTAGGTGAGAGAGGGGGGCCACAACAATTTAATGGCCGACTGAGGAATTGGGACTGTTGGTTTAGCTCCGAACAGGACGGCTGTCTCTTCGGCTTGGTGATGGGTGCTTGGATGCACACTCTCCCTCTCTCTTTCTCTCTCTCTCTCTCTCTGAGGTATGTTACATGGGAATGGCATGGAGATATTTAATGCTTAGGCATGTTATTCTCTGACTTTCTATGTATGCATGGATGGTTCTGTGTTGCATATTCTTTGCATTACATTACATCGTCCTGCTAAAGTTTCCATGCTACGGGCCCGCAAGGAGACCTCCACCAAAACAGTACAATTGAAATGACTAATGAAAGAGTTTGGAAGCAGCTTGATTGAGACTTAATTAGTGAGCTAATCTCAAATAACAATTAAATTTATGCTACAGTGGGGATACAAACGCAAGTAAGGAGGGTGCAATTAAGGATAGGTTTGTCGAATGGAACAGTCGCCCGAGCCTGTTGCACCGAACGCGTAAATTTTTCTTTTTGCAATAATGAAAGATCTATACGTTCCTAATTTGAATACATTTAACAAAATCAAAAGACAACAAATTTCATAATGCTTTAAATAGCTCTGCTTCTCCATCCCATAAGATGCTTTTGAAGTGACTAATCCGTTCGACTTTTTGAAAATATATTTAATCTAAAAGACTACATCATCACTTAATATAATTAGTATGTTTGGAAGCAGAGAATGCCCTTCTACCGTCGCTGGAGCCACCTTGAAAGCTGAGTCTCCCTCGAGTAGGTTAAAGGTTGGGAGGGTGGGTGGTGAAGAAGGTAGTAGCTAGTACTCTGAGGAAAGGACGTGCGGATTGCCCATCCTTCGTCTACGAATAGCTTTCTTTAGACAGTTTATATTTGGTGGGGACTCCGGAGGTGGGGCTCCATGTCTGAAATCATGGTCCCGTGGTCTCCTGACTCGTGCCATGGTTATTAAGCAATGGCCCACCACCCTCCTTATCTTTTTCTCCGGACAATTCGACTATCAAGGGTTATTAAGCTAAGGCCCACCCAAACAAAAGAGAAAGACGTATTTAAATGGTTGACGAAGACGTATTTAAATGGTTGACGATTACTAGCTAGCTGCTGTCATTGTACCGCTACGCCTTTGCTCCAAGGCCTACGTCGCAAAGCACGTCGCCTCTTCACCTTGTTCCAAATTTTGTAAGCATACTTCCTCCAAAAAGGTGGAACAGTTTCTGGCTAACGCTGAAAAGCTCGCATGTTCTCGTACGATACCTGTAATCCTTGGGATTGATTGGAATTAGGAATAGCCAAAACATTAATCTAGTAGGGTTGGGCTGAATTTTCTATTGCATTTATAGAATGGACAATCAATTTGGATAGAATCTATATCAATCTAATGCTTCTCTGTTTTTTTTTTTCATCCTGAAAACCAATAGGCCTATAGATGGTATTTGGGCGAAGACTAAAATAGGTCTTTAGAAGACTACACGACGAGCAGACCAACAGACCTGAAATCTATAGAAAATGCAGACCAATCTTGTTGGATTTTTTAAACAAGGCCATAGCTAAATTGGAAAATGCAATAGAAATGAGCTGAATTTTCTACGGAAATCTCACTACTTTTTGTAAAAGCTTTTTATTTTTTTTATATTTTTCTTTATTGCAATTTTTTTATAAATAGTTTTTGTAAACTTTATTTTTCTAATAAAGGTTGGGTGGCGTTGCCTCCCTCTTCATAAAAAAAAAAAAACAAGAATTTCCTACATAAATCTAGCAAGTTGGCTAAATCTTATTTCCAAGCCTATTGGCTAAAAAAAGAATCTTTATGGGCCTTCTTTTGTTTCCCTCTCACATGATATCGGCTGGAAAGATATTGGATTGATATAAATCTACTCAAATAAGCTGTCCACTCCATAAATCTAATGAAAAATCTAACCCCGTTATGCAGGATTTTCCAAACAAGCTCTTAATGGGATCCTAATGCTTGGGGTCGGTTGGAATTAGGAATAGCTTAAACATTAATGGGATCCAAAACCAAAGACAACGATGGATATGGGATCTAATTTTGAACCTAAACCTATTGGAAACAGCAGAATCTTAGTCTAAATGTGGATTTTCGTCGGAATTTTTTCAAATTTTTAATGTTTGTTGGGAAAGTGTTATTATATCTGTGCAGCATGTAAATGAAAACTGCACTAACACAATTGAACCCAAAGTATGAATATGATTTGGTAAGGATGTGATATTTTTCGTAAAATTAATCGCTACTAAAATAATTTTCAAATCTAGTCTCATGGAACCAAATAATTTTATTGGGTTAAAAAGAAAATGAATGTGAAATGATTTGTATAATAGCCATAGTACATACGAGAAACAGTGCTGATACGTCTATGGTTTAGGATGGCAACATACTAAATCAAGTCAACCTAGTCATGGTTATCAAGAATCTTATATTGTAAGAAAAGGAATCCCTTGATAGAACTAGATGATAAAGTAAAAAAAAAGTCATCAACTGACTACAAAATAATAGCTTGGATTAAGGCTTGTTGGTCATGATTACATCTACCGAATGTACAAATAGTAGAGGCACTATAGGTAGGGTGACCCATATTTTCTTTCCTTTTCATTTTTTTTTTTTTTGACTGAAAGAAAGGTAAAGACCATCCAATTTATTAAATTAGAGGATGACCCATATTTTTTTTGTTCTTCTTAGATTGCTAGTTATAATGATCAATTGAATGTAATCTTTTCGATTGTTTAGCTGGTCCTGGATGGAAGGTTATTATTGTTCCATTTTAAATAAAACAGTAGACCAGCCATTGCAAAAGAATGGTAATATGACATCCGGAAAATGTTACGTAACATAAGAGTCGGAAAGCTAATTTAACAGATAAAAATTTCAAGATAAAGATAATGATGAATGATTTCAAGTTTCAATATATCTTATGCCATAAGTACGACTGCAAAGATAATGAAGACAAACCAATTGTCGTGAATATCAAACATAGAATTTTACAATATATCAGGTAATAATTAATAGTCAGTCTATTTCTCAAGGAAAGCAGTTCGAGCTAACCTCAGTGAAACTACATAAGACAGACCCTAGTGCAAGTTCTGATGGACAACTTGGGATGAAGTACCATCTTCTTTTTTTTTATCATCTATGGTGTCCCTAGTTGCTAATCATATATAGAAGGTATCTGTATCATCTACTACACCTACACCTGAGAGCAATGAATCACTTGAATATAATTTCAATTTGAGCTTCTCTCTTTGTCTAACATAGCAAATTAGGGAGCTGTTAAAGAATATAATTTATACTAGTACAGTCTTTAGCTAACCTAGCATGCCCTAAAATTCCTAGGACCTACTGTCCTATCACATATTTTAAGATGGTGCAACAATAACAAATGAAGAGTAATGAAAACATAAGGCTCCAATGCATGAAGCAGCTATGTTTTAAGATCCATGTTAAAGTCATAAGCGTATGGGCATCCAACAAAATAATTTGTTTCGTTTAAGAGCCATAGCCATGAAGCTAGAATCATCTTCTAACTAATTCATATCTTTGACAGGAAAAGGAAACACAACAAAATATAATGAAATGAAGAGGAGGATGTCACCTTCAAACTAGAACTGTTTGCACTAATACGATGGCAGCTGGATGGCATCAACTCTTTCCCCCTTTTTTTTTAAAAGGTAGTTTAGACGACCGAAACAATCATATGCTGCAAATGAGGCCCATAACAATAACAATTTAAAAATATCTGTTTGAAAAAAGTAACCCTTGAATCCTGGAGGCCACAATTGATATTTTCAGATCATGAGAATTGCTTATCCGGGTAATTTCTTCAGATCTTTCCTCGTCTTTTTGATTGTTATTATGGCTCTGTATTCCAGTGACTGTAAAGATGGAGTTTTTTGTTTTGTTTTGTTTTGTTTTGTGTGTGTGTGTGTGTGTATCGGTGTCTCACACACAACAAGTGTGAGTACAGTCAACAAAATCAGAAAAAAAAAATTGGCCTAAAACAAAAGGAGCGAATAGATGGTTCTCCCATATAAACCCTCCAAAGGATAAGCCATAAAGGAGGCAACCCAGTCTGCAGCAGTGCCTCTCGGTAAACATGAGTGGACCGGAAGAAGCCACACTCTTTCGTGAGTCTGCAGATATCGTGGAGCAGCAGCAACCCGCCAGTACTGCTTCACTGGCCATGAACCTACCCGATCACCATAGCCGAGTTTCTCTCAGGGATGATGCGATCGGCACCTAAAATAAGCAATTGATGCAAGGTAAGGCAAGCAATGAAGTTCCCCAAAAAGGGCCCAGATGGACTGGTTATCCACAACTGGTAGCTTTGGAGCGGGATGCGAATGTGTTGGGCCCAGCAATATAACTTTTTGGGCCAAGAAACTGTGTACTGAGCCTTTCTTGCAACAAAGCCGGCATAGTTGGAATTGGCTGCACTCTCTTGACATTGAGAAGGTAAAGAAAAAAACACCCACGTATTTTGTCCCTCTGGATGTCAAGTTTCACTGAAGCAGACGTACACTAAATGTAAAAGATATTCGAAAGCTCTTGTTTCTCTGCTATTCGTAGAATCTATTTTGTAGAAACTAGCAAATCATAAATTCATCATCTTTTTTGCCGATAATCAGGTATTATGATTATCCTGAAGAACCGACAGACAACTAAACATCTTTAATCGGTCGAGCCTTCGAACTTCAGAGAATAATCACTTGATTATAAGGAAATTGTGAATAAAATCCATAGGAGCATATTGCTCAAGATTTATATTAATATTTGGTCATCTCTAGGAGCAATAGACACTATTATTTGAAGTCATCCGAGAAACTTTATTGCCAACACTGAACCAAAAACAAGTTCTACGCCGTGCTGAGCGTTACCACCTGTGGATGATCGGCTGGTGGTTTCTTCTTCTTCTTCTTCTTCTTTTTCTTCCAAGGTATGTGGACCTAATGGACTTCCAAGGGCTAACAACAATGCCAATTAGTGTGCAGCAGGAGGTTCATCGTTATATGCTCGGCTATCTGCCAATTACTTCATAGGAACTCAATTTCCTATGAAGTATAAATTTTAGGGATGCAACATGGGCTAAAGTATAAATGAAAGAATATTAGGATGTGTTTTAACTGGATTAATTAAGTTAGGCCTCCAGTTCATACTTAATTGGATTCGTAAAATTCCTGAACTGTCCCATCCCAGTTATAATCTTGATGACGTCGATGCCCTTGAACTCCATTTATGCTTCTATAAAGATGAGGTAGACTCTGAAGAAACTAGTAGATTTCGAACAAAGAGAAACTAGTAGATTTCTTTTGCGGAAATGCAGCGCTTTGCCCCTCAAGGTCTCCATGGTTAAACACAAGGAGAAGATCATGCGAAGACCATATTTTTCAAGAAAGCCCGCACTCTACCAAAAAACTGTTGAAATTTAATGCAAGCAAGACCTTCTGTTGCCGGGTACCACAAGAGGTGTTTCTTGGGCAATTCTATCTTTAGTACGAAACGAACACAGCTTAGGCACAACCAATTTTTCTTGTTTTTCCTTCCTTTCTGTGAAAAATTGTCGCACTCCTGAAGGTGGAACCATGAACTCCAATTACGAAATTTTGAGGCTTGGGTGTGATATTTCGGAAGTGGTTCAACTCTTCATATGTCGAGTCTTGATTAATCTATCGAGTGTGCCTTAAGAGGCAAGTCATATCGATGCATGATGTACAAATGCATGTTGTTGCTGCATGCATGCGCATCTCACAATACTCATCAATAGATGTTTGACACTTCAACTGATAAAATGATCATGTTCTATTTGAAAGGACACCACCAAGCTTCTCCTTAGCATTTGTGATCATATCGTTGCTCCTAATGTTTGCATGCGAGTCGACACCTATCCTTGTCATAATTTTGCTCTTTTAACACTGTATGTATCTATATGATACAACAATGTGGACCCTTTAGCGAGATCAACACCCCACCAAATTGTTTACATTCAAAAGAAGCAAAGAAGGGCCGTCTCCCACGGGGCGCTACCACAGCCACCTTATTATTAATATGTTTGCTGGAGTTCGAGTCAACAAACTAGACTTCTATGTTTGTCCATTGACCAACTCTAACATGGTAAGGGCCCATTAGACTCGACGCGAACCACACGGCCCCGGCATCGGCCAGCAAAAGTCGCTCTCCTTCGCAGCCATGCGGGTGGGGTCCTCTTTGTCCAATTTGATCAAATTCCTGCTCGTTTGGAACTTTGACTCGAAGTTTAAAGGTTATCATTTGGCGACTGGGTTGTTTTCTTCGCGGCTTATTACTCGGAAGATTTTTTTCTGGCTAGACTACGGGGTTGTGCCTATGCCTTTGCGCAATATTTTGTTTTTTTGTTTTTGTTGGCTGTTTGCACACTCAACAGGCATGAGCCGCTGATGTACTGAAGGGGAAAAAAAAAAACTACGAGTTAGCAATGCATACAAGGAACTACTTTGAAGTGGAAGGTTGAATTAAGGCAACAACAAAGACGGTATAAGCATAACAACAGCTATTATATCCTAAGATATGATGGCACATCTGCACGATACTGAAGAGTAAGGTTGTTAGTAGATAAAAAAAAAGAAAAAAGAAAAGAAGATTCCAGATTGATAGTCTTGGATAAAGAGGGAGTTTATACATTGACATGGAAATTTATTATTCGGTCTAGACCAATACTGCTGAGGGCTATCCAAATTCAATGCAAGTATAAACTCATCGACTTATTGAGAACATTTTTCCAAAGGAGATCCTCCTACCAATGGTTCATCTTTCAGTCTTCCTGTTTCCAAAGAAATTCATACAAACAAATATGGTCACAAATATGTAGCATTCTCTACTGAACGGGATATCAATGAAAAGGTCCTGGCCTAGTAGACTTACTACCAGACCTCTGGGTGCAAGTCAACACCTGGTCCTTTTTCTTTGACTGACTTTAACATGCGGTCCTTTGACCACTACCATTTTAGTCCTACAAATATACTTATACTCATATTGCATACATTTATAGTAGTTTTTGTACACAGTTATATTTGTATGTGCACAATTATTTGCAACTGTATACATATTGGGATATAACCGTGTGCAACAACTGCAGATCGGAAATTAAAGAAATTTTGAAATTTGGAGAAGGTTTTAAAGTCCTAGTCAACAGGGACTAAAAGTTCTAATCTAGTCGACCAGGATCCAACTGCTACATAATGACCTAAGATATAATGACAAAATTTATCAGGACCGCCACATGCATAGATGTCATAATTTCATTTACAACCTCGAGTGACCTTCTTCAAGTCTTTGGATTTAGCATCTACTTTCCCTAGAACTAGAAAATAGAATCATATTTAAGGTCTGACTAAGGGTTACCATGGGTGCAAGTAACGCAATCAAGGTTCAATATTTTTACTTTTGATGCAAACACCTTGCTTTTTCCTAGTAGCAATTTTGACGGTAAAAAGTCACTATAGTGCTAACAGTGCACGCCCCTCATCAAGTTAGCTAGGGAAGCAAAATAGATGTCACACCTAAACCTATTGAATAAAGAAAAAATCATGTCCAGAAGAGTCCGACCTGCATAAAATTACATACGTTTTCAAGACAATTTTATTATGTTAGGTTCTCACGTAATAAACTAGTAAGGTTCATGCAAATCCCAGACTCGCCTAAACTAAAAATAATAGCATGCATCTTTGACAGGGAGGAAGGCCAACAACTGAATATTATCACCAATCAGTTGCAAGTAAACAAGATATTAACACAGTAGCTTTCAAAAGGAAGATTAGAAAAAAGTGTTAAAACTAGTGGCAGCTAAAGGTATGTAGAATAATGAGCGTCAAGAGATGAAGAATTTTCTAAGCAATCAATAAGTGGGACAGTAGAAATCAAAACCATCATCCGGGCCAGTTGTATAAGTACTAGACGACTTGACTGACCTGTCCTCCGTTGAAAGTGCTCTACTGTTGGTAGTGAAACCTCCTGAATGCTGGTTGAACTATTAACGTTCTATACACAACAAGGAAGGTCCATTGCTTTGGAAATTTAGCATATATAGTTGTACGGTTGACCATATGTCCTGAATGCAGTACTGAACACGTGAAGTGAGAGATTGCATTCAGATTTCTGGCTAATAGACTGAGCTTGAGGCAAACAATTATGTTGTGTGTTTTCTAAACAAACAAACAAAAAAAAAAATTGTTGCATGACCATTCAACAATCAAAATATAAGATGAGATGTAGGTCTGGATTTAATGTTTCTAACGTTTACTCCCTTGATTTTTTTCTTCTTTTAAGGTGTCAATAGCTTGCAAGAGATAAATACGGTGTCGGCTTGAAGAAGAAATATATCAGTTATAACAAGAAAATGCTGCCTTCCATCTGTTCGCATGGTGCGACACCTTAGTGAAAGTGAGAGTTGTGCTGTTGATACAGCAGTAAATTGTGTGGCATGACTCCATATGAGCAATAGAAAGATAGAATCCTAGCTAAAAAGATCTACATTTCTAGCATGTTCCACAGATCAGAAGAGAAAAGTACTTGAATAATCTCAGAATAAAAAGTTACATGGTGATCAAATGCCCTGCAAACTAAGCAAGTTCTATAGCGTGGGATAGATATGGAGCATATGTGGACGATCAAGGTTAAGTTTAGACTACCAACAAGTTTATCCATGTTGTCTTTCATGTGAGAAGATACGAAATATATCAGGAAGAATATTAGAAGAGCATGGGTCTCCACAGATTCTTCTCTCCTTGTGCATCCTTGTGGAAAGACGTAATGAGTGAAAGAGCAGCAACAAGAAGCAAGATAGGAAAAAATTACCGAAAGAAATAAGGAGGAGTGGAAGGGCAGCAACCACGAACCAGTAGGCACAAGTAACGTGCAACTCTCTTCAACAAAGATTTGGATGGGAGCCGATCGACATGGTGGGCTCCCACGCACATCCTATTCAATGCTTTCCACGGTCTTCCCCCCACGACTTCACTTATTCTTGCGTTGAAGGACGAACACGGAATGACGGGAAAGACCGGCAAACCTCGCCTCCCTCCACCTTCTCCTCTTCCCCTACAATGATAGCCCACAGGCCCCACACTAATGTAAATATTGGCTGCACTCATAAGAATATAACACAATAATAACTTAGGCCCATCTCTCCCCCATTAGTAATAACAATTAATATTTTTTTTCATGAATACTGAATATTTTTTCAAAATTAATATTTGCATATATATCTCCGTAAAATATTTATTTTACTATTCTAATTTTTTTATCTTTATTTTTGCATATATATATATATATATCCACACCATCTAATGCTGTTAAAAAAAAATAACAGTTTTAAATTAAAATGACTAAAATATTCTTAATGAGCAGATGTACAAAAAGCAATATGAAGAACAAAAAAGTAATTTCAAAATTCTACTTTATATTTAATTAAAATAATTATGGGTTTTATTAATGATGTTAGAAGAACTGTTATATTAGAAGGATTTGTGCAAAAACAGTATTTTATGAGGATACAAAAATAAAAATAAATTTGAAGAGGATATTATGCAAATTTAAATTTTTTTAAAAAATATTCATACCAAAAAAACCTTAATTAATAATAGTTAATAATAATAAAAATAATTATTGTTAATAATTATTATTGATACAGAAAAGAATACCCCGCACGAAATGAGTTTAGTTGATTGCCACCCATCATCAAACTTTGACTTTGACCATTGACCGGGGAGACACTAACCTTTATACCACGTCGAGTTGGAGTATGCTTATTAGAATAAGTAATGAGATTATGAGACCCAACGTCGTCCTCCCCATCTTCTCCTTCGACCACTCCCTCCCCTTCAAAATCTCCTCCTCCATTGTTTCAACACAACTTCTATATTCATAGAAGCAGAAGATATAGAAACAGCAAAATAGAGATAGAGTGAGGGTTAGAACAAGGAAGGGAGAAGAGAAGGGAGATGGGAAGGAAGGGAGAGAGGTTTGTGAAGATACCGAGCTATTTCCGGTGTCCGATATCGCTGGAAGTGATGAAGTCGCCGGTGAGCCTGTGCACCGGCGTCACCTACGACCGCATCTCCATCCAGCGGTGGCTGGACTCCGGCAACACCACGTGTCCGGCCACCCGGCAGAACCTCCCCTCCACCGACCTCGTCCCAAACCTCACCCTCCAGCGCCTCATCCACCTCTGGTCCTCCCCGCCCTCGTCATCCTCCGCCGCCGCCGCCGTCCCCCACCTCAACCGCGGCGACGACATCCTCCGCGAGCTCCGCTCTTCCGCTGCGGATCCCCTCCCGGCACTCCGCAAGCTCGTCGAATTCTTCTCCGACGACGAGAACGACGAATTTGAGAAGAATAATCTCGTCAATGCCGGTGGTTGCGCCGCCGTTCTGGTCTCCGTTCTTGCGAGGAAGAACGACGACGAGGAGGCCGGATTGGAGACGTCGGAGGCGGCGATTAGGGTTCTTGCTCTGATCTTAACCTCCGATTTTATCGAAGAGGCCAACACGAAGATCGCGATCTCCGCCCTCGTTTCAGATCTCAACGCATTGGTTTCCACTTTGGTCTCCGTACTGAAAAAGGGCAGCAGTCTCGAATCGCGGATCGACGCGGCCACGGTTCTTGAATCGGTACTGGGGTTGCCGGAGGCGGCGAAGGCGAAGTTGGTGATCGCCGAGAAGGAGGAGGTCATCGCGGAGCTGATCCGCTTGATCGGGCCGTCGGATGATAAAGGGACGATGGATCGGAGGGCGGTGCAGGCAGGGCTGGGGTGCCTGGCCGGGATCGCCGAGGTAAGGCGTGCGAGGGTGCGGATAGCGCGGCTGGGGGTGGTGCCGGCGGTGACGAGGGTGCTGGCGGCGAAGGCGGAAGTGCTGCCGGCGGCGGCGGCGGAGAGGGCGATGAGGGTGATGGAGGCGGCGGCGGGGTGCGCGGAGGGGCGGGCGGCGATCTGCGAGGCGGCCGAAGAGAGCGTGGGGGCGGTGACGGGGCGGATGATGAAGGCCGGAAGGGAGGGGGCGGAGGCAGCGGTAGCGGTGCTGTGGACCGTCTGCCACCTCTTCCGGGACCGCCGGGCGGTTGAGGCGGCGGCAGCGGCGAACGGCGGGCTGACGAAGTTATTGCTGTTGATGCAGAGCGGGTGCTCGCCGGCGGCAAGGCAGATGACGGCTGATTTGCTCAAGATATTCAGAGTGAATTCTAAGAGCTGTCTTCCTGGTTATGATACAAAGACTATCCACATCATGCCCTTCTAAAAACCGATCGAGAGAGATCCTTTTTTTATTTTTTGCTCCCATTAAAAAAAGTGGATTTTTCTAAATGGATAAAGGGTGTTTTTAATTTTGCTTGATCAAAAGAAAGAGGGAAAAAAATTGAAGAATCTTCTAATCCAATTTTACGGACAAATTTGCAAGAGTCTGAATCCTCTTTTTCTTTTCACAAGTTTCCTTTTTTTTTTCCCGATTATGGGGAGAAATTTTGTTGTTTTTTCTCTATGAATGATGAGAGAGGAACCAGTTATCATAGATCGTGACATTGATTTCTTGTATTCAATATTTTGACAGGCTTACAAATCATGGAACTACTATATATTTACATAGTAATCACATGGTTATCAACCAAAGAACACGAATATTCACCCTTTGATGCTAAGAGTATAGGAGTACTTATAGGTTTAAGTGGTTAATTCCTAGTGTATCTCATTCTCATGGCTTGTACTTGTTTTCTGGTTTCGTGAGGGAACATTAACAAGCTTTTGATGAAAACATGAGCTAAACTTGCGTGAGTGTCATCGGTTAACATCCAGAAAATCTCTTTGATCTTTTTTGGTTCAACACCTCAAACGGACAATTAGACATGCAAGAGTGTGTTGTTGATTCAAATTCAGATGATCACATTTCCATCCTTATCGTACATACATATATATATATATATATATATATATATATATATATATATATAGAATAAGCAACATAACCTCTGCTTTTTATTTTTATTTTTATTTTTCTTTCTTTCGTCGACAACATAGATATCTTGATAAATTATGTTGGCTAACATAAAGAAGAATGCAGCCCTAGCCATCCATCAAAAAAAAGATTGGTGGCTAATCCTTTAACAAAATCTAACCATCTAATTCTAATCTAGTCCAAACTCTCCATCCCCCAATTTCTCATCCTCATTGTATCATATACTCTTTTGCAGAAAATATTGGACATCTCGATCTTGGATCAAACCAGTCTCCTTCACTTCGGCATGAATTGAGGTAAACAACCTCGGCGACGGCCGAATAGCCAATCGGCACGTGCCGACAGAGACTAACAGTTTTGGCAACCAGTAGTTATGACAGCACTGCTGTCGACACACGATCAGCACCGTATGTTGCCCCTCCAGAATGATTCCTACGCTGTAAATGTAGGATTAGCTATTAACACATGTCACATAACATCAGATGACAACAAAGCAGATTATCCTATATAAAAAGATAGTCCAAGGATCCTCAAGTATGCAATCTCTTCTATTCAGAGAACTCGACTTTGTTACAATTTTTTTTTCCATGTTATTGCCTCATTATTCTAATTTAAGCATCGGAGGGTCCTCCATGCTCGCAGACTTCTTGTAGGCTATTTTCAAAGAAGATCACCTCGCCGTGCACCTTGGCCAATCAGTTCAGCTCAGATCATATCGACCTCAGAGTTATCTGACATGTGTTCTGACCTCTATCCCAAGTTCTGGGGCAACAATTCCTATGAAGCAGCGACTGGCCCTTCCCTCAGCCAGCTCCCCTTTCCTCTCCTCTCTCCCTTCCACCTCAGCCACGCAACGTCTCCTCCTTACAAATAAGGACCTAATAATGAATCTGTATATGGCCTATTCTCCACATACGACTCGAGCCGGAAACAATTCAGAGGAGACTTTGAGTAGAGACCAAAAAAGATGACATTGATGATGTAGCCGAACAAGATCCCAACATGGGCACGCTTCCATTTTTCGCTCGCCATTATGAATCTGCTCTTGAAAACTCGAATCAAATCATATCTCTCACAGACTTGAGAGCCAATCACAGTTTCCGAAAAAGGAAAGAGATCATATCTGGCAGACTTTCCTTTATGTCTCTCCCCCAATCTTTCCTTCTTCATATAAATCTGGCGTCCAACTTCTTTCTTCGCTTGGTCTATCTACCGACCATGGCTAGAGAAAAGAACAAAGGATTGGATGAGGCCCCAAGAGGTACTCAAATAAGGTAAATGCAGCTGCTACTCAAATACATCTTCAGAAAGATACCAGCTAAAGGAGCAGAGAGAAAAACCCAACAGGAGAATACTTAGTTTAAAAAAAAAGGGAAGGAAAAATGAAACAGTCATGAGATCACTATAAGAGGAAAGGGAGGTGTAAGAGAATGAGCACAGGCATTGAAGACCAAGGCTTACTTCAAGAGCTCGAGGAAGACACAGAACTCACTGGTCACAAGTTAGAAGAAGATTCAGGGAGATATTTCATGATGACATTCTAGACCATGGCAGTGCTTCCACTTACTTGAGCTCCTTTTTAGTGTCCTCAACATACACCAAAAAGCAGGCTAACAATGTTTTTTAGTTTGTGCTATCAAACTAGCCTATAGTATGAGGTAGAAAATATTGGATGCCAAACTTCTCATATTTCAGTTTGCAATCTCAGACCTACTATGGTGGTAATGTGGTAAGACTCCGAAAGATCAACTGAGAAACAAGTACATCAAAAGGAACTCAAGAGTGGCAGAACTTGAGAATAAAATCAAAGAAAACCAGTTGACATGCTATGGTAGATGTAGTGAAGAAGATCTGAGGAAGTGCCAACCAGGAGACGTCCATAAATTTAGCTTGAATGATCTAGAAAGAGGAGGAAAACACCCATACTGACATGAACAACAGTGCGAAAAATAATTAAAGCTTGAAGCAACAATGGAGGTTACCTTAAAATGAAAAACTAATAGGATGATTCATCAAGTTGGCTCCAATTTCATTGAGGACAAGGCTCGACAGTCATTGTATGATTATGGCAATTTGATGCCTACTATTGTTACATCCTTAACACCAAGAAAATCATGTTCAACTGAGTGCACCTTGCACCCTAAGCAAGGAAAGAGAGTTGCAACACTAGCTATTTCACTACAATAAGCCCCCCGGAAATGCCCTGGTGAATTTTGTCTGTAATGGTGAAACAATGAAAGAAACAATCAAGCACACAATAACAATTCTAAGTGGGAACCATGGATTTCTGGAGGGAAGAGGACAATGCACTATTTCCTCATGCCATCACCACCACAGCACCACTCAGTCACAAGCAATCAGGCTGGCAGCAGCGATGACATGGGGCACTAGTGGACGAGTGAATAGCAGTTGCCAGCTTACCTCTTGTCCATAAAGTGGAATCATCCCCATAACTAATTCTTACCAAGAAGAACATTGATAAAACATCACATATGAAAAAACATTCAAGTCGTAAACAAGGTTGCATAAATAAGATTGGTTTTAAACAGACAAAACAAGAACAATTGAGCTACGGGTTAATAATCACAAACATTTCCAAAATGAAAGTAAAGTCACAAACATTTCCAAAATGAAAGTATAGTCACAAACATTTCCAAAATGAAAGTAACGTATTAATGGGCATATCTACATGATACAATATCTACCACATCAACATGGTGCATCAACTTAGTATTATTCAGATTAATGTCCAATCAAACACTTCGCACTTCTATTTCATGCAACATTCGAGTGCATGAGGAAATATAAACGAAAGTAGATAAAAATATTCCACAAGACACAATATCCCGAATCTGTTTAAGTTCACTTATGTTTACTATAAATACCCCTCAGGGTCCCAAATTTTGAACATTACTACACATACTCCATAAATTGAGCTAGTTCTTAATTAAAGGTGATCATGGGCCGGGCTCGGCCTAAATTCTATTCATTTTTAATCGGGCTTCAGGCCAGGCCTATGTAATATTTGATATTTTCTGTGTCCAAGCCCAGCCCATGATCAGCTATGTTCTTAATATAGGGTTTAACCACCCACATGTGATGATCAAACAAGTACAGGAGGGTGATTCCACTTCAAAGGGTATACAAAATATCAAAATGATACAGTTTGAGATAGCCTTTAGAATCATAATTAGCAGGCAAGAACACATACTGTGATGTCTATGATGGGCACAAAAATCTGAAGTTCTTGTAGAACATACTACAATGTATGGATGAAACTCTAGTGCAATGACCTGATACTCCAAAATAACAATCAATGCAGCAACTACATCTTGCTCATTCCACTCTCAAGGAAGTCCATTCCAGTGTTTGGAGCTGACTATCCAATATGCTAGCCTTTTCTAGCATTATAAGCAAATAAGCAATACAAATGCAGAGTTTCAGCAGATTAAAACTAAATTCTAGATTTCTGCAACTGAAGCAAGAACTTATAATATTGACAATCGACTAAGAATATATCGAGCAAATTAACAAACAACCACAGTAGCTCAAAAGAAAAAAGACACAGATCAGCACTAATAAATACACTTCAGCTATATGCTCTTAAAACTCTTATCTTCATACGATAGACAGAGGAATTTACTAGGAGTCCTGCTCGGAAAGCATTCTCTCATGAAAAGATTAAGAAGACAAATAGCAGAGGAAAGATCAATGAAGCAACAATTGCTTCCTCTGAGATGCTCTTTTCTTTGCCACTGCAATCGCTTGTTCTCTTTTCTGAGATATGTCCTTTATTGCCTGCTGATACTGCAATTCGATAAGTTCCAACTGGAGTCTCAGCTCCTCATCATTTTCATGTTGCTCAGCCAAAACCAATGAAGAACCATTTCTTGGAAAGCCAGAAAAGGTTGATGTGACAACATCATTGAGACCCATATCTTTCTGATCAACGTTCGTGCCATTTTCAACTCTTGAGAGTGCCCCTTTAACCTCTCCCTCCATATTTAACCAATTATAATCCACAAGGCTCCATGCAGAGGACCTACAGGAACCTGAGGACTTCTCACCATTTCCTTCAGAATCCTGATCAGCTGACACAAACACCACATCCCCAAAATCACCATTCCCCCTAACATGATCAAGTCTCTGATGGACCACAGCACCATGCACTGGCTGATCAGAGCCTTCTGTGGATCTGAAATCAACAAATGAAGGGGAGACGAAAACATTGGCTGCTTCAGAGATACTCTGAGAAGATTCATCAGAGCTTTTTCCACACTCAACCAACTGCAGATCCTTGAGCTGATATACAAAAGTTCGGGTTCCATCTAGAGTTACCAGCTGACTGATGGCAATGCATGGTTTCCACACAGGTATCAAGTTGATAATTAATGAATCAATTAACCCTGCTATGACCTTTACATCCTTCTGTGTCAGTTCAAGTTGCTCAACCATTTCACCAGCAACTGAAAGAGAAGTATCACTGTCCAGGTAAAACAGGAAATCAACATTCTTAGCACTACCTGCTTGCAGAAAAAAAGGAATGCATTGATGAATTAGCATCCGCATGTTTAAAAACCACTATGATGAGACCAGAATAGCTGCAGAAGTATAGGAATTACCTTCCCGATTAGCAATCCGTAAATTCAATGATACAGAATTTGTCTCCTTCCTCTCCCCTTTCAATCTAAAGTCACCATCTTTTCTTTTCTTTCGGACCTCCAAAATTAACAAGTGCGAACCTTTACCATCGGAATTTTCAATTACAGTGACAAGTGCAGGCTCATTGTCATTGTTGTCGTCATCACCATCTATATGAAACTGCATTTGTTGTATGCTACTCTTTGGCTCTTTTGAATGAACACAATGGTCTTCAGAGGCACTTAATCTGGTTTTGATTTTGACAATATCTGGCAAATGCAAAGAATGGCTTCCTTGATTTCCATTTGACCCATCCAAGAGAAGAAAAGGGTCCTTTAAAAGGTCCCATGCTGGTAATCGCTGAGAAGCTGGAACAAGGCACTTCTCTATAAAAGCTTTGACTTCTGGATCTTGTACCTTCGAAAGAGCACCAGGCTTTATTCCCTATAGAAATCGTTCAGAAAAAACAAATGTCAAGTTCATTGCAAACAAACAATCAAAATCTTATTCTGCAGATGACAATAATCATCATTTATGAAACAAGTAATCACATTTTAATTTTTTTTTTCTTGAATAACACTCATCTAAAGATAACTAGCATTTAAAGTCTTGCAGATGACACCTACAGATGAAACTTTTTTGTATATTTGAGCAGAATTAGAACATTCACTGTATGGGTACTCAAGGGTAACCATTTCCAGCATGCACATCCCAAAGGAGTATATATCTACCAACTCGTTATAATCCTCATCATAGAGTTCTGGTGCCATAAACTCAGGAGTCCCTGCAGTTAAAACAAAATATCATTAAAACCAAATTTAAAACCAAACTTGACTAGTATCCTTCAAATAAGTATTGACGGACCCTCAGATACACTAGAATGAGAACTAAAAGCACATCATAACACCCATATTCCAATTGCATCCAGTAATAGCAAAGAAATAATTTGGTAAGTCAGCAATCTCATTTTTTTTTAAAAAAAAATAAAAGCCAAAAAAATGATGCTGAACTTTTCTGTTGTTCCTCTCTTAATTAACTTATTTAGCCCATAAAGGAGTGCTAGGGAAGTGCAATATCTTTTGATTGCATTTTTTTAACTATCATATCCTTAGTTTCCTTCATTTAAATAAAAAATGTTGGCCAAATTGAAGAACATGACTATGAAAAGCAAAAAAAGGGCTGCCCAGTTCTCTCCGTTGCAGGGTCTGGAAAGGATCAGGTGTATGGAGCCTTATCTCTCGTATAAGGAGAGGCTATTTTCATATTTTCAGCCCATGACCCTCAAGTCACAATAGAGCAACCTTAGCATTGCACCAAGGCTGACCCTCTAACATGACTATTGCAAGAAAGAAAGCAAAACTTCGTACCAATTACACTCTGTGCATTGGATTGCTGCATGACAGTCGCCAACCCAAGATCCCCAATCTTCACCTCTCCATGGTTTCCATTAATGAAAATGTTATCACACTTCAAATCCCTATGTATGATGGGTGGGTTCTGACTATGGAGATAGTTCAATCCCATCAGAATCTGCCTCGCCCATCCCTTCACTGCTTTCATGTCCACCTTCTTGTGTTTTTTACGGTACCTATTTTACAGAAACCATGTCACCAACCCTAATAAATGATAAATGAAACCCATCATCAAAAAGCCAAAACAAGAAGATTGGAGAATTCGACCATACTGTCTCAAGCTGCCAGACATGAACAATTCCGTGATGATATTCATAGTCTTCATTTTATCATCAACCCATGAAGTATAAAATTTCATAATGTTCTCATGTTTCAGAGATTTCAAAAGATGCACTTCCGAGTACAATCTCTCCAAGCTTTCCGGAGAGTGCAGCAAGTCATCAATCCTAACCTGGTTCCAAGCTACCTCAATTCCATTGACTTCATCAAATCCCTTGTAGCTGTTATTACAGTACCATCAAAGATTATCAAGCATGAATCATTGCAAGAATTGATGTAAAACATCGAGCATAAATATAAACCCAATTATAACTTATTTACAAAACGGTAGATTGAAGAAACTTACACAGTCTTGAATGCGCCTTTTCCTAATATCTCCTTAAACTGTCAAGAAAATCAATAATTTTCACCAAAAAACAAAAAAAATCAAAGCTTTACTCAAGGAGAATACCAAAGTATCAAATAAACTAGTACGGAGAAAACAAAAAGGAATTCAGAGACAGAGAGTATTTACACAAGCATAGCGCCGGGTGGGATCAACATCGATAACGTCAGGATCCGGCGGATCCGGCTGCTCGTCGGCCCCGTCGGCCAGGACCTGGCTCATCGTCTCGGCGAAGAACCACCAATGCGAACTCTCA
Source organism: Phoenix dactylifera (assembly GCF_009389715.1). Lineage (NCBI taxonomy): Eukaryota > Viridiplantae > Streptophyta > Magnoliopsida > Arecales > Arecaceae > Phoenix > Phoenix dactylifera. Next base: position 1,494,457 of record NC_052401.1, on the reverse strand, counting down.
GAAGCGACAACAAAGCCGAAGACCGTAAAACGGGAGACAGTTCTACACGAGCAACAAAAACCCCCCCGGATTAGGCAAGGAACGAAAACTCTTAACCCAATCCCCACCGGATTCCAAACCAAAAAAACCGCGGATTCGAATCCAGAAGCCTAAAAAGGAAAGAAAGAAGGAATCGGTGAAGAGTAACCGAACCGTATCAGGCGCGCGCGAGAGAGATTCGATCGAAAGCCCCAGCGAGGGGGCCGGGGGCGAACCCTAATCGGAGCGGGGTGGGGGAGCGAGCGAGGGAGGAAGAGCCCTGGAAACCCCTCGCGCGACCCAACAAACTCTCGACCAAGGATCGCGGGACGGGCGCTTCTTTCGCTCCGCGGCTTTTACAGAGAGTTCCGTTGGAGAGGGGGATAACCGGCGTTCATTTATACGTTATCTCAGTACTGCGCACGCGTACGCGGACTCAACGCCGGTGACGTGACGCGAACGGAAGGAGCGCGAATTGCGTTTGAAGGGGAAATACAAATCCTAGCCTGCCATTTGGTGCAAGAGATTTGATGCAGGACTACTATGCCTGTAGGGCCATTAGTTTTTTACTTCTATATGCAACTCCAAATCTAGTAAAATTTATAAAATTTAATATTATGTAAGATAAGTTTTGTATTTGGATTTTTCATACTTTCATTAACGTTTGTTATGCTTTGTTAGTGACTAATTTTGAAGGAATAAAAGGTAATTTTGAAGGCATAGAAGGAATTGCATGAAAATAATAGGATCCATTTGAGAACCAGACTGGTTTCCAATCCAGCGCTATGTAAATTTGACCCAATTCATTTCTTATATAGGTAAGATATAGATTAAAACATAGATTCAAGCCTTTAAATAAGTCAAATCTGGTTAAGGCAATACTTTGTCCCAACCCAACTCGGTAGCACCTCATATTGGGCACTCTAGAGCATGATCTTCTTGCAAATTGTACCAAACTTTTTGCAAAAGATATGTATTTAGGATTCATGGTTGCTATCATCTCAAGCCAATCCTCATGCATTATGAATGATAGAGAAGTGACGCAATAGAGTTATTAATTTAAATCCTAGAGGATATTTTTGATGAACCCCCTATATTTTGAGAGAAGTGACATGATGCAAGTGCCTAGTAAAATCTATCTTCAGCATTGTTGGATTCATTGCTATGCAATTATAATAGCTGATAATAGATAGCATTTACAATGTTTCTGATATTGTTGATTGATGGATAAAGGATACCATAGTCAACACTAGCTTTCTATCAAGAAGTTCAAACATGTTGTGATGGCATGATTTCTGGTTTTGCATTGGTATGACAAAAAGCTTAGGAGATGATTATGAGGAAGAAAAGGATAAGAGAAAGGGAGGAATGGCAGTACCTAGAAGACTTTAACATGAGGACATGTACGGCAAAGTGGTAGATTTGAAAGACCGTTTTGTTATTATGCTACGCCAGGCGAGTGCTCCGGGCTACCTTGATCATATTGGAGGGTGACTCAGCCATCGTGATTAGTTGGGTCCAAAAAGACCCGAACGGAGGGGAGGGGTACCTCCTTACTTCGAGATATTCGAAATATGGTGAGAGATAGAGTGGCCTTTCAGACAAAATATGCGTATCGAGAAGCTAACGGGGCAGCGGACTGAATGGCGACGTATATGGCATGCCACTCAGGAGACACCCTATGGGTAGAGGAGGGCAAATTGCATAGGGCACTGTGTAACTTAGTTTTTGCTGATTCTACTGAGTGTATTCATTCACGTACCATATGAAATACCCATTTTTAAACCAAAAAAAAAAAAAAACATCTACATTACCACCACTACTGTCGCTCTAGCCTTTTACTTCGCAAGCCTCATACATTAGTATCCTTCTATTCACTCAATAAAGTTTAGGCTGTGTCTTCCTGAAAAAGAAGAGGGGAAAAATACACCTAAACGCACCTGAAATTTTTCCATCTTGCATTATCACCACCTTATCTCCAAAAAAAAATTTCAAAGTAGCCATATTGTTATTTTTTGTTACAAGGTGACCTTCTCCGTCGATCTCACTCACATCATTCATGAGCGTGCACAAATGACTGAAATGTCCCCGGAAAAGTGGCTAAATAGGTTTCTAAGACCCTGTTTGGGGAGCTTTTGGAGGGCAAAAAAGCATTTTCTGGCCCTCCAAAAGTACTTTTAGGTAAAAAAGTGCGTTTCGTAAAATTTCCAAGAAGCTGTTTCAGCTTTTGCGGAAAGCTGAAAACAGCTTTTTGGCACAAGCTCAATTTTGGAGCTTACCGAAAACGTTGTTTTCAGCTTTGTCGGGAAGCTGTATTTTTGACCAAAATACCCCCATTTAAAAGTTTATTTTTCCTTCCAAAAATCTCAATCCCACCGCCTCTTTCTCTCTCACCATCCCCCCCTCTCTCTCTCTCCCTCTCTATCTCCTTCTCCTCAATGCCGCCGGCCCTCCTCTTTTTTTCTTTTTTTTTTTTTGGAGGCAGCCACCACGCCGGCCACCCGTGGCTGCGCCCCCCAGCCCCCACCCGAGCCCCCCGCCGCTGCGACCCACCACACAGCAAAAAAAAAAAAGGAAGGGGCCGCCATGGTCGCTGCCTTCCCGGCCGGCCCGCCGTCTCGGCCCCCTCCCGAGGCCCCCCTCCCCCGCGGTCGCCGCGGCACGTCGTCCCGGCTCCCTCCGAGCCCCTCCTCCCCTGCGGTCGCCGCGGCACGCCGTCCCAGCCCCCTCCCAAGCCCCCCTCCCCCCGCGGTCATCGGGGCCCGCCGTCCCGGCCCCCTCCCGAGCCCCCCCTCCCCCGCGGTCGCCGCGGCACGCCGTCCCGGCCCCCTCTCGAGCCCCCCCCCTCCGCGGTCGTCGGGGCCCGCCGTCCCGGCCCCCTCCCGAGCCCCCCTCCCCCCGCGGCCATCGGGGCCCGCTGTCCCGGCCCCCTCTCGAGCCCCCCTCCTCCCGCGGCCGCCGCGGCCCGCCATCCCGGCCCCCCTCCCGCGGCCGCCGCGGCCCGGCCCCCCTTCCGACGCCGCCGGCTTCGCGGGAGAAGAAGAAAGGAGAAGAAGGAAAGAGAGGAAGAAAGGAGAAGAAGAGAAGAAAAAAGAAAAGAAAAAAAAAGGAAAAGGAAAGAAAAAAAGGAGAAGAAAAAAAGAAAAGGAAAGAAAAAAAAAAGAAAAAAAAGAAAAAATAAATAAATAAATATGTATATAAATGAACGAATAAATAAATAAATAAAATAATAAATAAATATATTTCAATGAAATAAAATAATAAATAAATAAATAAAAATATTAGTAATTATTTAACCAATTTTTTCACCTAGTTAGAAAATTTGTTAGAGAAATAAATGGTCATCAAAAGAGTAAAAAATTAATTTATACTAATAATTATAATATTTTATACATTTATTATTGTATTATACTATAAATATAATATTATGTTATGTTAAATAATTTAATATTATATTAAATTATTATCCTATAGTATACAATGTTATAGTACTATATTATAATAATATTATATTACATTACATTAATATTATACTATATTATATATTTATGTATTAATATATATTATATTTTATTATGCACTATTGTATAATACTAGTAATGTCCTTTATGGTCATTTTGTCATACAAAAGTACTTTCTCAGTTTGTTTACCAAACAAATGTTAAAGTGCCACAGCACTTTAGAAATGTAGTTACCAAACAGCAAACAGTTTTTTATAAAAGCTCTACTTCCAACAGCTCTACTTCTAACAGCTCTACTTCCAACAGCTCTACTGCCAACAGCTCTCCCAAACAGGGCCTAAGTATTTTAAGGCATACCTAATTGGCTTTAAGAACACCCCTCCATCTTTCTTAAAAAATTAAAACTCCCTCCTCAATCCCTTTGTTCCCCATCTCGCCTTGCTTCGAAGCAGCTCTCATCCATTGCAGTCCTAATAGGAGGAACTTGAAGCGCCCATACTAAAGCCTAAAAAAATCCCGTGCTTGGTTTGTTGAATCTCTCATGAAAAGTATATCTTCTGTCCCACTTAAATATTGTTTTCCTCCTTAAGCTCTGTTTGGAAAATTCAAAAGAAGCCTGTTGGTCTTCCCAGCCCATATTCTTTTAAAGGCTCGTTCTAATTAGTCTAAGTCTCGCCTGCAGGCCTGCTGGTCTCTAGAAAAAAAAAATCCGTGGAGGTCTTTTTTTTTTTTTTACAGGATTGAAGATAAGAGAGATATATGTTGATATGGTCCCTATCCAAATAGACTTCCCACTCCATGACAAGCCATATTTAAGGTTTTGTAATCACTTATTTTGTGGTGGATGTGCTTGATTTGTGGCTAGATGTAACAAAGATAAAAGTTTTTTTTTTTTCTGTGCTTGTTTAGTTTTGGAATGTGGTTTTGGTGTTTTCTTGTTCTTTTTTTGTCTTTATGCCGAGGAATATGGTTGCTACCTGATATGGGTTCATTACCACGTGCAGTGTGTTCCCTCTCTAGTTTATTCTCTTAGATTAAACCCGTGTTCACGTCCGCTGACTAAACAATGCTAAGCTCATTGCAAACTTTGACTTTTGTTCCTCGCATATTAAACAGTGCGCTGATTGATACCAAGAATAGTTCGCATGTTATTTAGTGCACTTTTGGTTTGAATTTTTAAGATAAAGTTAATGCCATGAGTAACATCTCTATTATTGGTGGGGAGCTGGAGGCGGCATGGAAGGGACTTTCCTTCGCAAGGCACGCTCTGGGTGCAGAGTATATCCACCTGGAGAGCGACGCGGCCTTGGTAATTGAGAAGATCTGTGGGCGACTCTCCGAATCGGATAGGCAGTCCTCCTTGACATACGGCGGATGGCAGAAGACTGCGGCTCCTTTAGGGCCACGCATGTGTATCGGGAGGCCAACTCAGCTGCAGACTAGGTGGCCTCCAATGCAGCACATCACTCGGAAGACTTTTTTTGGGTGAATCAGGCGGATGTTCCTTTTTCGCTTAGCCAGGTTCTTTTTTCTGATTTTCTTAATTGTACTCATATACGTTTGGTGTGACGAGCAGGTGTACTAAAAAAAAAATGATGATGAGCAGTCCCATAGGCTTAGCATCTCTTTATGATTTGCACTTTGAATTCTGTAGGCTTTGATGATTGGTTGCCAGGGGTGGCAATGCATCAAGGAGTATACATATCAAAGGCATAGGTATTTAGGGCAAAAAGAAAGGTTATTGGCATTCATATGAGGGTTAGGTATTTAGGGCAAAAAGAAAGGTTATCAGAATTCATATGAGGGTTACACGGGTAGAGTATTATGAAGTTATTAGATTGGAGTACTGTGAAGTTATCAGACATTTAAACCCTAGCAGCAGTATATTGATGAAGAGCAATCCAAGAGGAAATGGGCAATTCATTCATCGGATATTGCATAGGTGCATTGTAGCTTGCCGGAGTGGGTTTGCAGTAGGATGCAGACCCATCATTAGCTTGCTTGATAGTTGGAGCGATGGCTCGATTGCAGCTCGAATCCATGGCATTCAATCTCAATGCCGGCATTCTAGATTAGAACTCTTTCCTAGCCATTCCTAATCACAATACCAGCATCCCTAGGTTTACTGCCCTACACCTTTACTCATTTCCCATGCCCTAAACCGTCTGGTTCAAAACCCACACAACCAGAGTTTAATGAAAGAGAAGACAATCACAGGCAAGGCACATGATTTATTTAGTAGTCACGAGGAGGTATGAGTTTGCTTTCAAGAGTCATAATTAAGATTATCATTTTAATAACATCAATCCAAACTAGCACATAGATTGAAAGGACGGCATTCCATCTAACCCCCTTTTCAATCAGACCACACATTTGGGCTCCAACACTTGATCTGTTAATCATAAAATCGAGGCATTCAACCATACTTTTGAGTTGACCTGCTTGTGGCCCTAAACCATAGTTTCAAGTAGGAGTCGCCCATGCAGCCTTCGCCGCATTCAAATTACTAGAAAGCATGCTCCAAGACGTTGATGCATGAGATTTCATGTCCACGTTTGAAGCAATGTGTATGAAGAGATAACAGCATAATTTATTTGATTCCACCAAATTAACTGAAACAAAGCACACGCCAGAGTTTCATGGCTACTCTATTTTCACATACATACCTAACCATTTGGAGTTTCCATTGTGTATGTGCATTATATCTAGCACATAATTTGGCTGCACAAGCCTGGCAAAACTTGTCAGCACTGCCACACTTTGATCCCAGATCAAGGACAACACGGTTGATAACTACAGAATACAAGACCATCTTCCCTTATTTTAACATAAGAACAACTTTCAGAAGGAACAATTTCTTCCAAAAGTTTGGATCATGTTCCAAACTATGCTGTACAATTACAAGGATAATTTACAGATGTAAAACAAAATATAGACCTTTTCTTTTTGGTAATGCAACAAAATATAGACCTTAACAAAGGTAATGCAGCAGGAACAAAACATCATAAAGGAAAATGTGATGAATGAGAAGGAAACTTCAACTGCAATTACTAACGAAAGAAGGTGTACATAAAAAAACCCCCCTCCTTGCCCCATAGTACTCTCATATTTGATGATTTTATATACACTGCAATACAACAGGCAAGGGCAGATACAGAGAAGGTGTAATCAAGGAAGAAATGGTGCATAAATATACTACGTGTGGAAGGGAAGCATAGCTTACTCCAGAGATTTCCTGTATGCCATTCAGGATCAGCCCCGACTAATTAGAATTATCCAACACACTGATAGGCATTTCCTTCCATCTTGTTGCCGCTAAACTTTGGAAGCTGGCATGAACTCTTCTTCTGATCTACGTGCAGATTGGATGGACGCTGCTGATGAAGCCCTATCTGACCCACGAACATTGTACCTTTCGTACACTTTTTCACGGTTCTCAGACCACCAGGCTTCTGCTTGATGTTCTTTAAATCTTCTACGACTGAAATATAATTCCCACTATAAGAAAACAAGAAAGGTACCTAATTGTGACTGCATCCATATTGCATGCACACGTGAGAGTGCTAATAGGAAATGATCAACTGAGAATTGGCAATTTGTGTTATATAACAGAATATATAGATGTGCTAAACCTATTGGAACTGAACTGATTAACAAGTAGCAGCACTTCAGATAAGCACAAAAAGTAGAGGTTCATCCCTGTGCAAATTAATGGGGATCACCCAGGAAGTCAGAAGTGATGAAAACTATGGAGCAAAATTCATGCAGAAGGAATAGAATGACGATGGCAAACATAGTCACCGTATTCTTAGCTATATGGTCACAGTTTTCTTGATTACCTGAATCGTACCCTCTTCAGATCTCGAGTCCCATCACGAAGGGCCATGAGAGTTATATAAACACCAGGTTCATACTGTTCTATCCATTCTGCCTCGACTTGGACGCCAGATGGTGTGGGGCTTTGAGACTTGGAACCATTCTCGCCATTTTGAGGAGGCTCGGTTTCCTTGCTATCAATGTTCTCCACTCTACCACTTGGCATTGGCATTTCTTCATTACCATGGCGTTCTGTATTCAAATGCTCTTCTGCTTCGTTCACATTTACAACCCCATGGTTTTGAAATTGTGTACTCATTTTATTAACTTCCTGAATATCCCTTGGTGGGTGATATTGGTCTGAACTTCCATTCATAACAGCAGAGTGAATAGTCATGGGTGGAGGTATGTTTGGACCATTGCTTCCATTGTTTCTTGACTGGTGCTCCCCATTCAGACTGGAGTAGTGAATAGCATGTGGCTCAATGCCATTTGGCAGATATACTGGCCGTATCTCATTTTCGTAGGCACCAAGGGGCAATCTCTCTGCCATATCTTTAAGCTATATGATCCAAACAAACAAGTGTATAAGTAGAAGACTAAGGTACTAGTAAGTTAGGAATCACAGAAGTCCAAACAAAATTATGAAGCAAGCTTAAGGGGACCTATAGAAGACTTGAGGCAGCTATCTGATTATGGAAAACTTAGGCCAGAATGGATGGAAGTTTCAAGAAAGGATATGAAAACTTGGTAACAAAAAAGAATGCACCCCTTAGTTTGCACTACTAGCAAGAAATGATCCACAATGCCAGCACCAGATGGTTGGAAAAAGATTCTTGATTATAGTTATGGTCTATCAAAGAAAACAATGCAAGTCAGTGACTACCCCATGATATGAGCCAAGTTGTCAGAAGTTGTTATAAAGGATGGGAAAGAGGAGAGGAAGGGAGAAAAGATCAAGCAGAAAATTACCTGTGCTGTTAGTGCTTTTATAACTTCCTTTGCAGCTTTGGATTTTGCAGATTCCTCTGCAGCCAGTGCCATGGCTTCCTGAGCTTTCTTTGCTGATTTCTGCAACTCAAATTCTTGAAGTTCACAGCGCTGTCTCAGATTTTCAACCTAACCAAGGTCCATGTTAATGTTTAAGGATTCTGTATGCTAATGATGCTCAAATTTACTTCCAGAGAAGTCTACCATACCTGAGCACGCAGTTTCTGAACTTCTTGACCCAAGAGCTCATTTGTCTTTTTCAGACTGTCAGCAATGCTTTTGGAGAAAGAAAGGCCTGAGGTTGTAGGAACAGGCGTTGCAGAACGTGGAGGGCTAGGTTTTCTAGAGAAAGGTGAAACAGCCCTGGAATGATTTACAGATTGAACTGCTGATGTGCGGACTGCTTTAGGAACCGCTCGGTGCAAATCAGCTGCACCAGCTAAAGCAATATATTTTAACTGTAACAATGAATTAACTTGAGGCGCCCGAATCAAAGACAAGCTGTCAGTCCTCTTACCATGTTTAGCTGCCTTGATATCCAGACTTTTAATCAAATCCAGGTTACTAGGCAACAAATTCTTCGATGATTTCATATCTGCTTTGTCAAATCTATCCTTGCTTTCTCCTGAGAGGCGGGGCACGGCAATTCTCTTGTTATTGGTTCCACCAGATTCCAACACTTTGCTCAATTTCACATAACAGGAGTCACAAACACGATAAGGTTTTGCAGGATTAGGAGACAATGCTGCTCCCAATGCTTTTCTTGAACTGCATGCATGGCAGTGCACAAGACCACAGTTATAGCAATTATGCCTCTTTCGGGTAAATCCAAATGCTTGTCTGCAGGCTGAGCACTGAGACTGCTCTGCACTTGATACCCATTTATGTTGACATATGGCAGCCGTGATGTTTGCACCACAGGCTATGTGTTTAACGGCTCTGTCCTTCAAAGCTTCAACAAGTGTAGGTGTTTTCCGATCTTCAAGATCTCCATGGCCGAGTCTTCCATTGGCTCCTTTTCCCCATGTGTAAACTTCACTCCTGGTGGTTAAAACTGCAACATGGTATGAACCACAAGCAATCTCCCCCACAGATTCACCAACAAGCTTATCTTCAACTAAGCATGGCAGCTTCCCATCAGATTGAGGATTGCCAAGTTGACCATAAACGGTACTTCCCATAGTGAAAATATGTCCTGAAGTTGTCAGGCCCATTGTAAGACTATGACCACAAGCTAGCTTGTGAAAATTGAAGTCAATCAGTGAAGCCACACAGGTGGGTTCAAGTCGTGGCTCCTTATCACCATGACCAAGGCGATACTTGTCACCATCACCCCAAGTGAACAATTTTCCAGATGATACACTGGCACTAGATTGAGCAACTATAACATCAACTACTGCAGCAGTATGCCAAACGCCGCATGCAACAGCAATTGTCTTCAAATCCATCAAAGATTCTACCTCCTTTGGATATGAAACACTTTCTCTGTTTCCATGTCCTAATACACCAAATGTTCCATCACCAAATGTGAATAATCGCCCAGTGGAAGTTATCAAGGCTGTATGCCAGGTGCCACAAGTAACATAAGCAACTTTAAGCCCTTCCAATGGTCCTGAAACTCTCTTGGGTATCCAGTGACTGACATCAGTACCATGACCAAGAAGCCCTACATTATGAGTACCATCTCCCCAAGTATAAAGTTCGCCAGCCACAGATACAGCACAAGTATGGAACTCCCCACAAGCAACAAAATCTGCATTACAGGCTACTAAAGATTCAACAAGACAAGGGTGGGTAGCATCAGTTCCAACACCATGGCCAAGGCGCCCTCCAGATTCCTCACCCCATGTAAAGACCTCTCCCTGTTTTGTAACAAGAGCAGCATGCCTGACACCACAGGCAACATGGTGAACATCCAAAACTAAATTGGATTCCAAAGGCTTAGGTAGAAGGATATCTGTTCTACCACTAAAAGAATTAATGTTTCTATCAGCGCCAGCCCTTACAGAATAATCACAGACGACCTCGCCCCATACATACACATCCCCTAAGGCATCACAGTCATCTTGTGCAGAACCGTGACTGGATGTACTGGGGGCGCTAGAAACACTGACCCTAAAAACATCTGAAGTGGCCACTTTTGCTTGCATACTTGTTACATCTGATCTTTCTAAGCATGCCAAACTTTCAGATGATGAAGATAAAGTACTTGTGTTTAGATTGCTGTCTGGAGAGCTAACATCCACTATGGTGCCAATGGAGCTGTCACTTGGACTATTGGATATTAAGTCCTTTGCATCCTGATAAAATGCCATGGAACCATGCATTAACAATCATTACATGCAACTATATGGGTATAGGGAAAAGAATCATGTTGAGGGAAAAAAATGCATGATAAAGGAAAAAAAAAAAGATTGTAAATAAATGCCAAAGACCTAAACAATCTGATAGCTATGAAGGAATTTATGCTCCTTATCAATATGCTCAACAACCGGCATGCCTACCATTAACAGAGGGAGTGTATTTAAATCGGAAAGCACAAAGAACAAATAAAAAAGTAATAAACTTGCAGTAGTGGTTCAAAGTAAATTATTTACATCGAGGCAGAGTCCACCATCACTCCGTCCATCAATTTTTGAACGTCCACGTTGACCTGATGAAATCAATGCTGTAAGTCCTGCAAACCACACCTCTGCCTCAACTTTGTCCTTGCAAATCTAAATAAGCAACAACAGGAGAACCAAAATCATTAGCAAAAATGAATGTCAGAATTTAAGAACTACAAAAACAGAATGGGAACTTGGATATGCTAACCAGATCAAGTGACTGCTTTCCATTGTTATATATCAGGGAAAAGGACAAGTAGTCCTTCTCTGGGCGCAGATACCGTTGGAACACAGGCTGAGAAGCAAATTCAATAATCAATATATCTGTAAGGTTGTCAATCATAAAGTGCCAAATAAAAGAATTCCATCTCCTTCAGTTTATAAACATAATATCAGATAAATACAATGATCTCTATTACATTGTCAATGTAGCATGTTGCACTACATACAAATAAAGTATTAATAATGAGTGAACATGGAGATGAACTCACAGTTCTTTGGCCAGGAATAATGTTTGAAACAGATGCTAATCTCAAACTTCTTTCTCCACCACTTGACAACCAAATCAATGACGATTCATCCTGGGAGGCATAGATAGGATCAATAACTAGTGAACAGTTATAATCTCATAACAATAGACGACTGCAATAGGGTTGTACATGCATATGCAGCAAAATGATAATCCAAAAGCAGTAAAACTTGATTATACAAATCAAATAAATTATAAGTGAAGCTTAGCTAACATTAGAGGCATCCATAAAAGGATTTAAGATAGTACAGAGGTATGTAATAATGTAATATAATTATTAGATATTTGCTTTGAAATTAGCAGAGCAGGCAGTATACTTACATTAGATAATCTGAATGGGTAAAACTTCGGCTTCCCTTTACGACCATATTTAAGCAACTGAGTGCCCTTCTTCAAAGCAACAAGTACCTTAAAAAACACAAAGAAAGTGAGCCACAATCATAACCATCAAACCTTATGTCAACTAAGAGAAAGACATTGCAAATTCATAAATGCAGCAAAAAATGAAGACTCATGTTATTTTTTCAAGGGTCTTTGACAACAAAAGAAATTGTGATATAAAGTGCAAAGGAAAAAGAAATATACCAAGGGAAAAAAAGTCCTAATACTTAGGAAGATAAGGACTTATGAGAATGAAAACAAATCCCTGCATACATATTATCTAAACCATTCACTGTACCTCTAAACATGAGAAGGCAAACTCACAAAGAGAAATTTATGTAAAATACATGATCAAAAGTCATGATCTAACTCAAATCTCAAGACATCAGTCACAAGATGTGGCAAGGAGAGAAATTCCATGCCTAGAGGTAACAATCTATGTAACAGGGAAAACTCCATGCAGTAGTAGATAATTACACCAACCCCCTCCCCAAACAAAATAAAAGAAAAGCAAACAAAAGAGCAGTGTATACCAGTTTACAGATTCCATGGAACTCTGACATATGCAAGGAAATTTTGGTTTATTTTAGAATTGTACATCTCCATGATTCTGACTCTGATTCTTTATTTTTATGGGAAAAATTGAGAAATAATAAATTTCTACATTAAATAGAAAGGCAACTTCTACTTCCAAAACCAACTAGAATATGCATCTATACAGAATAATGGCTACCTTGCTGATACGCATAACATAAGATTACAAATGTATAATGATATGATGATAGTTGAGACATCAAAGTACAACCTTAGTGTTGATTATGTCTTGTCTTTTGCACCAATAATTATGTCAAATCACGTCCTATATATTTTAGATATGACATTCATACAAAATGTAATAATGTAAAGGATACTTCAGGATTTTTCAATTTTCAAATTTGCTATAGAGTTAAGGTTTTTTCAATTTCTAGTCTTATTTACAGATTTTGCATTTTCTTGACGAAGTTGTCAGAATGATCATTTAAGTATGCACAGGATTATCATTAAATAACTGCAAGATTCAAATCTATGTTTTCTTGAATCTTTCAGTTTTAGCTGAGGACTTCTTGATTAATAAATCCGACAAACCATGGAATGTTGGCTATTCGTTTCAGGCTAAAGTAGAAAGAATTTTTTTCTTTCTCTGTCTAATAACCAAATGACTCACTTAGAAGACCATGATAGCTTCATAATTGAGGCAGCAAACTAGGACAGGCAGCTGTTATATTTTTATACCTTCTGATGCATTGTTCTTGTCATTAACAAACACTAATCTTCAGCCACTAATTAGAGTGCAATAGAATTTCTGCCTGCACTAGGTATTGGAAGTTATGCCTTGGGGCTTTCCATTTCTTGACAAAGAGTAAGAATCCTTTTTGACTGATGCAACCCTGCCTCCTCAAATATAAGGAAGTGCTAAAAATAGAGTCACTATGCCATGTAGAAACTAGAAAATTGTGTAAGACCGAATGTTGCAGGCTTCTTTTGGTGTTTGAATAAGTAAGAGCCGGAGGAAGACAGGAGAAAGGGAAAGAAAGAAAAGACAGGAAATGAGTTCAGCAAAGTTATCTCGCAGATAATTCTCCTCGGGATCTCTTTTTGCACACGCCTTCTTATTTATAGTTTCTTATATAATTCTCTTGTTAATGATATTCTCTTGCTATCACACATCTCACAGCATGATATGGGACTGAGAGAGTATTAGGTACATGCACTAGTGATATCTTGCCGATGCTAAAGTACTAATAGTTTGTCGCAGATGCAGTACAGACAATGGGTGCAGACTAGGTTGCTTATGTGTTGTTGTAGTTTAACTATACTTTTCTACTTTCTAATAGGTGCAATATAGACAATGGGCAAGAACTAGCTTGCTTATGGCATTGTTGTAGTGTAAATGAAGCATGGCTGGGACTCAAGATAAACAACATTACTAGCATATTAAAATGTAAGGTGAGAGAAGGCATGTTATTGAAGGAGAGAGCAATCTTAGATTCTTTTTGGAGTTTGTAATCCTTGTGTGGGAAGACAAAAGTACATTTAAACTTCAAGGTTCTCTATTACCTATAGTGTTACTAATTATATGACCTTCAATCGACCACTTGTATCTTTGAATACTCTTTATATCATCTTGTTTTTTTTTCACAATTCTTTGCTTATCAGGATCTTTTGTGGGACTGTAGTGGATTCTAGGTGACACTGGGCTCCTAAAGATTTTTGAAAGTCCTAATGAGTGATATCATAACTTAAGTATGAAGATTGGAAGTTCTAGGTGTGACCGGGACTTTAAACATCGGTAACACATTATTTCAGGAAAAGCAGACAGAATATAGAGGTATGAGATGCTCGTAATTGATCCATGAAAAAGGCATGTCATGCAGATTCTAAGTATAAGCCTAGTAAAGGAACACAGAAAGGCATATGCATAGCTAGAAAGCTACCCTAGAAACCAAATGTGAGCAGAGGAAGATTCACTTACAGTTGAGGAGTGATTGGCTAGGGGGCAAGGCCTTTCCTGAACTGGAAGGCATCCTCCTTATGCTTATGGAGGTGCACAGAAAGATCAGTCAGATGCGTGAGGAGTGCAATCAAGCAGTTTGGACTGGCTTACAAACAAATGATGCAGACAGAGCATGATAAACAGTGGCCAAACAATATACGAGTGATTATGTCTTATAATGCTTTGAGTATATCATTTTCAAAGTTTGATAAAAATTCAAAGGGCAGTGATCATCCTGGTATAAAATTGTATTTGCTTCCATAGCCTCTTGATAAAATCCTTTCTGACTGCCACTAACCATAATCATAGAGCAATGTACGCGCCACTACCAACCCTAATCACCCTTACTTTCTCCTGAACCTCTTCTTTTAAAACATGTCCGGTTTGTTCTTTAGGGTTTGACATTTCCAATCAACACAACAGCAAGAGCTTCATCCACTAAACTAGTAGTTTACGATCCACAGATTTCAATTTGGACGAAATAGAGGCTTTAAGATCCATCGAAACTCGAAATCAACAAATTTAAGCGGTGAAACCCAAAAAAATCCCTCCTTTGTTCCCTTTTCCCATCAAAACATATCAAACTCATAGTTAGCCCATCAAAATCAAGACTTTTTGTTGGTAAGCAGCTTGTTTTGTAACCAAAACATATCATCCAAGAGCACTACCAAAATATAACAAAAAATACGCACAAAAAGAATCCAAGTTTTTTAAGCAAAACATTGAGAAAGAGCGCAAAATATAGCATCTTTCTTACCTTGTCGATATCCCTGCCACTGCTCTCGTTGCCGAAGAGATCTGCCATTCCATGTGAAAGCCACCTCCAAACGCCGCCAGCATCGATCGCCCCGGGGTTCCCGTCGTCATAGATGCCAGATCTTTCCTTGGATTCTCATCAATCTCCAAGTCCAAGAAAAAAAAAACAAACAAATCCTCCCCCAAAACTTTTAGAAATCTCCTCCGCCCAGATCCGTCCCCGATCTCCCCACCAAGCGAAAGAGAGAGACAGAGAGAGAGAGAGAGAGAGAGAGAGAGAGAGGACTTCGAGCTGGTATAAGAGAGGAGGGTTGGGCGGTTACCCAACCGGGGGGCGGCGGTGTCGGGGGAGGAGGTCGGGCTCTCCCCGGCGGTCGGAGCACCACTGCGCGGCGAACGGAGAAGAAATCGCGCGGTGTCGCCGAGGCGGAGAAAGAGAGCGGCGGACCGGATCAATAAGTCGGCGCCCTGCGTCCGTTCAAGTAATTCAACAGTCAACGAAGCGAGCGCAAACTCGCTGAACAGAGAAAAGGATCGGGTTCCGGTCACCGTGGTACGCGTAAGCGACCACTTCGGGTGGCCCCGGACGGCGGTAGCCTTTCGGTGCCCCGGCGGAACAATGGAGCCCCGCGATCGTATCGTCGTACAGATTGTTTCCGTCATCGGGGCGGCCTCGGTGGGAGTGCCCACGTGGGCGGAGCAGTTTAAGGAAGTTGTTCCCGAGGAGCGGCGTGTGGATTTTTTTTTTTGACTTGTTTTGTGTGAGAAAGATCGGATGACGAAAATGCCCTTAAGGTCCGGGCTGAGATGACGTGGTATTGTCCCGTGGAATGCGAGGTGGAGCCCGGGATGTTACCGTATGGGGGCATCACAATTGTCTCACCCTGTGAACCAGTTAGGCTCTGCCACGTGGACAATCGGATGCGTGGGTTCATGGGGCATCATGTCCTGGCTGCACTTGTCTGGCTGTAAGGAGAACAGGTGGGGATTTTGAGTTCAGCCATTACAAGGTTTTTGTCTTGGTCGAGATATTGGCTTGTGTAAATAGCAATACTCAGGTACAAAATAAATGGTATTTCAGCCTTCAGTATATCATCCTATATAATTTGATATATTCAAACATATCAAACAATAATATCCAAAACATACTTTAAAATTATGTAATCCCGATGAAAAATTCGAAGCCGTTAAAAACTACCATCGATGAGTATATTGCACTACGGAACGAGCAGAAGTTTCATGTAAACAAGCAGAAACTGATTTCTTATATTCAAGTCTTAAAAGTCCTCATATCATGCTCAAAGAAATTTGGTTCTTGCATCTAAATTAGTCTCTTTGCAATTTGTCTCTTCTGACTTTGCAAAGTAGGATCATATTTTCTTCGATTTTGAAATCCTGTATTACTAGATCTCTTGGAGGCTTTGATTGCAATTACATAGTATAAAAAAAAGATCACACACAACCAAATAATCCTGCTATGGTTAGAAGTCCTCCTTTGTGTAAAGAGAGGGCTTTTCCCACCTTTCTCAAGAAAGAGGGTGTTAAAAGTCACGAGAGAGGGCTAATCCCTATTGGAGCAAATATTGTTGGCGATCTATAACACTAATACATTTTTTCATACAAATTCTTATTTCTAGCAACTATTTTTTTACTTCTCGGGTTTGTTTCTTGATATGATATCCCTCATTGATAAGCAATTAGTCCAGGCCCATCTTTAGTTGGCCAATTCAGAATTGGCTAATTGAACATAGCATCTACATAATCCAATCTCTTTCCTACCAGATGGCCTTCACTTGGAAACCCAAGCACCCACTGGTCCTATATTTAAGTGGTTTGCATTTCTAATTGGGAGACCGAACTCGAGTGGACAAACAAATTAATGGACCACATAATCATAGTTTTTTATTTGGTTAAAACCATCTAATCATGGTCAATAACTAGACTTTGCTCAAAAATAGTTTATGAGAGGGTAAAGTAGAAGTTGTAATCAAGGATGAGCACACCATGCCAAGTCAGTGAAGTTTCCTCCTACTTTTCATTGATCTCTTGGTTGGTAACTCAAAGACATCATTAGAGCCATCCTTGCTGTTGCAATTTCAGAGCATAAAATGATGAGGACCATGGGCTTTTCTGACCGTCAGATCTCGATGCTTGTTCTCATCTGATCATTTTATGTATGCTTCCATCGAGACAACCAGAAAGACATGATGTTCATGCCATGTTTGAAAGTGTGGGCCAAAAAAGGTGGCTGGGGATCGCTCGTGTTTAATAATTGCATAAAAGTACCATATGATTGTGGAAGATTCTAATTTGGGGGACTTTTCCGTGCTCAAATTGTTGAATACTAATTTGTAAGCAGATAATAGTCCAAAAGATAACATTATATAATCCGCCGATGGTGATACTTTTGAGTTGTTCTTTTTTTTTTTTTTTTTTTGCTAATTGGCTGTTGTTTTTTTTTAATCATTATATTTTCATAATTAAGTTTGTACCTGGAGAAATATATGAAAAAGATTGGACTTAGGAGACAAGGGTTACTAATTCTTTATCTTCTATTATATATAATAAAAATTCTGAAGAGTGATCTTTGATGCTTAAATGTGCATAATATGACTGTGCGCTCACGAGAGAATGTAAAAGCTCACTCTCTTATAACAATTGTATCATGAATCTGCACCCCATATATTGAAATCTTATATTTAAACATAAGCAGGAGTTGTTGAGATGCCTAAATCATATGATTTAATTGTAAAAAATAGATTTTAAATCTTAAAATTACCTTCCTAAAATTATGGGGTGTGAGAAGAAAATAAATAAGAAAGAAAGGACTTTAAGAGTCAAAACTAAAATTCTAGAAAGAACGGGCTATAAAAACAAAAACATTTAGAAAAAAATCTAAAACATTAAAATTAAAAAAATATATATATATTTTCCCTTCTTCTCCGGTTGTTGCTGCTGAATACTAGTCAAAAAAGAAAGGCATTGTCGAACACCTGTTAAGCTCCAAATTGAGAACATTAGTCATGTTTAAGTTCCAAATCAAGATTTATCTCCTGGTTACCAATTAGGTTGAGACAAAGTAACAAACATGGATCAAGAAATTCAAAATATTAAGTGGAATTCAGCTTGTATGGTATTGAATAAACCCAAACTTGACTTGGATTTGGAATCATTCTAAAACTTTTTAAGTAAATGTGGACTAACTCTATAAACATTAAGCAAAAGGAGACCAGGCTTGGTTTTGATCTAGACTCATCCATTTGCATCCACTTACACCGAGGCATATCATTCAATGCCCTGCCTAATAGTTCATAATGTTTAGGTGCACGCGGCGGGGAGCTTGGTAATAAGTGCCCGCTTTGCAAAAGAAGTCACGGATTCACATGCCATGAACATGAACAAAAAGTGCATGGTCCGTAGGACAAAAGATGTTGCTTGGTATTGGTCCAAAAGAAGACTGCCACATGCAAAGCTTGTGGATGTTTGTGTACTTCAATCATTTCATGTGACTATTCAATGCATGTCATTTAATTCGCTTTTATTTGGACCACTGGAGTAAAGTATAACTTCCTATTTATTCCTTATAACTTCCTATTTTCCAATATTGGTTTTGCTTTATCTTGTCAAGACGGATCAGAAGTAATGCTAAAGATTTATTCTCAGTGGTTTACTCAAGTCCCATGACTTAGTAGAATTGTCAAGCTAATTTCAATAAAATGATGGGTGGGTATCCAAAACTTGATCTATTAATGAGCTAACAATTATTGTGCATTATATTTTCTAGAAGCGGTCATTACATACAATAATATAGTATTATAGTAATCATAATTGTTGAAAACATAGTTTTGAAATAACTTAATATTTTTTAAGGTGACCGCTAACCAAGTTGATTCTGTAGTTTAAATATTGTCTCTATATAAATTTAGGGGTTTACATTATTTGGACGAGAGTCACCCTTCCTCGCAAAATTATTGTCTAAGATTTCATCTTTTACGTAATACATATATATAAAAAATATTTTATTAGAAAGTACTATGGATAATGCTGAAGTTGTAACATGGATGAATGAGAAAACTTATTGAATCCACGGAGAATAGAGAATATTACTCGGCCATTTTCACTTTGAATTTTTCTACCGTTGCGTCGTATGATTGTCATGAATTACCAGCAAAATTTAGATGGCGTTTCCTTCATCCGTTTCCCATAGCAGCGAGAAACGCCCATATAAGTATCCATTAGCTAAAGAGGCTCTCAAGCACCAATGCTTCGCTGGATCCATCTGGGGAAGATCGTTGGAGCAGGTGAATTCCCGTCGCTTTCTAGCCCCAAACTCATGTCCTCTCAACCAATAGAAAGCTGACACGTACGAAAGAGACAAAGATCTGGGATGGAAAAAAGATAAAGGACCGAGTGGTGCTCCGAAGCTTGACAATTTGACCGCATAGATTGCCTGCTGCTCCTTTTTGTCGTTTTTCTTTTTTTTATATGCTTTATTTTATAGTTTATTATTTTTAGTTTAATTCTGCTGACGGCGACGTGACCACACTGAGATATGATGTGATAGAAGGATGGGATTATCTAATAGCCGTCCAATCAAGTATCGATGGCTGCCGTGTACAGGAGTATCCAATATCCATGATCCATCATTACTTAAAAGGACCCTTTCCGGCTCCACCTCGTAATGGATCTAAGAAGGGCATCGGCGGGAGATGATGGGTTTGTATGCTCATCGATGGGATGATGGATCTGGTAATGCTTCGACAGCGGACGTTGGATTTGGGTTTTTTTAGTCTAACGGCGGTGATTGACGATGAGTGTGACGGTGGGCTTGGACTGGGTTATGAAATAGTTGGGGCACTTTAAATGGAAGATTCCTGCAATTAGTTGATCGAATCCCTGCCAAGGTCTAAGCATACAGCAACAGGGCTTTTTGAGTGAAAATCTCTCTTCTTTTTTTCTTTTTCTTTTTTTAGTATATTTGTGGACTAAAGTCTAAAGTACTCCGCATGATAATAAACTACTGACAAAAGCTGGGCTCTAAAACATGGGACGTATGCATTAGTGTGCTTTATGAGCCAGTTGTCACAAAATGCGACCCTTCCAGTAGTTTGAAATATAGCATATACTATACCATACCGATCCAAACCAAATAATACAAAATATACCGTACCGTACCAATTTGGTACTAATACTTGGTATAGATGGCGTACCGAATATCGATACGTTAAAAAAAATTCATACCATATCATACCAATACTGTACTAATATGGCACCAGTACGAAGTCCAGTAACGAGACGACGAATCTTGATTTTGAGGTTCTAAGCATCTAGTTAGAACCCTCTTGTTTGAGTCAACCAACACTAGGATCAGGTTCTCTTCTTGAGCCCATAGTACAGTCTAGTCTAAGAATACAGTAAACTAAAAACACAACAATCTTGGTATTTGCCCCAGGGTATAATTGCCTGTAAAAAGAATAAAAGAGGAAATGGAGTATTCACAGTAGCCACCAACATTGTGTGCTGAGTGTGGTTTCTGACCCATGAACCAGTAGCTGAGAGAGACTATATAAACTTGGCTCCTCATAGGGGCATTTTCTGTGATAGAAACCCACAGAAGAACCGTGAGATTGAAATAATGGCACATTGCATCAGCTAGATTCGTGGCTCTTAAACTTCATTCACCACTACTGCCTTTAATCTACATATGGAACAGTTATTTCTCTGATCTCTTTAAACCATCTATTTCCTGTTTGCCTGTTTCCACAATTTCCTGCCAAGTCTGGGTGCGTAAATCAATGGCAAGTTGCAATCTAACTTTGAGGCAGTTGGAACATATAAATGAAGCACTCATCACAACTAAACAACCTAAGAAGAAAGAAAGAGCAAGGCAAAAATAAAATAATGGACCAAGTTAAATGAAGCAGGTTTTATCTTGTCATATGCCATCCTGACATTTCATAAGGTAGGCAAGGATACATAAGCCAAAGTCATCCCGGTTATGAAGTCCAAGATGATGCAAATTATGGAAGGAATAAGCACATCGACAGGCATATTATTCCAAATAGGTTTCATCAAGCTATGTTGTGAAGGGTACATATGCTGCATATTAGTGAAATATTAGTCTGTGATGATTGCAATATTAAGCTACAGAATTGCTACATAACGAAAGTATGCTATGTTTGCATGAGTCTACATCAACCAATGTTATGAACACAAGACTCCAGCATAACTGAATTAGCCCATACTACCTACATGTTACCAAAAACCATATAAAATAGAAGAGGTGATATGCTGCTAATTATGCAGAGCAGGGCTACGTTAGTAGACACAATATATTGTCTAGTGCAAGATCCTTTTTGGGCAATGTGATGAATCTAGAACATGATCTTTATCAAAAGGTATGATCAGTTCTAACAAAGAAAATTTTCATTACAGAAGGGTCTTTTTAGATATTTTTACAGATCAATAAAGAAGCAAGCAAGCAAATTGTAAATTGGACATTTATGGTTAATGTGATCTTGCATCCACATAATGAATGCATTTCCTAAGCTGTTCTCAAACATTCAATTCTTGCAATGTTTTAGAATTTGGAGGTTAATTTAATAACGATGCCGATTATCAGAAACATAAAAGTGTACCACCCGAAAAACTGTATCCTACTTCTCGCATGTATCCTCCTATAGATCAACCAAATGCAAGAACTTTTTCCAACCAAACGTATAGGATGCACAAGCATTCATTGCAGACTCTAAAAAAATATACATCTAGAGGCTAGAGCTTCAGAAGGTAATCATGGGAATAACTCCATGACTCGAATATCCAAGAAGCTTGAGGTCTGTTGTTCTCCTTAGCCTAGTCAATCTGAAGCAAAACAGTGGTAGCATTATATAAAAAAAATAAACAAAGAGCATGATCCATATTTCATGAAAAGTACAAGTGATGGAATTAATTATCTATCAATAAAGAAATTTGAAGGCCTTCAACTCCAGTCAACCGAGAGTGATACCTCATTTCTCGCAATAGCTGCCTCAAGTTACTAGGGCGAACCATCTGTATCCTGAGCATAACATTGCAAAATCAGCAACTTATGGACTTGAGAAAGATTCCTGTCACAAATGAAAATAGAATCACAATGCCCCTTAATTATCTTGAGGGACTCGCATGGTAAAGTTCCTGCCCATAGCGGAAAATCTATCATTTGGTCCATTAGACAAGAAAAGATGAATGATTAAGCTTCTAACAGCGATGTGTTTCAGCAACAAGTAGAAGACAAACAAGTGAACTTCAAAAATGATGATATATCATCAAATTTATGATGGCAGAGACCATAATCCAGAAATGGAAGATCGAGTCAACTTCTGTCAGTAAACAGAGGTCCACTTCATCTGAACTTTAAGGATCATATGAGGACACTTTTAAGGCTATCTTGATAAACTAAGTCTTCTTTTCTTCTAAAAAAAAGCTCTGACTCTTACAATACCCAATACAGAAAACGATCAAAACATCTTTGAGAGTCAACTCTAGTGCTTTCAAAATTTCCTAACACAATATACATCTAAAGTAGGACTTACAGACAGACACTAATCCAGCATTAAATAAATTCAAGAAGCTAATGACAAAATAGTTTTGAAATTTTTAGCTTGAAGTTGCAAGAAAGAAGAATTGATCTATCAATATTAACCTATGGGATTGATATAACACCACTAAACTTAGAAAAGAAGAATAAATAATTGAAAATCATGGCTCTCATCCTATGCAAGATCTTAGCCGAAATATCAACTTCAAATGCACTACTCACCAATAAAGTATATTTATAACTATTAAACCTTATTACCACAGCTGATAAACCAATGCAGCTTGAGAATGTTAAACATTAAAATCAATGTCCAAAACAAAATTAATCTCATCTCAAATACCCCCACTGATATTCCAATGCCTTGGTCATTATAGGTTGGTCAAGATCTCGAAATATCCTTTTTCTTAAAAAAAAAATTTCTCCAGCCATCGACCTTGGCCAAAATAATCCCATATTTTGGTCCATCTTGATGTCATTCACTCACCAAGATTGCCAAAATATAGCAAAATGTGAAAATCATAAAGTTATATATGGGTAGCATCAAGAATTGTCAAAACTAAGGGGGCAATCATGTCCATAAAACTTTCATCACAGAGCAAAGCAAGAAGTAGTACAACCATGAATCCTGCAATGACAACAGGGGCATAAGTTAGGATCTAAAGGATCACAATTAAATTCTTGGTGCCTTTGAGGTTCGTGTGGGCCATGGATTGGAGCTTGACTTCACCAAGATAGAAGCGCACAAGACCTATCAAAGTGGATAGGACAAATCAGAAAGGAACCTAAAAATAATGTTTCGAACACCAATGGACAACTACAAGATTCAAGTGATAAAGCTCAATGCGATGATAGATGAATAGAGGAAGCAAGAGGCAACCTGATATACTTCCCCATTCCTGGTGGGATTAGCCCCATTACAAGGCCCAATGAGCCAGTTTAAAAGGCCTGCAGGACCCTGCTAGGCACACACAGGACCCATACAGGAGAAACAAAACTAGTAGATAATACCAGACACATATGGTAACCACCAACGAAAATCAAACCCAATTTCAAATATCATGATACCTACAAGATCAAGGTCACTGGTACGGAGATAGTCGTATGGTGTTGGCCTGTGAGGACATCATTGCAAGCAAGGCAACCTCAACCATAACTCACATGCCTTGATGTAGCTTCTGATGGTCAATAACTTCCTAAGATGTGTTCTAGAAGTTGGTAACTTGTTCCTCTTTGGAGTTCATGCATTCCAAACATATAATTCATGTTTTGTTGGTGGTATGGATATGTTTGAATTCATTAAAAAGTAAAATACATGGATGTCAAACTAACATAATGTTGGGCCACCATGGTTGTCACTGTAGCAGCCAGAGGGATGCACAGGATCTGCTGGCTTGAATGCCTCAGCAGCCCATTGCGCTTGGTTGGAGGAGGTGACTGCCTGTTCTACAGCCATTTCTTGTCTATGGGCTTGTTTACCCACAATAAGAAACTACAGAACCATATGCGAATTCAAAGGTACTCTAAGATTATGAAAATGACAAAGAAGATGAATAGGAGAATAAGTAATCTCGCACCCCACTAAAAGTGCCTCACAGTGAGATGGAATTTCCACTGATTAGATCTCTAACTGACCTTGTTGAGTATGCTACAACAAGTCCATAAGAATTTATCAATTGCAGAGCACTCGACAATAACGAGTTTGGTCCTTGTCCTTCTCGTTACAGTGAAAATCAGCTATTTTGGACCCAAACCCAATCTAATTGAAGATCAGGTCGGGTCGGACTCATGACTACAATTTCTGATCCAACAGGTCATTCGGGTCGGGTCGGATTCATATATGATCCGGACCCAATCCAAAAAAAATTTGGTCCGGTTTGGGTCCGGGTCGGATTTGTTTGTTCGGGTCCAGTTCATCAAAGGACTATATAAAAAAAAAAAAACTCATCAACAATCTGACTCCTGATATATGGATAGAATCAAGAATTGTCAAAACTAAGGGGGCAATCATGTCCATAAAACTTTCATCACAAAGCAAAGCAAGAAGTAGTATAACCATGAATCCTGCAATGACAACAGGGGCATAAGTTAGGATCTAAGAGATCGCAATGAAATTCTTGGTGCCTTTGAGGTTAGTGTGGACCATGGATTGGAGCTTGACTTCACCAAGATAGAAGTGCACAAGACCTAATAAAGTGGACAGGACAAATCAAAAAGGAACCTAATAATAATGTTTCGAACATCAACGGACAACTACAAGATTCAAGTGATAAAGCTCAATGCGATGACAGATGAATAGAGGAAGCAAGAGGCAACCTGATATATTTCCCCATTCCTGGTGGGATTAGCCCCATTACAAGGCCCAATAAGCCAGTTTAAAAGGCCTTAGGCAAAGCCCTCACATGGAGAGACATACAAATCCAAACATTCATTACATGAGAATGAGGGAGAGAGAGATGTAATCACACAAGAGTCTCTTACTCTTCAGTTCGCAAAGTCGCACCCCAACGTTGTCTGGACTTGATAGAAAATAGCTGCAAAAAAATTTTCTTTTTCACTTAGATAATAGATATATAGTAAACTATGCATAAAAATTACAATATTCTTAACAATAGAACCATAATAATGAAGATGATTGTTACCTACATAAGCTAATCATCAGTGCTAATAACAATAGCTGTTTCGTAATCTTCAACCTTGTAATTAGTATGAGGAGGTGGGTCATCTACAAATGAAAAAAATATAAAATTAAAAATTGAAAAGTTTTAAAGCACTAGTATATGATAAAGTTAGAGATGTTCTAGAAATTGAACCTGCAAGATGAGGCAAGGTGTCTCGAAGCCAATCTTGTGTGCATATCAATGCCTCAACCATATCCGGGGATAGGCTGCTACGGAAATCATCCAAAACCCTGCCAGTAGTGCTGAAGGCAGACTCAAATGCAACGGTAGAAACAGGAATTGCCAAGATATCACGTACCATCCTAGACAATATTGGATATTTTGATTCATTGAATCTCCAATAGTCTAGAATGTCAAAATTTTGATCCCCTAATGAATGAACCTGCTCAAAAAAAGTACATTGCAAGTCATTTTTATTAGTAATATTGACTTATATTTTAATGCAAGCATCCAAATTAAAAATCGTAAAATACCTTCTCTTCCAAATACATCTCTATTTCTGACTTGGAAGGTTGGGCAACTTCTTTTTCTCGGATAAATTTTTTATAGTCTTGCAAAAAAAAACTCTCATCTCCTCTACCATGAGATGTAGACACCATCACCTCCACTTGAACATGAGCGACATTTGCACCATATAAAATTGTATAATCATCATAAAGATTTTGAAGAACATCGTACACTTTCTTGATTTCAAATGAAGCACGATCACCATTACCATAGATTTTTTGAAAGCAATACTTAATAAGCTTCATCTTATATCTTGGATCAAGAACAACCCCTACGGCAAGAATGTGAGAGCATTGCTTCCAATATTTGTCAAATTCTTCTTGCATCTTTAAGGCCATCATTGTCACAACTGCATTTGAACTCTTAGATTCTTGAATCAATAGCATATGTATTCTCCAAATTTCATAGAAATACAAATTTGTAGTTGGACTTTTTGTTTGTGAACAAATTTTAGTTATATGATGGAAAACTTTTAAAAAGTTACAAATAATAGTGCCTTGAGACCAATCTTCCTCAGTTGGTGCATCTTCAAAATTAGAATCCTGTGCCTCAAGTCGCATAAACACATCCTTGAATTGTATAGCATCATCTAACATGAGATATGTAGAATTCCAGTGAGTAGGTACATCTATGCATATCTTTTTCTTATCATTCATCTTTAATTGTTTCGCAATTTCCATAAATGTTTCCAATCTTGCTTGAGATGATTTTACATATTTAACAGCCTCACGGATCCTATGAATAGCACCCTCCATAATCTTCAACCCGTCCTTCACAATCAAATTAAGAATATGTGCACAGCAACGCACATGAAAGAACTTACCATCCAAAAGTAAATCTCTTCTAAATTTTCTTTGAAGTTCCATGGCTGCAATTGTATTTGCTGGCAAATTATCAACAGTGATTGAACCCAACCTTTTCTCGATATTCCAAGATAAAATGCAGCTAGCTATACAATCACTAATGACTAAGCCCGTATGTGGTGAAGGAACCATCTTAAAACTGATAATATGCTTTTTAAGTTTCCAATCATTAGTGATGTAATGTGCAGTGAGACACATATATCCTAATGTCTGATTTGATGTCCACATATCGGATGTTAAGCTGATTCTTCCACAGTTTGCCTTAAACAAATCATCAAGTCTTCTTTTTTCCTTTTCATATGCTTTAAAGCAATCAGATGCCAATGTTGTTCTTGAAACAACATGAAATTCAGGTCTAAGGTCCCTAACAAATTTCTGCAAAGCTGGGTGCTCAACTGTTATAAATGGCAACTCCTGTAGAATTATCATTCTTGCAAGATCCTCACGGCTTCTCTCTTGATCAAATGAATAGGGAGTCAACTCATTCAATACAACACCATCTTTTGAAGCCACATTACCTATTAACTGTTTCTGCCTCCTATCAAGACTTTTTTTGGACTTACAGTTCTTTGTGTGTCTGTGAAGATGACTTGTCCCATTTTTAAGATTGGCTGAAAAAATAAAATGGCAATAATTGCATTTGGCCTTGTCTTTTTGGTCTTCTACTTCACTATAATGATTCCATATCTCTGACCTCCTTTTTTTGCTCGCTCGAAAGCTATCTGTATTAGAGGGCTTCATAGCTTGAGAACTACTAGAGCAAAGTGTTCTTGAAACTTCAGCTGTGTTTTCATTGCTACCCATCACGGACATTAACCTATTTTCCACATAATTCAATAAAACTGTATAAGCATGAAATGCAAGTAAATGATTGAGAGCTTGTTTCAATTATGGATCGCTACTCGAGTTTTACAACTTTTGGAAAGATGAATCTTTCTTTCCCAAAAAAGTTAAATCAAAAGCATCTTACACCAGAAAATAGTTAAACAACTGCCCTAATAACATCTCAAAACAAGATTCGGGATGAAACTTAAAAGAAAAAGGAAAAAAACCAAGAACCAACAAGAACTGCTACAATCCCATGAAGATCTAAAGAACTACTAAATTCATTAAAGAAGATGAAAAAGAAAACAAAAGGGCATCCAGTTTCAATACCATATCCAAATTTAAACAAGCTAAATACGCATCAAGAACCCTAGCAAACAAAACCAAGAACCCATCAAGATCCCGGTCAGTTCAACCTCACCTGTGGGGCAATCGGCTGAAGCGGGCCTCAAGCTGGTCCTTGAAGTCGGGATTGGAGACGGCCTCCCCATTCCCGTTCCCCACCAACCGCGTGAAGATTTTGTTCTCGATGTCGTTCGCCGCGATCCCTCCCCCACCGCCGAGACCGAGCCCTCTCGGCGGAGATGAGCTCTCCCCGACCTCTTCGATCGCCTCCTCCGCTCCTCCCTCCATCCCGGCCGTCCGGAGATCCACCTCCCGTCGCGGCGAGCCCATCGGATGGAAGCCCAGAGCTATGGTCCCAACGACTGAAGCAATGGCGATAGCGAGGCGAGGGAAAAAAAGAGGAGCCTATAGCCGTGATATAGGGGCGGGCCGGCGGGGTGGGTTGCGGTGGCGGTAGAATGGTTCTTTTGGGGGAGCGAGTAGGGCGGGAGGCGATCGAAAGAGCGCGAAACGTTGGAATGAAACCTTTCTGGAATCTTCGAGGGCAGAAAAAGAAATAAACAAAGGAAGGTAAAAAGGTTCGGGTCCGGGGACTTGTATCGAGAGGAATCAGAGGGTAAGGTCCGGAATTCCGGATACACGATTTAAGGGAGAGGAATATGTTATACGGGATCCGATCGTTATCCTGGATAGCGGGAAGGAGTGTTGCCGAGTCCGGCCTCCATTCTTGCAAATGCGCACCGGCCGCCGAGGCACGCATTTGATTTGCAGAAAAATAAAATAAAAAAACATCATAAAAATATTTTTTATAAAGTTAATATATAATATCTAAAAAATAACATTTATATACATATTTAATATAAAAAATAGCATATTAATAAATAGTTTATATTTAGTTGAGCATCTATTTTTTTAAAAAAAAATATAAAATATATACTATGCTATTATTAAAAAAAAATAATCCTATCCAATCTAAATGCTTAAGTTTATTTTAGAAAAAAATATATCTTAATCTCTAATTGGTAAAAAATAATTTTTTTCATGTTCTATAGGTTTTTTTCCCCATTAAATATGAAAAATTAATGGTGGAAAAATTAATCAAATAAACAAGGATAAGACCCTTATTAGCTCAATTTTCTTTGGGGACCAGCTGGGATAGATTCACATCCCTCTTAGATGCATCTATACTGCCCTACTTGCACACTGCACAGGATTTATTTATTGGAATCTTAAGGATCCAAGAAGATATATCATTTTTATGCCTGCTGACATCTAAAACCGTCATTGCATGGCTCCGATTGAACCATTTATTGACCATTTAGGACCAACTAGTTAGCCAATCATCTGGACGAGATAAATAGCATATAGTCTAAGTACTATTCAACTGGTTTAGACAGGTCAGGTACCACTTGTGTTGAAGAATCTAAGTATTAATTTCCGGTGCCACTTGTGTTGCTCCCATAACTGACATTCATACTTGAGGGCCCATGTCTCCTCATGAGCATCTTCCTTCCTACAAACAACAAAATTATCATCTGCCTCCATATGTCAAAGCCAAAGGTACTAATAGGTTTGGTTTTGCATGAATGGATCCTTTCTGTCTTGCTATGATATAATTCGCTTGCTGTGACATCTTCATTACAGATGGCTGCAAATTCTTGAGGAACAGATCTCAGCAGTAGTAACACAGAGTTCTGATTCATGAGCATTTTGAACCTATGGTGCTGTCCCATAGCGGAACCATATTTTGCACTAAGAAGTGGACCAACAGTAGCATAATCATATTAGCATCGTTTGCTTTCATAATTTAGTGCCAGTGTTTTGTAAAATGAGAATAACTGGGGCAAAAATTTTAAGGTTGAAGTGTGCTATATTTAGTTAGAATCATTCGCGTTAATAGTGAGAAGAGGCACAAAGATGAGGTAAAACCATTTGAGATCAGGCATGCGAACATTAAGCACAAGAAGGAATAGAGTAGCAAGGCATGATTTTAGGATTGCATTCAAATTGAAGGACCAGAACATAAATTAACAGTCACTTTGATACACACGACTACCCTTCTCTTTTGTCAGAAGCCTTCCCTCCCTGTGTACCAGTGAATTTCTATACCTTCAAGCTCTACCACCGCACGCTGCAACTGCCGAGCATCTGCTGGCTCCCCAAAATCATTAACATGTAGTAACAAATCCAGTTAATATTTCAGCAGGCACTGCTGTTATTTAAAAGCTCTCCAGTTCAAGAAGGTGGGTTCATCTAAAAACAAGAGAACGTTGTTGAGGACGATTGACATTCAAAACCAACGAAATGTGTAGTTCTGTCCATTGCAACATTAAAGCAAAAATTCCATATCATGTGTTTGAAAGAAGGAAAAAAAATGCTGCCTCTGATAAATGTTAGATAGCATTTCTCATACCGCCTTTCATCCTGAAGAAGAAAGGTCTCTTAGCAACTTCTGTACGGAGTTACAATAAGCATAGAGAAATATCAGTCTGAATTTTTTAAAACAAACTTCCAATCAAATATCTTGGATACAGATATTATTGTAATTAACACAAAAGAACAACAATTCCCTAGGAGACATGCATTAGTATACATGAACTATGCTTCACATTGGCTGAATTCCTTTTGGAGATATAGTCACAGGTAGCTGAAACTGTAGCTACAGATGATTATGTCCTCACATGAAGTCCATCGAATCACTCAGGGAGGGACCACTCAGAGACTGGCCATTTGAAGAACTCTGAGATGGAGATTGATGGTGATGTTGAGCCTGATGTCCGCTCAGGTGAGGTAACTGATGTGAGTGGGAGAAATAGGGTGGCACAGTCTGTTGAAGTCCTCCATTGAAGCAATTCCCATTGATGTTTGGAAGCTGTCCAGTTGCTATCTTGAGCCGCTGCACTTCTTCCCTCAAAGCCTCATTCAAAGCTGTACAAGAACCAAACACAATCAGTAACATAAATGTAATAGAAATTCTCCATATTTAGCGTTGGTGTCTTCAAGTAGCAGATAGCAAGTTGTTTTTCTGTCAAGAGCCCCTGCACCAAATAACTGACCACAACCTGTGAATCTGAGAACAATAAACAAGATTACGGCGTGAAATTATTACAATCTTTCCATTCTTCTACTGAACATTTTGTGCACTAGAATTAAGATCTTGCACACTTTTTGCCAACTTACACCGCTACAATTTTCAGTGGTTGGTAAAAGCAGACAGTTTTTTTATTAGTCAAGCAAACACCACTGCAATCCTATCAATTTTGTCAGATTGATAAATGAAACCAAAGATAACGGACAACTTCGTGTTCAATGTAGCTAATCACCTAATCCTTCTAAATGTGGAGTTTACAGGAAGAGTTAAGGCGTCATATTAAACTAAAACTCATTATTACGTATCATGGGAATTTTATAATCTAGTTGTCAATGTGATGGCATATTGAAAATGCAAACACCAAAATTTTAAGCTTAGATCAGCATAGAGGACATTGAAAATGCATCAGAGACATACCATCACGAAGTTTTGCTTGTTGTTCCATGGCCTGCAACCGCAACTTGAGTTCTCTGTTCTCTGTCGTCAAACCAGTGGTGTCTCTCTGGAATATTATATAAATTGGAAATTTCATCGTTGCACTAATGCTGAGTTAAGTAGTCGTGCATATGTCAAGGTATCAAGGAAATTTTAAAGGACAGTAAGAAATACAAATAAAAAAAGTATACACTGCAGTTGGTCATCTATGCAGAAATGTAAATTGTTGAGTCTTACTGTAACAAGAAAGTATTCCCGATAAAAATACTTTTGCATAAGTTTTCAATCTCATAGGGATATAAAGTAACATAAATGATATTATTTTTTGACCATTCTGCCGTATATCCTGTCATATTTGGAAAAAGATACAAGTACAAGATCAGCCAAAAAATGTCTGAATCAAAATGCCAATGCCCTTAAAACTAAATAGATTAAAACCTTGACCTTTCCTTTTTAGTCAAGGCAAAACTTCCCAAGATAGTAATGGTGGTGTTATTGATAAATTACATCTAAACATAGGTATGATGATGAACAAGAAACTATCAATAGAAATCAGCATTTGGATTCGTGACTCTTCAACAGTACCCTGTTCTCCCATTTTTCACTGTTCAATCATTATTGATAAAAAATTACCTTGGAGAAGCCTTCAAGAAATGTCCCCAATATAATTTACAATGAGCCTGAATCCTGAGTACGATGTGCATAAGATGCAGTAACTGAGGGTTCAACAGTATTACCTATGGACCTGTTGAAGATTTGGTCTACACACTTCCTAGACACTTTTCTCTACAAAAAAAAGACTCTTCTGGGCCTGTTTGGGTAATCTAGAAGGAAATCCAGCCCAATCATGCTAGATTTGTGGATTAGGCAGTCCATTTGGGCACGGCCTGCATCAAGCAAATTCCTCCTAATTCATATCCCCGGAGGGAGGAGTGGGGGCCGCACGCACGGCGGGGGGGCACGGAGGTGGTGTGGTGTGGGGGTTCCGGGCAATATGGAATTTGGTTGATATGGGCTATACCCAAATAGGCTGTCTAACCATTGAATACAGTAGGTATAGGCCAGATCCCTTGCTAGATTATCCAAACATGCCCTTAGTTTTCTAAAAATACAATCTTTAGCATAGTTCTATCTTCGAATGATTTTTTGTTTTGTTTTTTTTTTTGTCCAAAGTTACCTCTTTAGGATTTGTCTAACATTATGCAATCACTGCCGACAAAGCCTTTTGATAATTAATATCAATGTTATGAGGTTTGCATTTCTAAATGATATTTTGGCTCGTAACTTGTGCCAATAATGTGCGGCAATGTGCGCACTGCTGTTCGTGAGTATGTATCAACTGAAAAGCATGAATTTTGGTTTTCAGGTCCCTGACACTTCCTGTTGATGGAAATCAAAGCTTGCATCTCCAAGTTTTTTTTTTTCTTACATGGACATAATGGGGAAAAAGATCTCATATCCTTGTCCAATTCATTCCAAATTTGCTTGCCACACCTTCTTTGCTTTCTCAATTTACCTTTTGATCTGATCAAACCTAACATAGATCTAATCTTCCTCTTCCTTACCATTGCCGATCTCATCAACTCTATAACTATAATAGCAACTAAAGTTACCTAAGTAATAAACAAACTTAATGACAATTCCTCCAATCATACCACCAATCCATTTTGTTGAAGCACCTTGACCATATTATCTATCACAATTAAGCAGTATTCTAAAATAACATTTTCACAACATTCTTTGAGAACTCTCTTTGCCAACACTGGTTGGTAGGATTACTCTAGCAAGAGCTAGGAATCTCCCCATGTCATGGATCCAAATTTTCCATTTTAGCTTCTTAACCGTTTGTCTTAGTTCAGTTCATGGTGCATATTCTCACAAGTGACGCAATTTTAAGGCCATGGCCTTTTATTATGCTCTTGCCTTGCTCTCAACTCTTCTACAGCTTTTCAAAGGAAAAGTGGCAGCAGTACCTTCCTACCCTCCCTGCCACTGTAGAGAATAGGCATCAGAACCTACATATATACTATTATAAATATGCATACACATACATCATGATAGTAGATTCTCAAAAGGTAAAGGAGTAAAAGGAAACAAAGGCACAGGTTGATTGACTTCAAGTCCTTAAGATGACATAATAGGTTGCAAGAGCTCCAATTTGCAACATTCCCTAATTATACAGCTCAAACCATAAGAAGGGGAACAATATCAACCATCTACCATTAAGGCACTTAGCAAATGCTCAAAAAAACTCTTAAAAAGTCTTAGCTTCTGTGATAGGAATCTTTGAATTAGGTTCTCCTTGTACTTTCAGCATTTTGCTTGGTTTGACGGTTGAAGTACCTGTACCAGTATACTTCAAAATTTGTCTTTTGGTAGATAGTCCTAAATGCTTCTTTTTCTTTAAGCACTCACCTTTCTTTATCCATACAAATTTATAAAACATAAATTTTCTTAAGACTAGTTCTCTTTTGACCAGAACTGCTAACATCAAGCCCATCTATTCTTACTGTAGATGCAACCAGTCCATCTTGCAGCGAACAAACTTTGGAATTCTTGATTAGATGATAAGCAAATTAGCTTCTAAAATTTTTCCAATAACCCCAAAGCCACTTTAAAAACAAGATAATATGTCCTCATATGCCATGTGAATGTCCATTCATA
The DNA here is from genome assembly GCF_009389715.1 of Phoenix dactylifera. NCBI lineage: Eukaryota > Viridiplantae > Streptophyta > Magnoliopsida > Arecales > Arecaceae > Phoenix > Phoenix dactylifera. The sequence continues at coordinate 1,460,383 of NC_052401.1, read as the reverse complement.
TCCTGAATCAAAAAGATAACTTGCTATACCACTGGTGCATATCAAACGCCATATTTTATCCCGAGCCAAGTAAGATAAAAGAACTAGGTACGTCATTTATTAGTATCACATCAAAGATCCAATTTACATGAACTTTAGCTGCAAGCATACCATAACACATGTTAGTGCTTATTATACATTTATGTGCCTAAACCCGCTTATGAACCATTCATACGAAATTAAATATTTCATTAATGTAAATATGCTTGACATTATTTGGACATTTCTGGGTGAGGACTATGTAAGTAATCCCAACAAACACATATAGTCATTATTTAAAATCTAAAAATGAATTTAAGGGCAAGAGTGGAAATCTATCCGAAGAACAGATGCCAATATAACAAAAAGAACATTATAGATAATTTGATTCTATGTGCCTGCTCTTCTTTATGTGTATGTGCACGAGCCCCCACCGGACCTAGTTTAAGCGTGTTTAGCTGATCAGGTCAGTTTCAATCAGCTCAAAAATATTCAGATTAGATTTCCTTAAAACTTCTGATGCAAAATAGAACTATTAATGAAGTACAAAAAAGAACTGGAAGTTGTCACGGCATATATACCTTTTACTGCTACAATGATTTCAGAAAAAAACACATTTTCTGATCTGCTGACATCAAACTACGGAAAAACACCAGGGCTACCAGCAATAGAAGACCTTAGAGAAGGCATGTGGAACACTATACAGAAAAGTTTACAACTCAAGCTTCAAAACCGTATCATGCAGAAACCCCAGGAATGGCCTAAGTTGTAATACCAAAAACCAAAAACCAATATTCCACCTCCAACCAATCCCAATATTAACATTTGCAATTCAGCAACTATAATTTCTATAAAAAATGATAGCACCATACATATACAACCAACAGCTATCTATTTAAAAGAAGGAACAAAAAAAAAAAGACAGCCTATTTGATGGTAACATGTTTGTGTTTGCTTAAGGTTTAGACTAGGTGCATATACAAGAATGTAATTAAGAAGACCCTGATAGGATGTGCAGTGTGGAAATTTGCACCAACATGTTGCAGAAAGAAGATCAAATGGCTAGCAAAACCAAATGGTGTTAAAAACCACAGTCAAATTGTATGAAGAATTCCATACAAAACCAGGTATCAACCAAGAACAATACATATACAATCTACTCGAGCAATTATGAGATTACGTAATTCTAATGATGCAATGACAGCGTTCACCTCTTAACTAATATTTTTTTTTTTGGGGGGGGGGGGGGAAGCATTGAGTTTGATAGCTTATTCTCAGAGCCACCTTGGCAAGGTCCAACATAGATATACTTGGCACTTGCTATAGATACAAACAGAATGAACTATGAATAAGCGATTTAAAATGTAGCAGAATAATATCAGGTTGGAATATTGTAGCTGGCAGTAACAATCAGGGCCGACCCGAGCCCTAGGCGACTGAGGCGGTCGCCTAAGGCCCCGGGCCAATGGAAGGCCCCCGGGAGGCTGACCAAAAGGAAGCAAAGGCCCCGATCTGGGGCTGGCTACGAGTCTTCTCCCTTGATGGAAAGGAGGTGGAGAGTTTCCTGGCCTGCATAGGGGCAATTTGGGATGTTGGGGACAGTAGTTTTGTTTTGGGTGGGGAGAGCGAGAGAGAGAGAGAGGAGGGATTTGGTTGGCTTGATAGACGCCTGAAGCCACTCTTATCTTTCATCCATTCTCTTTTTTGGTTTTGGTCTTGGTTTTCCTTCCCTCACATTACTCCTGATCCAGCTGGGCCATCCAGAAGAAAGATAGGGGGATTGGAGATGGACTTCTTCGAGGGTGGAGATTCTTTTAGTTTTCTCCTCTCGGTTTCTTCTCCCCTCTTGGGTGGTAGAGAGAGAAAAGGAGGGAGGGGGTTTAATGGCTGCTGTGCTGTGATGTTGCAGTTGCCGCTTGGGTACTTACTTGAAGGGGAGATGGTGGGATGGGGTGAATTTCCCATAATGACCCTACTTTCTCTTCTAGAGAGGTTCTTTTATGGAAAAATTCTTTTCTTTACCTTGCCATGAAGTGCCATGGGATGACCTTTTCCTATTTGGCTCTTGCTTGACATGGTAAACAGTATTGCCAAGCATTATCTCAGTTATTTAATCAGTTTCATGGCTCTTCATTTAGTATAATTACTTTTATGTGCTTCCATTCAAGAATTATATTAAATTAAAAAGGCTTCTTGTCTATCTTTTGTTAGATTCATGTATCTTTGTTAAAATAGTGTACTTGATAGCTATCTATTTTTATATATTTTTTAAGTATTTTATATTTATTAAAAAAATTATTAAAAAAAAGGCCTCGTTCATTGGATTCGCCTTAGGCCCCAGAATGTATTGAGCCGCCCCTGGTAACAATCTTGATCAAATAATCAAGTGAGATGCAAACACATCATACAGGAAGCAAGCCTGACACTACTAAATTAATCATTTTCTCAAGTGCCACATTAAAAGAATTTTGCTCAGATAAACATGAGAGTGGAAGATGATAAGCAAAACAAAATGATTTATCAAAGTCTAAATGAACAATGAACTGTTGTAGCCAATTTGACTCCTACCTGTAGAAGCGTTAGCTGTGCTGACAGAGAGGTTGCCTCTGTCTGAAGTGTCTGCACCTTCCGTTCAAGTTCGCTAGTGTACCGAATCTTCCTCTCCTTTGATCTGGCAGCAGATTGCCTATTTGCAAGAATCCTATAGAAGGTAATCTTTACTTCAGAAATATAGTTTAGCAATACTATCACAGGAATCATACAGAATAAGCATGTCGAGTAAACATAAAAATAGCATACGAGACTAGTCCACCCTAAAGTATAGATCCCCTTCATTTTTCAGTACATAACATGCAATCGACGTTCTTTTCAACCTCGTAAAGTGAGGTACAACAGATGCTCACGCAAACTTCTTATTTTTAAGGAACAAGAAGGAAACTGGAAGTATGGATTTTTGAAAACCAAGCAAGAGGCAATATCCAAAAGAATATAAGGATAGCATATCTAAATTTAACAGTTCTCCGAAATCTCATCTCAGAAAGAAGAGAACATCGACAAAAATACCAAAAAAGAGGACTTCTTGGGAGGACGATATCGACAAAAAATCACAAAAAGGGGGGATTCTGGCAATGCGTAAAGCCGTTCACGTATCAGAACATTGGAAGCCCTCGACTTCGCAAACATTCGTGTAGGAAATTAATTTATATAACAAAGATATACAAAAATTTAGCAAACAAAACCCCTCAAATACCCCATCAAGTAAACCACGATAGGATATTGCTCGATATTAAAGAATCCCAATGGCAAACTTGATCCACAGAATTCCCCAATATTATATCTAAATGATAAGGATGGCAAGTCTCAATTCGAAGTTAATCGATAAATTACGACTCATAAAACCCCCACACAATTCGAACTAATCTGGATACGAGTCCCAGAATACAAATTCCCAATATCCTAACTTCAAGAAATCTCGTGAAATTCAAAGGTAGAAGAAAAGAAAGTAGAGAAAATCAAGCCTTTTCGCCCTCTTGGGATCGATCAGGGCCAGCTCGGCGAGCTTATCCGCCGCCATCGCTTTCTTGGCGTAATCCGACGACGACGAAGCCGACTGCCCTCGAACGGCGAGGTGGCCCCGTCCATTGATCCGCTCCGTCGGTGAAGCCCCCTGCTATCCTGTACCCCGTCACCGCCGCCGCCGCCGCCGCCGCATCCGCCAGCGGCCGGCGCCCCCTGGAACGCCAACCCCTCAAAGAACGCGGCATCGACAGAGAGGCTCCTGAGGTGAGCACCTCCAGCAGCCCTCCCCGCCCTCCTCTGCTCCCCAGCCGGCGGATCCGACCTCCTGGATTCGACCGGCGGCGGGCCTCCTCCTGCAGCGACGGCGTCGCTGGCGGAGAGGCTGTCGTCGGAGAGTGAAGGGAAGTCGATGTCGGAGATGCCGAAGTCGGCGTCGGAGTCAAAGAGGAGGTCATCTGGCAGGTGGAGGAAGGTCTCGGAGTGAGCGCGCCGGTGGCCGCCAGCGCCGCCGCCGACGCCGCGTGGGTTGGGGGGGATCAGCCCGAAGCGGTGGTTGGATGGAGGGAGTCCGGTCGGGTCCATCGTAAGCGCCCACGGAACGAGCTGCGGCCGAGGGAGGAGGAGAAGAAGCAGGAGGAGGAGGAAGCGGTGGAGATGATGGGGTGGCGGTGACTTGTTACTCCACTGGTCGCGGTCAGTGGATTCAGCATGCTGTAAGTCTAATGTTGCCAACTATCGACCGTTTGATTGGAAATGGATGGTGATGTATCATGTATCCGGATGGGGCGACATAAAGAAGTGGTTCGGCACAACTCATACGGTGATCGAGGACATGTACGTACGGAGAGTTCTAAAGAAGTGGTTCGCTTCCCCACGTATTTCGAAACCGGGGCGTTATTCTAACGGATCCTCAACAAAACCGTTATATCCAACGGCCGTTATTCACCCTGAAATGCATGGCTTGGAATTTCTACTATTTAAATAACAACGATTATGATAACGGCAGTTACAACCAACAAGAAATGGCGGGCGATAATGAAAAATAACAGCGTTATTTAAATGCCTTTATAAATATTTCATACCGTCAGAAAGGTCTGCAGGTGTGAAATGCTGGGGGAAAGAACGGGCGTTCCGTATGTTTGACTGTTTGTTATTCTATTGGTGGCAGGGTGGACCGGCATGATCCGCTGATGTAAGGCTTGGAAACTTTTGATCCCCTCTTCTGGGAAAAATTTATTGGTTGGCCCACATGACAACATCTATTGGCTCGATGGACCAGCACAACCACAAACCAACACACACAAATCCATCACTATCCCTCCATTTTTTATCTCTTTCTTTTATTTTTCTCCACGTGTATCAACATTGGTTTGCAGTTGGATACTTGGATTGATCCACCATTGTGCTAGTAGACTTAATCCAAAAAAAAAAAAAAGCGATACACATTAAACTGGTTTGCGGTTGGTATTGTAACAACTGAAGATCTGTATTATTTGGTTTCGGTACCTTCGCTTTTTCTATGATTAGATTGGTCGGCATTTGGGAAGTACTTGCTATTGAGCGTAAAACAACTTTCCAACAATCTCTACACATCTAACTCTAGCGTTTGCTTCCGATGGGGAGCGATAACCAATATTGGCTAGCGAGTAAGCTGCATGATTATTGTTGCTGGAAACTGGACCCGAGGGTGACCACGGACTGAGGAGGAGGAGATCCGGCAGGGGGGGCAGCGGTGGACAGCTTTCTCCGGAGGATCTGCAGAAGCCGATGGCCAGGAGTTCCGGCGCTGATCCTCCAATGCTTAAGTCAGAAGGAGGTTTTTGGTGGAGCCAGTAGAGAGGTTGAGTAAAAGAAAATATCTCTTTTTAGAAGGAAGAAGTCCCTTTTTTATAAGAGGGGTGTAGGGGTTACCTGTGATTGAACGTGACTGTGCGAATTAATGAGTTACCGTAATGATTAGACGTGATCGCGTGAATTAATAAGTTGCCGTGGACGGCCCGAGATTTTAGACTGGCTAGAGGTCCGTTGAGATCGTGTACATTTAATCGTTGACAGTCGCTGGCGCGGAGATCGCGGGATTGGACCCCGGACGAGGAGGAGGGGGACTTGATTTTTGGTGGACTGGAGGGGTCTGCTTCTTCCTTTGACTGGGTCTCCTTTGGGCTTGAGGTCGATCGAGCTCAACTTAACCGAGATTAAGGCTGCAAACTCTGAGGCCGGGCGCACTGAAGTTGGGCGTCTTGAGGTCGGGCGCCTTGAGGGTTGCCGCCGTCGCGCTCGCCATCAAGTGCCGGCGATATATCCACGTGTTTTGAGCAATCCATTTTTTTTCCAACAATTATTTATGATAATTATTCGTATACTACATGATGATTTATGATAAGATAGATGTATTTCATGTATTTTACATATTAATTCTTTTTCAACCGAATCTCAAAACTGGTGGTTTCAAGATATTATCTCATCATATGTTATTTCTTTTGATTATTTGTTTTTTTTTTTTTTTGACATGAATGTGAAAACTGGTATAGCAATTTATGTATCTTGCACAAATTTCAATGCATTTCATTTTTTGTTATAGATTTTGAAGTTATAATTATGCGAACCAATATTTGGTGTCACCAGAAAATCATGCAAAAGATATAACCCAGATGTTTGATAAACAAAGTTAATTATACTAATACCAATATACCATATTGTAGAAAAATATCATTTACAAGATGCACCCGCGTCAAATTGCTCGAGGGTCCCATCTTTCCAGTCTACGTCTGCTGGTCTACTAGAGAACTGACACGTCAACATCGGTAGGTGGCAAAGTTTAAAACCTGGACCATCCGGTCGTGGAAAAGTATTCAATGTGGGTCCCAATTAGTCGGAGCATTGTGAAGCACAATATATCCTTGGTGACGGCATCATTGGTTCAGAAAGTCCAATAAAAGTGGACGAGTGAATGCTACAAGATTCCTTCTATATGTGTAACGGAAGCAGCTTCACCAGTGAATGTCCATCGTAATATTTCTTCACACCCGCCAAGTATTTTCATGAACTACAGGACTGATTTCTATGTGGCCTGCATTCCTGTTCAATAAGCAAGTCTTGTACTAGGATGGCTTATATTGCATGGTCCAGAAAATTTTCTTGCTTATTGCCATATATAAACAAACTTTTATATCTTATAGTTCTTTCTCTAAAAACTTAATCTTATAAGCTACGGATTGAGCGGCCGCTTATATGGCCAGCCATACGGATAGTACCGTATGGGCTGGATATGAAGAGCTACTTCGGGCACTTCGAGATATTCTGCTTTCTAATTTTATTGGATATATTTGTACTTGTTAGAAGAAAAAAAAAAAAATCTTGCAGCCTGAGAGGAGATTTCCACTTGCAAGGTTGATTCAGGGCTAAGAATGAGTTTGGAGATCAAACTATGTTCTTTGTAAGTTCGTTGCTGCAGCCCGATGATGCGATCCATTCGGATTTGCTTCAAATTTTATTGGCAGATGCGTATGGTGTTTGTCATTAGAGATGAAGTTAGCTCATTGCATTCGGTCTCTAGCTGGATGTACCCAAAAAACCCATTAAGCACTACGTTTGAGTTTGGCGATCTCAAACTATGCCTCAAGCATCTTTAGCCTAACCAACATAACCCCTTTTTTTTCAAAAAAGAAAGGAAAAAATCATGGATGGACTGAGTATATATGTGGCTTAGGAGGAGCTCAAGCCCAAATTGATCTGCGTTCCATTTTCTAGTGTGCACCCTTCGCTTTTATTGTACTTATAACTGAAAAAAAAAGATTAGGAGGGGAAAAATATAAAATAATTATAACATTGCTATCATTTGGTGGTCGCCCGTTTCAAATCAAAGTCACTTCTCTCGTTTTCAGTAGCAAGTATTCCATTTCCATCATCATCATTGCAGGCGGCCAGAATCACACATTGGCTATTAGAATTCTCTTGTTTCATTGCCTTAATAAATTATCTAAAATCCAAATTAGAGAGTTGGATTCAATGAATCCTGATGGCTTTTCCATCATTTTACATAGAAAAAAGAGGGTTGCGTTACATGATTGCTTACGGCAGTTTGATGTTTTAATTTTAGTGTATATCTGATAGCAAGCAAAATTCAAGTATCCAAATCATTCAGAAAATTTTTCTTATCAACAGAGGTTCTATTTGTCATTTGAGGTAACAACAACCTACAAGGCCACTGATGAAAAAGATGAGTAATAAAACACCAAACTGTAGAAATGAAGAACCCATAAAAAAAGAGATGCTTAAGCCCAATCATCTCTTATTCCCCCTCATACCTAAGACATTGGCAATAGAGACTTGCAAAACCTAACCACATCCATAACGTCTCCCAAAGATCGGGTTCGATCAATGCCCTGCGCACCGTGGTTGAACATGCCGTAATCTGAGACCAATTCGCAATGTCGTCAATTAAGCTGTGTCTGGTTTAGCCATGTCACAGTGAACTCAAGTTATTATAAGTATACCATGATGTTACAGTGAAAATGCATGTCTAGTTGGGTCAAGGCCTAGCTATTGGGCTTGCAAGTTGCAAGTTGTTGTTCCAAGATGGGCCACATCGGGCTGTATATATTGTAAGCCCAAGCTCAGTCCAGTCCAATAAATATTTAGAGTAGTCTATTTATATCCCAAACCAACTTGCAAGTGTAGGGCCTTGAGTTGGGAATCCGCTCACCCTTTTCCACAATCTGGAAAAGAAGAATAGCAGCGAAATTTTCTAAAGAAGAACATCTCATGCAAACAAAGAAGCTGGCAATAATAACGATTGATTGTGAAGCGATCTTCCTAAGACTTTAGGAGAAAGAGGAAATGTTGACAAGGCCTTTCTTTGACCAAAAGAGCCTTCTTCTTCTTTTTTTTTTTTTTTCTTGCTAATTATAGCAACCTTGAACCTAGAGCCCAAAATCCCACCTTTTCTTGACAAAGCCCGTCTTTGACTAAATATAGATTTCCCCACCTTTTTTCTCCGCCTTTCTTCTTCCTCTATTTTTTTTTTTCTTTTCTTTCTTTTTAGATGTGAGAGACTACCTTATATCCATCCCATTCCATCCCCACCAAATTGGACCCCATATACCAAAGCAAGTCAATCCACTCCTGGCATGACTAGGAGGAATTATTTGGTGGATTGGGTCCGCTGTGGACCCAGGGTGAACTAAATTCGCTTAATAATTTCACCTTAAGATAAAATAAATCCACTAGAATGATTTCACCCTAGGTCCACGATGGATCTGGTCCACCTAATAATTTCTTTAGAACTATGGCTCTTATTATAATCGGAGCTGAAGCAAAAGGGGGAAAACACGCACGCGCGCACACACGGAGGGCCTTATAAGTTCTCTGAAGTATTTTAGCTCAACAATTCTAGTGGCGTGTCTTTGTTATCAAATTCAAGGAAGTAATGGTCCCTAGGGAATCACACCATATATATATTGACAGATAAGTTCTGAAAGCACTATGGAGAGACCATTGCATGAGGGGAAAGGCCATCAGTTTGTACTGCAATTCCCCAACTTATTACAAGATAGCAAGGAAGTCATAAAGGATGAGATCCATCAAGAAGTGCATGGTTATGTTGCTACGACAGCTTATCCAGTTATTTTTATAACAATATTACTATACCTAATCTAAGGGTGTAACAAGTAAAACTCATCTAATATCATGAATGTGTTCTAGAGACCATAATGAGTACGAACCGAAATAAACGTTGTTCATTTTATCCACACAACTTTTTGAATGTTCAATCACATATATGTACACCAACCAAAGTAAACACTATCTTAACTTTTACCATACTTCTCAATGAGTCTTAGCCAGTTCAGCTAACAAACTGGCATTCCTCTCCACCTAGAATAGACCTAGGGTTCAAATCTTTGCGTGTGTACGTGTGTTCATATATGTCTAGGTGTGCGTTCAGATGGATTGATGGTTAGATAAGAGAGATGAGGCTCTAGACTGCAATGTTAAATGGGTTGAGCTCAAGAAACACAGCAATATTGGACCTTTCATGGCCCAATATTATTACATTAACCTAATATCATCCTAACATTTTTGCAGCTGTCCAGAGAATTCTTTCATGCTAAGTTTGCTACATGGAGCGCGCACTCTTTTCCACTCATATAAGATAAGGAGAGATAACCAATGTGGGAGAGACCTTGGCCCAAAAAAGAAGGAAGTATGGGTGCCCATCATGGTCGAATACTTGAGCACTAACCCAATAGGAACAAATCCCGGATATAGATAAATTTTGGTGGGTGGTAGTCGTGTGGAATGCACCCTCCCTTCCAATTTACTAATGTTATCTGTTCATGCACTCTCTTGAAGAAGTGCTCATCTATTCAGCAATCCATGAACACTTATTTGTAAGCTTATAAACAAATCAAGAAAGTCTTTTTGACAAAAAAAAAAAAAAAGACAAAAGGAAGGAAACAATGAGAATCGATCCATATTCTTTTGGCTGGAATCCATATATTTTGTTTTGTTGTTTTGCCCAAAAGATGTTGAGTAACTTGCTGCCCGATCATTTGTTTGTGGCAGAGGAAAAGGAGTTATGGTCAATTACTTCATATCAATTTAGAAGGCCAGAAGAATGCTAAAGCTAATGCATTAATATTATTTTGAATGAAAATAGTAATCGAATGACGATCTAGTCATTATTCAAAAATGTTATTTGATTTGCTTTGCCATTAGTGTGCTGCTCTCACAATTAGCATGCGACATTTCTTAATCGTGCCAGAATTGTATTCAGAAAGAATCTGTTATTTGGTGCAATTCCATAGCTGCATGCAATTCCACCTTTTGTTAACTCTACTAGATTTTCTTTAATGCAACAATGTAATGGTATGGGTTCTAAGAGTTGTTAGTTCATCAATCTATTTGCTCGAGTGTTTCCAGATAAAGGAGTGAGGTTTGAGTGCTTTTAGTTAGGTATCTATTTATGTGTTCAGTGAAAAACGAATGATGGAAAATAAACCGAGCCAACCAGAATGCTCTCACTTTCTCATGTATTATCTCACCAGATCTGCCGTGAATTATTTTTAATAGAAAATCCATCTGCCACAAATTATAGTGGCATTTTCCTTGAGAATATATATATATATATATATCTATAGGGGCACAATAATTTGCAAGTCCCTGAGATTCTCTGCATCTCTTTAAATTGCAAATCTTTTCAGATTTTGCAAATCCCAGAAGCATATCTAAAGGCTGAAATCGATATATAGCATGTGAAGAATTAAGATAAACATTTAAAGCTTCACCAAATAAAAAAACAATAAATATGAAATTTTTTTGTGGCACCAAAAATCTGATGTGTAACTCTCTCGTCGAGCAACAGAAAGGAGTGGCAGATCAGATATGTGACGTTTTTTACGTGAGCTTTTGTGTTCCTCTCGCAATACTCGAAATATACGAAAGAGTGGCGATTGTTAAATGGCAGTCGAACGGAGGACTTGATCTTAAGTTTCCCGAGCGTATCTACAGTGTCCACCTACCATTATATAACATGAATCCAGGGCGTGTGTTTTCCACACTCTCTCACCATCTCCAACCCTCGTTACACCTCCATTCTTCTTCCTTCTTTTCCTCATGGCCCCCAACGACACCAATGTGACAGTCGACAGCATCGAGAGCCCCGAACCAAAGGGTAGTGAGGAGCCTGACTACTCACGGAGGGGACAGTGGCTACGAGCTGCCGTCCTCGGGGCCAGCGATGGGCTGGTCTCCACTTCCTCGCTGATGATGGGAATCGGGGCCGTGAAGGGCGAGTTGAAGGCGATGGTGCTCACGGGCTTTGCAGGCCTCGTGGCCGGGGCATGCAGCATGGCTATCGGGGAATTCGTGTCGGTGTGTTCTCAGCTGGACGTCGAGGTGGCCCAGCGGAAGAGAGAGCAAAGAATCGAGGGTGGAGGAGAGGTGGACGGGGACGGGCTGCCGAGCCCGGTGCAGGCGGCCGTAGCCTCGTCCCTGGCGTTCGCGGTGGGGGCGGGGGTGCCACTGCTGGCAGCTGGGTTTATAAGCAGCCATAAGGTGAGGCTGGGGGTGGTGGCGGCAGCGGCGAGCGTGGCGTTGGTGGTGTTTGGGTGTGTCGGCGCGGCGCTTGGCCGGGCTCCGGTGGGGAGGTCTGCGGTGAGGGTGTTGGTCGGAGGGTGGATGGCCATGGCTGCGACCTATGGACTCGTCAGGCTTTTTGGGTCCACTAGGTTGTAAAGACCATTAGAGGATTTTATTTGCAGGGTGTAGGGGTGGCCTGCATGCTGTATTCTCAGATCAGCCTCGGCCCTTTGGATTGAACCCCCCTACCCCAATACCAAATGGCTTTGTTTCTGTTAAAAGTGCATGGAAAGAATAATATGCATTCAATTGCTTGCATCTTCATATATGCTAGCGTGAAAGATTATTTTAACTCGCATCTTAGAGATTATAAATTACACCGGAACAAAGTCTGGGATCTCTTTATAATGGAAAAACAAAAGAGAGACAAAAAAAAATATAAGTAATGAAGCCCTGAATAGCAGCCATACATATCATCCGTCTTGGAGATAAAAAGTCTATTCTTCATCTTGAAAATATGAACAGGATGGATTCAGTATGATGCATGATATGTTGTGAGATAAAGAAGAGCCGTTCATCTTCAAAATGGATGATATGGTGGCTATTATACTTAAATAACATAGAGCCGGATGTGATGAAATAAAGCCATACTGTTGTATGGAAAAACTAGAAACAGAGACAGAGATTTTACTCTTTTTTTTTTTTTTGGTAAAATGAAGCGCTTTGCCACTATATACAGTGGAAGATAGGTACACACCAAGAAGACCGAAGGTGGAATACAATTGTCACTGTCAAACAGGCTCTAACTTCATGTGCACCAACATTTAAAGGGTCTGTGGAATCCACTCCGGACCCACGAGGTGCCCATTTTGCCTCCTAACCAAACCAGTTTCCTTCTGACTTTGTGGATTCCGTGCTAACTTTTCTCTTCCAATCCTCCGCCTGCAAAAAATTATGAATGGTGATTTTGTTCAGAAGGAACGCTTGCTTGGAAATTTCAATGAGGATGGTTATCACTGGCATTGAAGCATGCATCATGGAACTCTAGCAGATGCAGGGGATTAAGTTTTTGGTGTTTCACAAGCCTCATAGATCTAGCATGCCTATTGTGCAAACAGCTGCTCTAAAGATGCTGCAGTTTCCAATAATTGAGATGCATGGCCCTTGTATTGCAAACATTCGAACATCAAATATTGGAGGTGTCACTCTTGGTTGTAACAAATAACCCGTTTAAATCCTACTTTTATCAGGATTGATCAAGTCAAGGGCCGGTTACAGTGGGCAACTCCATTGTGCAAACCATTAGCCATGGACATCTTTCTACAAAATAAACAAAAAGTAAAACAACAAAAATAATAAAATCATCTAGCAGCCATGGCTCTCCTATTTAGCCTAGTTTATACTAGATTCGAAAGGATTTGGCTATGTCCTCGTTTGGTGATTGGTCATATTTCTCAGAGAAAAAAAGTAATATTTCTTAAGAATTTGATCCTAGATGTCATAGAAGGTACCTCATAAAACTCGCAAATCTGAAAGTTCTCGGCTTAATCTTATTTAATGAGAAATTTCTTGTATACCAGAACTTTGCAGAAGAAATAGCCCAAGTGCTCCTAATGTTATAGAAATCGATTTATAAATGGGATGATCCCGGCTATAGTTTTCTTTTTGTAAATCTGCCCAACCAACAAACCGCTATGTCAATGACAATGTCATGAATAACTCCATTATATTAGATAAGCAACTCAAAATAACTAAAAATAACAGTATATCAAAGGTATCAAGTCATAGCTATAAAAATGTGCAACCAAGCTACTGACTTTGAATTACAGTTGTCAGCACAAGAAAATAATCAGCGCAATGAGCAACCCTGTCATGAACTAATGAAGTATGAAGAAAAATATACATCAGTTCTGTTATATATGTACTTTCAGGAAACAGCACCAGTACCTCAATTTGTATACTAAGATTCTACTTCCGTAGTAAAATGAAATACTGTATATATGTACATGAAGGAATCAAGATGGTTAGGTTAGTATTATGAAGAACCTCCACATGCAGGTTTGTCCTTATGGCTGTCACCCAATGATTTAGATCCACCTTTTTTAAGTAACCATTCTTTCATCTCCTTGTAAATCCTCAGCTCTTCTAGTGCATCTGCTGTAGTCCTTGGCTTGAATAGCCCTGAAGCTGTAATTCCTGAATTTGAAGCAGGGCTTTCAGATCTTTCCACCTCAGCTTCCATGCATTCGTTATGCTGGAGCCTCGGGTTCCAAAAGTCCCCTCTGAAGACTTGGGAAGACCTGACCGACTTGGAAAGATCTTGCCGCAAAGGTGGGGCAGTCTTAAGCATTTGCACAAGCGCACCTACGGCAGCATCTGGAGACCTTTGGACTGGTACCAGGCCTCTGGATTCCGAATTCTCGTTGATTTGATCTTTGCCTTCAGAAAGTTTCACCCTAGAAGAGGAAAAGTTGAAAAGTTTCAGACTGCATATAGAGAAGTGTTCATGCATGCAATTTATAGGTTGCCTTTGAATGTGCAATTTGTGCATTAAGTCTCATCAACATCTGGAGTTTTTACACCAAATTTTCATTAATAAAACCACTTGGCGAGGAGAATGTTCCCATCAAAATACCACCAAATAAGGTGACGATGTGCAGGGGGAGGGGAAAGGTGGGTGTGGCTGGAGAATACTGTTCCCCCCTTCCTATCTTATACAAGAAATACGCTTGCACTGGGTTTCAATGTCAGAGACGGAGGAAACAAACATCCTGGATGCATAATATTTGAGGTTAAAAAATATCTTATATGTGTGAAAAATAGTTCTTCAACATTGCTACATCAAACTTCAAAAAGCGATATCAATCTTAACATCCTTCTTCATGCTTTATACGATAATCAGATGAGTTATCCCATGGTTATCATAGGATAGGTTGAGTAAGACTTATACAAGTAGATATTTACATCTTCTAAATATATATAAATTTATATAAGGAGGTTCAATCAGGGTCGGCGGAACCGTCCCGGTCCCGAACCAGGCGGTTTCGGTCGTACCGAGCCGTCCCGGCGGCAGACTGAGACGATTCCGGCAATGGAAACGAAACCCGTCGCTGGAGGGAGAAAAAAAGAGAAGAAAAGAGACACCAAGTGGAGGAGGGAGGGAGAGGAAGAGGAAGGAAGAGAGAGGGAGGCGAAGGCCAGCAAGCTGCTCAGAGGCCAGCGAGCCGCGCGGAGGAGGCTTCTCTAAGGCTCCGCAGCTGGACCTCTATTCAAAATGGGGGTCCGGCCATGGAGCCCTCCTCCGCCTCCTCTGCCCAGGTCGCCGGCCTTCGCCACCCTCCTCTCTCCCTCCCTCTCTCCCCATTCTCTCTCTCCCCCCTTTCCTCTCTCTCATTTGCTCTCTCCTCCGCCTCCTCTACTGTGTCGGTACGAGGACGGCACGGAACGGTATAGGGGCGTACCATTTTGTGCCGCCGAGCAACCGGTCTGAGCCCCGATTCCGACACAGTAGACCTTGGGTTCAACTGTTGAAGTTATGTTCTTTCTTAGACAATATATCACGAGATTAGAAAAAATGCATTGATTTATAGAAAACTTTAAACCATAAGAGTTATTTAGTGAATGTTCCAAAGCAATGCTTCTCCAATAAGAATAATGATAACAGGAAGCATGATGAATGTGGAAAAAAAAGCTGGAACATATCAAATAGGTCAAGCCAATCTGGCATACAAATTAAATTTCTGCAACTAAAACCCTCAATTTATCCATGCTGTACAGGCTCATATATCTCTCCACCAAATTCACTGAGATCTGATTCTATCAATTCACTCTTCACATCTCTCTCCTTTTTCCATATAACATACTTGAAATAAGAAGAAGAGATCAGAATGTTGTTTCTTTTAGCTATTAATTTTAACAATGGTCAAGTAGAACATACAGATTTAGTGGAATGCACAAAGAAAGGACAATTTAGTGGAATGCACAAAGAAAGGACAGAGACTGATTTTGCAGAGGGCCATGCTTTTGCATGCAACAATTAATTCTTAAATTGAAAAAGGGATCTTAAAATAAGGAGCCCATCAATAAGGGAGAGTATTGATAAGTGTGCCCCCCCAACCCCCCAGCAAAAAACAAAAGGCTGAAGATTCCTGATTCCCGCCATGTGGAGACACGAAAATATTGGATAATGAAAAGAGACAGATATGCATGATAAACTTCACACACAGAAGAATATTCAGATGAATACATGGTAGACTAGGAAGGTCAAAGTTACATGGTGAGTTAAGGAAAAAGGAGGGTCAACCAGGGTAAAGTTTGACATAACCTGGAAAAAGTTGTAAAAGATGTCTGGGAGGTGTTATTCAAGCAGATTAATCCATGTGACTTGAATGGACAAAAACAACTCAGAGAGCCGACCAATCATGAAAAAAAAGAAAAATCTTGTTCATAGTCTTGGTTACAGTTCCTACATGAATGACAGACCTCACCAGACCTAACTGTAGTACCTATCAGTATAAGCTAAAAACCAACCAATGATCCAGAACTAGAGGTAGAGAGTTAATGCTGTAATTTTGGTCATTGATCATTTTTGAGTAGTAGGTAAATAAATAATATAAGAAGCTTGTCTTTTTTGTGAGAAAATATTTACCCATGATACTGCTAATGTAATATGGATAATAATAACAAGAAAAGTTCCTCGCCAGCAATGATTAATATGTATTATTAAGTATGAATATGTTTTCTTGCACTGTCATGTCATATTGTTATAGGTGTTCCTTCTCAAATCATAATGAAACAATGCACAACAGTGATGCAACATTGTTCCAACCATTCGGTTTATTTTTCCCAAAGTGCTGTAACTAGGTGCAGTTTGAGTACCCTGTTGTTTTTATATAAATCAGTTGTGGAGGAGCTCAAACAGTCGAATATAGGATTCCATAGTTATGACTATTACAAGCGCATTATCAGAAGAAACATACTCAGCAAAGAAAAGAGAACAGGAAAAGCAACAGCAATTTATTAGTGCTTTGGTCCTAACAAGTTCTGATTTGGTAAGTCTCAGCATTATCATATCAAAAATAAGGTTTCAGAACGAAAATAAACATCACACAAACCCACCCGAGATAAACATTAGCTTTACTCGAAAGCATATTTAATCTTCCAGTCATCTAACGGAAAGAGAACCACAAAATGTGAAATAAGGTGTTTGATTGTAGCCACTTAGTATAATGATTAATTACATTAAAAGAAAAACCTGTCTTGGTACTCCACAAAGTGAAATATAAACAGCGGTCTCTTATTTGAAATTCCATAGTTCATACAATATCAATTGATGTACGGTGTTGTGGACCTTCGAAGCATATCAGTATTAGAATTATCTATAATGTCTCTGCCTCATTCTTATCCTCAACAAATTAGGTAATCTAATGCAAGAATATACTGGAGAACAATTTGCAGAAAAGTGAAATATGTCCCTAGACATCATTCATATATGTGAAAATAAAAAAGAAATGAAATCTAGAGAGGAATTCCATTTTTGTGGGGCTGGCCAAGGAATGGAATCAATCAAGCAACAGATCCATTAAAGGACTGATGGTGTCTGTGTCCCAATATTTGAAGGGAATTCATGCTATACAAATTGTGTTTTCTCCTATACTCTTTTCTTTTTGCATCTTCTGTCAGAACTTTCATTCCAAAGCTTAAGAGAATTGAGGACGTGTAAAACTAGATTCAAGGTTGTCCGCTTTCACATCAGTGTTTTAATCAAGCAAATTTCTTTCAACTCGATGGAATTCAGACTCTACGCGGCTTACCACCATTCTGTTTCAGGTAGAAAACCAAGTAACCGGAATCCTCTACCTAGGGCAGCCGAATCTTCCTGGAATTTCGGCCCCAAGACCCGCTTCCTAAGTGCTTCCTTACTAAAAGCATTTCTGATGTATTTGCTTCCCCGTACCAAGCCCATAGCCGCTCCTGATTCGACCACGGTCTAAAATAATATAATTTAATATTTTCCCTTGCTTTGAGGTCCAGACAATTACCTGGACTTGTGCTTTAACTATCCCACACCAAGCTAAGTGGGCTTAAAAGTTTTTGTATAGAGTTAATAAACATCATATTCACAAGGTTGATGGTGTATGATTTCTAATTTATGGCTACTGCCAAATAATTCATTTTCACCGAGCATCTAAATTTTCAAGCTGATTGCGGTAGTATGAATAATTTGGTCATCAAAATACATAATTAACATGCTTGTGGCTTTTTGACTAGTAAAGTTCAAATTAATGCACATAAACAGTTAGGATTTCAAAGAGTATATTGGTAGCCCTACTATGATGGATCATACTGCGGGGTCTGAATCACATGCAAGTCAAGCTAATGGAATGTCCTAAGCTAATAGAGGGAATTAGACGGTATCTTATGATCACATACTAATCATGATCATGAGATCTATGGTTAAGGTAACTGCCAACCAAGTGGTCCTGGCCAACCATGTGCAGATTAATCTGGCTGAGAGACCACAGATTGAACAAACAGTGCATAATAACAAGTATAGTTTGTATATAACATAACCTGCACTTGCACTTATAAAGAGATCAGAACTTCACCAGAATGCAGCATGATGGATGCAATGAATATTTGCACAAAATATGATTTAATTCCATATTTTCCGAATTCAAAAAAAAAAAAATATTTGCACTACATTTTGAAGGGAAAATAACAGACAGAAAGCCTCATGGCACATATGTTTCGCATGATATTGGAAGAAATAAATTATTTTTGACAACAAATTTCCAAGCAGCATGTTGCAACATCCAGAAAAGCTGAAATTGGATCACTGATATGCAAAGACACAGGTTTGCCAACCATACACATGTCACGAGCGTATTATCCATCCAGTGAAGAACCAAAGCAAGAAACAGCCTCTCACCTCAGCAAGAATAATTATATGTTCTATAAAATCAATTGAATCATAGCTAAGCAGAAACAAAACAAGCATGTAGTCTAGCTTGATAAATGCAATGTTTACAATGATGTACAGAAAATAAAACACATTTCTGCACATATTTAAAACATCGAATGATAGGTCACATTAGCAACAAAAATTCCAGCAATGGAACAGTACCTGTTGCATGACTCTGTTATATCTTCATCATCAGCAAATGGACAAGCAAATTCTGAATCATCAAACTCGTCCAGGAGAGACAACCTACTAGAACTTGTCGAAAATGGGATGTGCGGCGAACTGCACTTTAGTCCAGGTAAACTTCCAACTTCATCTTTCCCAAAAGATAATGCCTGTAACTGAAACATCAGAACTTGATTTGAGAGCCAATACTAAGATTGCAATTTTTTGCTTCCAATTATGTATTCAATAGTCCTAAAACTGAATTCCCGGGCTAAGGTGAAACATAAGGTATTACCTTTGCCAGAGATATGACAGTCTCAAAGTCCCCCGACCTTAATGGTTCCTTCTTGGTTCGTAGCTTACCTTCAGGGGAACAAGTCTGAGATGCAGAGGGAGTGGTAATTTGAGCTCTGAGAGTATCAGTGCGAGGAGAACACCCAGGTCTTTGAGGCTTAGGAGAA